>NW_027468685.1:697500-705000 GCF_046254945.1 Alosa pseudoharengus
TCTGGCAACACCAGGGTTCCTACACATTTTCCATTTCAAAATTTCATACTTTTTTCATACTACATTTCATTACATTTTTCAAACTTTCGATACATTTTTTATTTTTTGTATATTTTTAAAGTATATTTTTTGGGGCTTTATTGCCTTTAATGCGACAGGATAGTGGAGAGTGACAGGAAGTGAGTGGGAGAGAGAGTCGGGGTGGGATCCGGAAGGGACCACGGGGCGGGAATCAAACCCGGGTCGCCGGTGTACGGTGCAGGTCCCCCAGCCAGTTGCGCCACGGATGGGGGCCACGGTACATTTTTCTGACCATATTCTAGACATTGTCAATGGAGCGTTCTACTAGCATTGTGAAGAGCTGTATTATAATGTTTATTATTAACTTGGTAGCCCTTGGATACTTTTCGTTGGGGGAAGTGCTGTGTTGGAATGTGCACTCACATTTTTAGTTCTCTGTAGATACAGCATAGCCTACATATGTTGGAGACTAGTGCACTGCTGGCAGAGGCCTCAGAAATCACCATAAACAATATTATTTGTTTGCAATAACAGTTTATCAGATAATGCAGTATCCATGTCTTGGTATCTTTCACAGAATCAGTCTACCAGTGTTTTAGATGAAAATAGCAGAGCTACGCAAACATACCAGTTCACAATGGTGTAGGGCACTTGCATAGAACAGGGGTTCTCAATTTGGTTTTGGTACCAGGGTCCCCTTGTAGGAGAATTTTTTTTTTCTGAGGACCCCCATTCAATTGTATCTTGATGATGTGGACAGACAGTTAAGCTAAACAACAGGGAATGGTTCATTATGACCTGAGTGAAGTGATTAGTACTGTAGATGCAATAGTCTGGAAACACAAATATTTCTCCATACCCTTGTTTCTTTTTTCCATACTTATCCAGACTTGGAAATTACTAAAATCAAATTCCATACTTTTCCAGGTTTTCCATACTGCGTAGGAACCCTGCAACACACAAACACACTGGCGCACTTAAAAACATCTGGCAACACACACACACTGGCGCACTTAAGAACATCTGGCAACACACACACACAGGTGCACACATGACAACATCTGGCAACACACACACACTGGCGCACTTAAGAACATCTGGCAACACACACACACTGGCGCACACATGACAACAATTCCCAAATACAAATAAATCTCTCTCTCTCTCTTTCTCTCCTGCTCTCTCCCTCTCTCTTTCTCCTGCTCTCTCTCTCTTTCTTTCTCTCTCTGTCTCCCTCTCTCTCTTTCTCTCTCTTTCTCTCCTGCTCTCTCCCTCTCTTTCTCCTGCTCTCTCTCTCTTTCTTTCTCTGTCTCCCTCTCTCTCTCTTTCTCCTGCTCTCTCTCCCTTTCTTTCCCTCTCCCAATTCAAAGGTGCTTTATTAGCATTTGCATTGCCAAAGCAGTCATACAGTGTATAGACATTTAGGAGTAACATACATAGATCTAAACTTATATATATATAAAATATCCATAGGTAATAAAATGTCCATAGGTGATGTGTAATAAATATCCATAGGTGATATAGGTAATAGAGGGTAAAAGGATGGAGGACAAAGGAAAATGTCAATCCTACAATCCTACAAATGTCAATCCTACTTTGGCTTGTAGTTTGGTTTCTCCTTCTTTTGCTTGTTTTTTGATTTTATTGACACAAATTTGTAGTTTGGAAGCAGAACTGGTCTGAGCATATTGTGTATTCGTTTTTAGTACTGAATTAGTCAGTACCAGATGGCACAGGAGACTCTTTTCTGGGTTCAGTTCCTGGCTTTTAATGCCTCAAACAGCTCCCCCAAATTTTCAAGACGTCTTTTCAGTGCAATCAGTCGTCATTCGGTGACTTTACTTCATTTGAATATCTGTGTGCACGCATTAAGTCTCCTCAGATTTTATTACTGACAATTTACAGGCCTCCAAAACGTTCAGCTAAAGTTTTTCTTGAAGAGCTAGGTGAACTGCTATCAGTCGTTTGCATAGAGTTTGATTGTTTTATTATATCAGGGGATCTAAACTTGCATGTGGATAATCCTGAAAACAATTATGCCAAGGAATTCATTGCACTAATCGATACTTTCTCCCTAACACAGCATGTACAGGGGCCAACACACTCTCTCGGCCATACCCTCGACCTTGTTATCACAAAGGGTCTCGATGTCTCTACAGCTGTTAAAGACCTGGCCTTATCTGATCATTTCTGCGTGTTCTTTGATGTGTCTATGTCCCCACACACTCAAAACACAGCTATGATGGTAAAAAGGAGAATCATAAATGATCAGACAAGTGCTCTCTTTGAGCAAGCACTTTCACTAAAGTCAAGTCAACTGTCCTACTCTGAAGACTTATTTGATCGCTTTAATGCAAAAATGGCAAACATTATGGATGACATTGCTCCATTACAATTCAAGAAAGTTAAGGACAAACAGAAAGCACCATGGAGGCAAAATCCAGCAGTCAAACTTCTAAAAAGAGAGTGTAGGAAGACTGAAAGAAAATGGCGTAATTACAAACTTCAGATCCACTATGAAATCCATAAAGAGATGCTCCGCACATATAACTCTGAAATATGCAAAGCAAGACAGTCTTTCTTTTCTAACATTATCAATAGAAGTTCAAATAACACTCATATTCTATTTTCAACTGTTGATAAGTTAACAAATCCCCCCTCACAATTAGCGCCTGAACTTCTCTCAACTAATAAATGCAATGAGTTTTCATCTTTTTTTAAAGGTAAAATTGACAAAATCAGACTCAACATATCTGCTCAATTACTAATTCAACAACCTGAACTTCCAGCAACGGAGTGAAACTTAACTTGATGTCAGAGTTCAGCTTGATAGACTACGAAACACTTGAAAAAACGGTACAGAATCTCAGCTCTTCCACATGTGTCTTAGACACTCTGCCTACCAATTTCTTCAAAACTGTTTTTCACCTCATAGCGGCGGATGTCCTTCAAATTGTAAATGTATCAATGCTGTCTGGCACTTTTCCTAAGTCACTGAAAACAGCTGTTGTAAAGCCACTTCTCAAGAAGAATAACCTGGATGCCTCCATGATAAACAATTACAGGCCCATATCCAATCTACCTTTTATTGGCAAAATTATTGAAAAAGTAGTCTTTAATCAATTAACCACCTTCCTAACATCAAATGGGTATTTTGATTACTTTCAGTCTGGTTTTCGGGCAAATCACAGCACTGAAACAGCTCTCATTAAAGTTTCCAATGACATACGCCTCAACACAGATTCAGGTAAAACATCAGTCCTAGTGCTACTGGACCTTAGTGCACCATTTGACACTGTTGATCACAATCTTTTACTACACAGACTAGAACACTGGGTTGGATTTACAGACATAGTTATCAGCTGGCTAAAATCATATCTACAAGAAAGGAGCTTCTTTGTTGCCATTGGAAACTGTACCTCAACACCAACATCCTTGACCTGTGGTGTTCCCCAGGGGTCGATCTTGGAGCCATTTTTATTCAACCTCTATATGCTCCCACTTGGACAAATCATCCAAAATAATTTGATTTCATATCATAGCTATGCAGATGACACACAAATTTACTCAGCTCTGTCACCAAACGACTATGGTCCTCTTCAATCTATGTGTCAGTGTACAACACCTGGATGTCTCAAAATTATATGCACTCAAAAGAAAAAACTGAAGTAATTATATTTGGTAAAAAGGAGGAAAGACTTAGGGTTGCCACTCTCCTTGACACAAAAGGGTTGAAGGCATTCATTTTATTAATTGACAGTGATCTAAATTTCAACAGCCACATGAAAGCGATAACTAAATCAGCTTTTTACCACCGGTACCATGGTGAAGCAGCTTTTAGCTGCTATGCGGCTCAGCTCTGGAACCAACTTTCGGATGACATCAAAAAGGCTGTAGCCAGTTTTAAATCTAGACTTAAGACCAAACTGTTCTCAGATGCTTTCTGCTAACTGCGGCGAGTTAGAAATTCTGAATCTGCCTTGATAATTATTCTACCTTGTCTTTTATGACTTTTTTACTACTTTTGCCTTTGTTTTTGCTTACTAATTATTATTTATTTTTAAACGATTTTACCTTATGTTTTATGTTTTCTTTTTATTATGATCTTTACCTTTGAACTATTCTTTGACTATATTGCCCATCTATGCTTTTATTTGTTATTATTGTTTGGTTTTACATTACATTTAGCAGACACTTCTTGACCAAAGTGACTTACATATGTCAGCTATATTACAAGGGATCACATTGTCCCCGGAGCAACTTGGGGTTAAGTGCCTTGCTCAAGGGCACAACGGTGGAAGCTGGGAATTGAACCAACAACTTTCAGGCTACTGCACGCTAGCCCAGCTCCTTAACTTATTGAGTGCCATACGTTGAGTTACACGAAACTAGACACTCTAACACACCTTATATGTGATTTTGGGAACTCTGTGATGAATGGAAAAGAAATATATGACGATCGTGAAACTCATGAAAACGCACAATCTGGAAATTTTATCTGGACATTTTATCATAACTCGGTTGCCGCTTTGGGTCGAATCAGTGAGGCATGCACGTCATCTCAAAACCAGACCATTTTCGTGGGTCTATCACTAGGTGGCAGTCTCGCCAGGTCTCGCTGATCACTTCCCGGAAAGTTCACACAAGTAAGTAACAGGCAACACTTCATATTTCATGAAAGATGTTATATCTCCATTTCTAGAAAAAAAAACGATTTTGATGAAAACTAGCCACTGTTTAGCTTTCTCAGGAACAGAGGCGTGTAGAAATACACGGTTTGCACCCACCGAGAGCTTAAAGTCTCACCTTTTAAACGAGCTATTGTATGTGTTCATAGCTATAACACAGAATATGCTGGGGCTGTACAAAAATCATCAACAATGGTCTAGATTGCTGGCACTCTAGGACAAAGCTCCTGAAAACAGCTTGGCATTCAATGAGTTAACCACTACACTACCACCGCCCTACAAACTACTGCACGCTAGCCCAGCTCCTTAACCACTACACTATCACCAGCTCCTTAACCACTACACTACCACTGCACGCTAGCCCAGCTCCTTAACCACTACACTACCACTGCACACTAGCCCAGCTCCACTACACTACCACTGCATGCTAGCCCACCTCCTTAACCACTACACTACCACTGCACGCTAGCCCAGCCAGGGTTGCCAATTCTCACGCATCTGGCGTGACACTCACGATTTCAGCACCAATCTCACGCTCTTACGCACACTCAAGAAATGTCACGCCAAATCCATTCTTTTTTTTTTGCAATCCGTTTTGTTGATGACTAGACTAGACCACAGCATTGTTTCTAAATGACAGGATACGAGTTTAAGACATACATATGTCTAGACCAACAGCAGGTAGGTCTAATATTACAACGTTCTCAGCGCAGTTTTCTCTGATTGTTGATTCGCTGACTATTTTAATCCGGTCCGCGGCACCTTCACGGAACACGCTGCTTTAGACATGAGGCAGACCGACATAAAGTGTGACCGCTCATTCTTCTCTAGGAACTACTCGCGAAGTAGCCTCACAGACATCACATTAAATAACCTTTTCTCATCTTTTATAAGGTGCTATTAGATTTGTTGCTACTGGGAATGAAGGGCAGGCCAATTATGAGTTCTGTCCAACATTGATGGTAGGTTTAGAAGAAAAGTCACCACATTTTAATCATATTGCAATACCAATAACCGTGATCATTTTGGTCATGATTTTTCATCAAATGTTCATACTGTATCTCTAGTGGCTGGTAGACTTTGGAATCCACCAGCCACAATAGTAGGTGGAAAAAAATATTTTAGGCTATTTCCATCCCTGATACATACGTACACTCATACACACATTCATAAGTCTCAATCTGTCCATTTCTTTCCACAAAACTTATTTTTCATTTTTTTTTACTGAACTACTACCTTTTTCAGGTGGGCAGGGGGGCCCTTTTCATGTCTGTGCCCAGGGGCCCAGTGGGTCATAATCCTTCCATGCCACAGGGTTAAAACACTGGTCTTGTTTTCAAGTGCAATCAATAATTGTACATTTTGAAGAAACTTAAATCATGGATTATACTGTACATAGCAAAAAAGTCTGGGGACAGACATTTTTAAAATTACGTTTAGGGACAAATTTAACGCACACGCACTATGACTTCACAAAATCTCACTCCAGCCAAACACCCAAAGTTGGCAACCCTGGCCCAGCTCCTTAACCAATATACTACCACTGCACGCTAGCCCAGCTCCTTAACCACTATACTACCACTGCACAAAAGCCCAGCTCCTTAACCACTATACTACCACTGCACACTAGCCCAGCTCCTTAACCACTATACTACTACTGCACGCTAGCCCAGCTCCTTAACCACTACACTACTACTGCACACTAGCCCAGCTCCTTAATCACTACACTACCACCACCCTACAGGCTACTGCACACTAGCCCAGCTCCTTAACCACTACACTACTACTGCACACTAGCCCAGCTCCTTAACCACTACACTACCACCACCCTACAGGCTACTGCACACTAGCCCAGCTCCTTAACCACTACACTACACTACTACTGCACACTAGCCCAGCTCCTTAACCATTACACTACCACCACCCTACAGGCTACTGCACGCTAGCCCAGCTCCTTAACCACTATACTACCACTGCACGCTAGCCCAGCTCCTTAACCACTACACTACCACCACCCTACAGGCTACTGCACGCTAGCCCAGCTCCTTAACCACTATACTACCACTGCACACTAGCCCAGCTCCTTAACCACTACACTACTGCAGGCTAGCCCAGCTCCTTAACCACTACACTACCACCACACTACAGGCTACTGCACGCTAGCCCAGCTCCTTAACCACTACACTACCACCGCCCTACAGGCTACTGCACGCTAGCCCAGCTCCTTAACCACTACACTACTACACACTAGCCCAGCTCCTTAACCACTATACTACCACTGCACGCTAGCCCAGCTCTTTAACCACTATACTACCACTGCACGCTAGCCCAGCTCCTTCACCACTACACTACCACCACCCTACAGGCTACTGCACGCTAGCCCAGCTCCTTAACCACTACACTACCACTGCACGCTAGCCCAGCTCCTTAACCACTACACTACTACTGCACGCTAGCCCAGCTCCTTAACCACTACACTACTACTGCACACTAGCCCAGCTCCTTAACCACTACACTACTGCAGGCTAGCCCAGCTCCTTAACCACTACACTACCACCACCCTACAGGCTACTGCACGCTAGCCCAGCTCCTTAACCACTACACTACAGACTACTGCACACTAGCCCAGCTCCTTAACCACTACACTACTGCACGCTAGCCCAGCTCCTTAACCACTACACTATCACCACTCTACAGGCTACTGCACGCTAGCCCAGCTCCTTAACCACTACACCAAAGTCCTTTTAGGCAAGTCCCTCCACTCGGCTGCCATATACCAACGTTTTATGGG
>NW_027468685.1:710000-715000 GCF_046254945.1 Alosa pseudoharengus
GATGCCCTCCCATGTGATCCACCTCCCCTGCTGGACTTGGGACACTGCCCTGCTCTTATACTGCTCCTGCTCTACTCTCAACACCTCCTCGATGACCATGGTCTTGAGTTCCCTCTTTGAGGCCTTAGACCAGAAGCGAGGGGTGACTGGAATGGCCGCTGGAGAGTACTTGTCCCAAACACATCACAGTGATCGCTCCAGCAAAACTCTACGTGCTGGTCATCTACTGCCCTCCAGGCCAACTAGGCGACTTTATGGACGAACTTGACACTCTGCTGTCCTCCATCCCTGAGCATGACTGTCCGCTTCTCGTTCTCGGGGATATGAACATCCACTTAGATGCCCCAGGCTCAGTAGACTTTTTGGCCCTGATCCACTCCTTTGACCTCAAACTGGTTCAAAACCCACCTACTCACAAAGCTGGCAAAGAGCTTGACTTGATCCTCACTCGGAACTGCAGCACAGACACCCTCATGGTGACGCCTCTCCATCTTTCTGACCACTTCTTCATCCAGTTCAACGTCAGCCTGACAGAACAGCCTCCGGCTCCTGAGCCGATGGGCACGTTCCGCCTGACATGTAGCCGTCCTACCACATGCTCGCTGGACCCTATACCTACGAGCCTACTTCAGTCCATCAGCTTGACCATCGCACCAGCTATCACACATGTGATCAATGACTCGCTAACCTCCGGCACATTTCCAACAGCATTCAAAATGGCCCGGGTAACACCGTTACTTAAGAAAGCTTCTCTCAACCCTGCTCAAGTCGAGAACTACCACCCTGTCTCACTCCTGCCTTTCCTATCCAAAAGCATTTTATGAGCAGTCTCCAAACAGGTCTCTGACTTCCTTTCACAGAACAACCTTCTGGATTCAAAAGCGGCCACTCTACCGAAACGGCTCTGCTGTCTGTAACAGAAGCCTTAAAAGAAGCCAGGGCGACCGCTCGGTCATCAGTACTCATTCTGCTTGACTTATCGGCTGCCTTTGACACGGTTAATCACCGCATCCTTCTCTCTATACTCGCTAACATGGGAATCTCCGATTCTGCTCTCTCCTGGTTTGAATCCTACCTCACAGGACGCTCGTTTAACGTATCATGGCTTGGTCAGCTATCTGCACCTCACCATCTCACCACAGGGGTCCCCCAGGGCTCAGTGCTGAGCCCCCTTCTCTTTGCTATCTACACCACCTCCTTGGGACAGATTATCCGTTCGCATTACTTCTCATACCACTGCTATGCAGACGACACACACTGATGACCCCTTGGTTTCAACACGGATCTCGGATTGCCTCTCAGACATAGCTACATGGATGAAGGCACACCACCTCCAGCTGAACCTCTCAAAGACTGAACTGCTGGTCCTCCCAGCTAAACCTACCATACACCACGACATCATCATCAAATTTGACTCCCTGTCTGTTTCACCTACCAGGACTGCAAGAAATCTAGGAGTTGTTCTCGACAACCAACTAAACTTCTCAGATCATGTTGCCTCAGTCGCCCGGTCATGCCGTTTCGCACTCTACAACATACAGAAAATCAGGACTTACTTGACTCAAGATGCTACCCAACTCCTGGTTCAGGCGATAGTCATCTCACGACTCGACTACTGCAACGCCCTCCTGACAGGTCTCCCAGCCTGCGCAGTGAAACCCCTTCAGATGATCCAGAACGCGGCGGCGCGCCTGGTCTACAACCAACCCAAAAGGGCACATGTTACCCCGCTGCTCATCCAGCTACACTGGCTACCTATGGCGGCCCGCATCAAATTCAAGGCTCTAACGCTTTCCTACAAAGTAGTCTCCAGTTCTGCTCCCACCTACTTGAATGCCCTCATACAGACATATGCTATCCAATCCAAACTTTTCTCATCTGTTGTTCCTTGTTGGTGGAACACACTGCCAGTTCCTACAAGGGCAGGGACATCCCTCTCCATTTTCAAAAAAACTCTTAAAGACCCAGCTCTTTAGAGAACATCTCCTCTCATAGCACCACTTACAACAAGTCTTGCTGATCCTAGTCCAAGTCCAAGTAGCCTCTGAGTGGAGGTAATCTCTCCCCTGAAGGCAGCCTGACTCTCAGGATTCTCAGGAGTTGGGGGCAATTCTTGAAGAGCTTATAGGGTATCCCATTTGGGCCTGGAGCTGTCAAACGGCTTGGTCGGTGGAGATGGGCGAGGGATGTACCCTGGAGATTGCTGTACTGGCACTTGCTCAATCTCCTCTTAAGGGCAATCTCCTCGTGGGGCAGCCGTGGCCTACTGGTTAGCACTTCAGACTTGTAACCGGAGGGTTGCCAGTTCGAACCCGACCAGTAGGCACGGCTGAAGTGCCCTTGAGCAAGGCACCTAACCCCTCACTGCTCCCCGAGTGCCACTGTTGTTGCAGGCAGCTCACTGCGCCGGGATTAGTGTGTGCTTCACCTCACTGTGTGTACACTGTGTGCTGTGTGTGTTTCACTAATTCACGGATTGGGATAAATGCAGAGACCAAATTTCCCTCACGGGATCAAAAGAGTATATATACTTATACTTACTTACTTATACTTATACACACACACGGGATCAAAAGAGTATATATACTTATACTAAAAGAGTATATATACTTATACTTATATAGGGATCAAAAGAGTATATATACTTATACTAAAAGAGTATATATACTTATACTTATATAGGGATCAAAAGAGTACTTATATATACTTATACTTAAGTGACTTCAAGCTTTCCGCTCTTCTTTTCTTCCAGGAGCTGCCATGTCTGAAGGGTTCCTAAGGAAACTAGATCTTTCTTTTTCTTTCCTTTTCTGGCTTGCGAATGCGCTCAGCTCTCCTCATGCAGGCTCGGAAGGGTTGTTTCTTCTTTCTTGTGATCGTAGTTTGCGGTGGTACAGTAGTCCTCCTTGCTAAGAGGCTAGTGGGTGCGGTGGTACAGTAGTCCTCCTTGCTAAGAGGCTAGTGGGTAACTAGCGCTCCACTCCCGATGCAGTCTCTCCTGGATGCCAACTGCCCTTTCACAGTAGTCACTGACACACACTCACACACACACACACACGCACACACACACACACACACACACACACACAACTGCTCTTTCAAAGTAGTCACTGACACACGCACACACACACGCACACACACACACACACACACACACACACACACACACACACACACACACACACACAACACAGTAGTCACAGGACACACGCACACACACACACACACACACACACAACACAGTAGTCGACAGGACGTCCAGAAGTGTAATCAAAGTAAACTCAGTCCTATGTGTCTGGTCACATAGTGGGTCACCTGTCTGGTCACATAGTGGGTCACCTGTCTGGTCACATAGTGGGTCACCTTCATCTGTCTGAATGCATCCATAACTCCATCACATGTGGTCTGCAGTTAGACTTTGACTTTCTCCATTATATTCTGCTATGAAGTCTCTCATGTAGCGGATTGATATTCATGGATGTGTAGGCTGAGAGGGGACCTCTGTGAAGATGAAACCCCGACCACTGGAGAATACCAACTAGAACACGCACACCCGCACACGAGCACACACACACACACATGCACACACACACACATACACACACACACACACACACAAACACGCATGAACACACACACACACACACATCCGCACACACACACATCTGCACACACAGACACACACGCACACCCGCACACGAACACACACACACATGCACACACACACGCACACGAACACGCACACAAACACACTCTCTCACACACACACACACACACATGCACAAACATGCATGAACGCACACACACACACACAAACACGCATGAATGCACACACACACACACACACAAACACACAACTTGTCTGAGTGTCCTCACATGTTTTATGCATAAATGTCATTAGACAGACGTGACCACACACACACACACACACCTGCAAAGGACTCTTGTAAAGTCAAGCCTGGTCAGCTGTCAGCTCTTAGTGGGTGGTGACTCATGCTCTTGAACCTTTAGACACACACAAGGTGACACATGTCTAACCTTGTAACACGCACTCACACACACACACACACACACACACACTAGAGCAGGACAGGCGTAAGGAGAAGAGTAGCACAGCACTGCAGTGATACCTCTGGAAAAGACAAGTGTGTGTGTGTGTGTGTGCGTGTGTGTGTATGTCTGTGTGTTTGTGCTTGTGTGTGGGAGAGAAAGAGAGAGTGTGTGTGTGTGTAGGAGAGATGGTACTATAGTGTGCGTGCGTACGTCTGTCTGTGCGTCTGTCTGTCTGTCTGTATTGGTGTGTCTGCGCGCGTCCGTGTGTGTGCGTGCGTGTGTCTGTATGTGTGTGTGTGTGTGTATGTGTGCGTGCGTGCGTGTGCGTGTGTGCGTGTGTCTGTATGTGTGTGTGTGTGTGTATGTGTGCGTGCGTGCGTGTGTGTGTGTGTGTGTTGCAGGAGAAATGGTACTATAGTGTGTGTGCTTGTGTGTGTGTGTGTGTGTGCGTGCATCCGTGCGTGTGTCTGTCTGTATGTGTGAGTGAGTGTGTGTGTGTGTGTCTGTGCGTGCATATGTGTGTGTGCATGCGTGCATGCGTCTTTATGTGTGTGTGTGTGTGTGTTTGTGTGGTGCAGGAGAGATGTATGGGAGGTGGTACTATACGCAGGGGACCAGTGCTTATATAAATCCCCACCACACCTAGCAGGCTTCCTTCCTCTCCTCTCTCACACACACACACACACACACACACACACTTCCTCTCTCTCTCTTTCGTCCTGGCAGTAAGTGCGTTTATAAGGGTTAACTCTGATTGCGTCCTCTGATTCAGCATGCGGAGCGAGAGGTCAGCATTTAAGAGGCAAAACTGGGAGATGCCGCGTTTACCACGGGCTGCAACACATGAAACAAATCAGATAATCTCCCGAGCCTGTGTGTGTGTGTGTGTTCGTGTGTGCGCGCGCGTGTTTGCGTGTCCGTGTGTGTGCATATGTGCGAGTGTGTGT
>NW_027468685.1:722500-732500 GCF_046254945.1 Alosa pseudoharengus
TGGCTCCCAATCCCCTTATGACATTCAGAGCATATATCCTCCCACTTATCATCCTCTATAGCAGTGTTTTTCAACCACTGTGCCGCGGCACACTAGTGTGCCGTGAGAGATCATCAGGTGTGCCGCAGAAAATTACCCAAATGTCACTCACTCAGGGGCGTAGATTTGCGTGGGGACCGAAGGACGTGTCCACACCAATGACTGAAATGTCCCCACCAATATTCAGGTTGAAGTGGGGGGGGGGCGCTCACATGCGCTACAAAGAGTTAAATACTTTCTCACTTTGCTGCGGATCATCTCGTACAGATCGTGTAATGTGCAGTAGCCTATAAGGTAAATCGCGCTGATTTGAAGTTACCTATAATAACTACCAGTGAGCCGCAGGAGACGCTGCGCTTCAGCTTCACTTCACTACAAGGCATATGAAGTGCGTCCAAATTCATCCATTCTTCTCTGTTGAACTCCTCGAGTAGGCTACTCATCACACATGTGTCACATGAAAGAGCCTTTTCTCAGCTTTTAAACGGTGCTATAGCCACTATTTGCTGTGATAAACAGTTCGCGAGAAAAATTAACTTCAAGAGATTTAATAATTATTCTCTGTGCCCATCTCCACATCCATTCATCTCGGTGGAAAATCGTAGGCCTACACACTCTTCACGCAACACATGACAACCCATATATCAGAATAAACAGCAGACCTTACCGAACACAAAGGTGTAAAGCATTCCTGTGTATAGTTAGCTGTTCCAGAGTAATCCGGTTTTGAAATAAATTGTAGAAAAATTTAACATGGTCTTTCGGCTTTAAGCATTTCTTAAAACTGAGCTGTGCTTACATCGCCTAGATATCTGTAAATAGGCCTATTAGAGAATATACAGGCAGCTTATGGTTAAGAGTTGTCAATGTAGCCTTAATGATTCTTTTCACAAAATGCTAAGCATGCATGTATTTAAGTTTCTTAAAACTGAACTGTGCTTAAATGGGTCAATGCATGATTTCATAGCAGACCAAATAGAAAATAAATGTTAAATATAGCCTACATATGTATACATATTAAAATCAGATTATGTGCTACACAGTATAGATCAAGTTGGACAGTAGCACATTTTACGCCCTTGCACTCACTGGTCCAGAAAAGCAACTGTTGCATCAAAGAATTTAGAACCACATGCTCTCATTGATTGTATGATTGCACTATTTGTGGTATGCAGGCATTGTACAACGGGGCCCCATATCCAGAATTCACAGAATCATCACATATCCAGTTCAAAACAACAATTAAATTAGATATAGTCACCTACAAATGACAGAGGGCGCTTGTTTTATTGAGCAGGTCTTGCATAGAAGCCATAATAAGGCCATCTGTGTATTATTTGAAATTTTAGGCTATGGTATGTTTATTTTTTCTTCACACAGGATGTTAGTGTGCCGTGGGACATTTTAAGTGTCAAAAGTGTGCCGTGGGACATTTTAAGTGTCAAAAGTGTGCTGTGGGACATTTTAAGTGTCAAAAGGGTGCTGTGGGACAAAACAGGTTGAAAAACACTGCTCTATAGTGACATTAAGCTCCACTTCCCATTCCCCTTTGATATGTAGAGTGTTATCAGATGTGTCAGCCATTAGCTTTTTATAGATGAGAGACACTTGATGTTTTGTTGTTAGGAGTTGTTGTAATATATGTATGAAATGCATTTCAATATTAGTGGGGCCTTGCTTGATAATGTCCCAGTCAGTGTGTTTTGTGATGTACAGTAGTGTCTGATTTGCAGATATCTGTAGAGATCGCTTTAGGGTAAACCAAATTGATCCTGGAGTTGTGAAAATGATTTGAATACATTTCCTTCAAATAGCTGATTCATTATTTTTAACCCACTTTCAGACCATCTTCTATAGACTCTGTCAACTATAGATGGGAGAAACTCTATATTTCCCAATATGGGCATGGCCCGTGACAAAGCCACCCCTCCCCTTAGTTGCTTTTAGACTATATTCCACACTAGAAGTGTGTGCTTAATATATATGTTGCTTATTTTAATTTTTTTTGAGACTGCTGACTAAGAAATGGAGTATTTAATGATATTCCTGATAAGGAATTTCTATCAATAGACACCTATCCAATCTCTTCATCTCTGGCTACCCAAGCTACCATTGCTCTAAGTTGAGCTGCCCAGTAGTACATTTTGAAATTGGGTAGACCCAAACCTCCTTTCTCCTTACTTGCCATTAATATTTTCAATCTTGATCAATTCTTGATTTTCTATTTTGCCAGATACATTTTGATAAACGCTTTTCAAGCAACTTAAATGTGGACTGTGGAACCTTAATAGGTGAGGACTGAAAGAGGAAAAGTGGCAGAACATTCATTCTCACTGTCTCTACCCTACCAAACAGTGAAATCGGTAACATATCCCATCTGCTTATGTCTACATTGATTTCTTTTATCAATTTATTATAATTTGCTGTAAATAGTTGCTCGGACCTTGGAGTGAGCATAACACCCAGGTAGCGAAATCCCTGTTTGGGTCTTCTAAAAGAGACCCTATCATCTAGCTGGGAGGGCCAATCACCTGCTATCATCATGGCTTCAGAATTGTCTGTATTGACTTTGTAGCCTGAGACAGCACTGTACTCGCTAAGGCTATTCAGTAGTGCTGGGATAGAGGTACTAGGGTTCTCTAGAAATAATAAAATGTTGTCCGCAAATAGCGCTATCTTATGTTGAACTTTTCCTTCATCACATATACCTTGAATGAATGGATTGGTCCTAATCAACTCCGCTAATGGTTCAATGCTTAGTGCAAACAGAGAGGGGGACAGAGAGTCTCCATGTCTGGTTCCCCTTCCCAGTGGAAAACATTTGGAACAGTGTCCATTAACTCTAACTCTGGATCTAGGATTGCTATAGAACATTTGAATCCACTTAATAAATGTATCATTAAAGCCCATTCATCTAAGGGTCTGTTGAAGGAAGAGCCAGTCAACCCTATCAAATGCCTTCTCAGCATCAAGGCACTGACAGGGCATTTCTTTTGGCTGCAATTTCCTATAAATTAAGGGCTCTTCTAATGTTGTCTACTCCTTGTCTATTGTTGATAAATCCTGTCTGATCTGGTTTCACAAGTTTATATATATATTTCTGTATCCTCTTTGCTATTATTGACGTTAATATCTTAAAGATGAACTGAACTGAAAGAATCAACATTGATAATGTGTTGATTATGACAATTAAAAATAAATGACACTAAAAAAATAATTTAAAAAAATCAATACTAGCCTTTTTTAAGCAACACCAAAATTGCGTTTGTTAGTATTAGAACGCTGCCAGGTTCAATGACGTCACTGGCATGGTAGGACCTGAGAAGTTCTATAGGCAACAGCTGCAGCATATTATGTATACACGAAAATTTGTAATTTTAATGGCATGGGTTACAAATTTGAGCCTGTGAGGGACAGGCCTGTAGTGTCTTGACTACCACTAGATGGGTTTCAGGCTCCAGCTCAACCTTCAGTAGGATCGATCATTTGGGTGAAAATGACTGTGTGGGCGCTGCCGGAGCATGGACACTGGAATCTATCTGTTGCAAAGCAGTGGCGAAACGTAGGGAAAATGTTCAAGGAAGCCAAAGTGACGGGAAAAATGTGTTTATTTATGTATGTGTTTATTTCGGGGGGTATACATTTTGTGCAATGTACAACATAGATACATTTTGTGCGGCACAACATAGGCTACTGTAGACCTAGCCTAGGTCATGTAGAAAACTGGACGAGGGGCGCTTGAGACAGCAACACGCACGCTGTCTCTCTGTCTCCCTCCATCCCTCACACACATACATTGCCTACTGTACATCCTCCACACAACTGCATACTCACTCACCACCACTACATTAGGCCTATGCGAAGGCTACGTGCATATACAAATAAGCTATATAACACGCATTGTCACGTCAATGTAGGCTAACGCAGTATGGACTACTGGCACTAGTAACAGCAACTCACACGGGCTCTCTCTCTCCCTCCCTTGAAACTGTTAAAAACTTCGTTACCCCAAGTTGACCCCAGATACACGGAGGATACACGAGTTTGCCGTTTATTTTAGGCTAACGTTAGTGGAGAGTTTGCAGATTTTTACCTTGTGGATGTTGATATTGCACGAGTCTCTTGGATAGCAGTACTGCGAGTTAAACTCCCTCGCATCAACAATCTGTCCTGAGACGGTGAACAACTGGCTTCAGGGTGAGTAGAAAGGGACATTGGATTCTGTTTACAGACCCGCTGTGGTTTAGTTACCAGCTAGTAAAAGCATTATTATCGATCTGTGATATCGTCGGAGTCATGGTTTACTCTCTATGGTCGGAGTGCTAGCTTGTGGAGTTTGACATAAGAGTGTTTCCAAGGTGTTAGCTGCTAGCCCTTTCCTAGGTTGGATCGTATGGTAGCCTATCTAACACTGGACCTCACCTGAGGCTACTTTGAGATATTATTCCAAAGGAGACAGATAGGCTACTGCACTTAAAACTTTAAACGATTGAACGAACCTTCCCAGACTTTGTAATTGCGACCAGTGACTGCATTGAATGAACGAAGCCGAAGTTGAAACTTAGGCTCCATGGCACATAGACTGTGGGCTCGCCTTTCTATGAATTGAAAAAGACTACAAGCTGTTCCACCGAGTTTGCGATAAAGTAAGCAAGAAAAGGGTTTTTTAAGTCAGGATATGGCAAGTCAATGGCATTTATTCGTCCAAAGTTACAGACCAGTTTCCATAGTGCACATCTTATCAATAGTTTGAATGTCGTGTGTGTTTCTGCTCATTGACAAAATAGCGTTCAGTATGATTCATGCCAAATTAATTTCCCCTGTTAAAGTGTTCGCCTTTGTTTCACTAGTTTGGTTTCATTTTGTATGAGATTTTGTGATGTAGGCTAGCCTATGATAAATGGCTTATGGCCAATATGTAACTCAGCTAGGCCTAATGTTAGTTTCCTCAGCCATGTCAGCTAGCCTCAGACTCATTATCTGCTATGGCTGCTAGTGCTAGTGCAGAGTAGCTTACCATGCCAGTGACGTAGCCGATTGTTGAAATCCAACATGGCGGCGCCCGTGTAACAACAACACCACTTTCAACGTACAATTTTATCCCTTTTAATAAATTCAGCCATTTTAATCATTGTACCAATGAGAAGAAATAAAATACATCTGTTATATCACCTTTACTTCAAATTCCAGTTCAGTTCATCTTTAAGGTCTACACACAGGAGACTAATTGGGCTGTAGGATTTGCATTGTGTTGGATCTTCATTGTCTTTATGGATTACACTAATTATTGCTTCTGACCATGAGCCAGGTGGGTCCCCTTCTTTAAGTGCATAGTTATACACTCTGAGCAATAATGGTGTTAATTCATTTATAAATGTTTTATAATATTCTCCTGGAAATCCGTCCACCCCTGGTGATTTATTATTTTTTAGATTTTGAATATTATCTTTAATTTCCTTGTCTGTAATTGGAGAAGACAACATTTCTGATTCAGATGATGTTAATTTAGACATTTTAATTGAGTTAAAGAATATTTCCATCTTTTCTTTTATCTGTGGGTCCCTCTCTTCCTCATATAGCTTTTCATAGTATTTAGCAAATGCCTCTGCAATATCATGTGGTTGCGTTAGCATCTTACCCTGATATGGGCTCTGTATCTTGTGAACAATTCTACTAGATTGTTCTTTTCGGAGTTGGAAAGCCAACTAACGGCTTGCTCTATTTCCAAATTCATAATATTTTCTTTTTGTAAATCTTAATGCTCCTTCTGCTTTAGAAATTAACAGGTCATCCAATTTTTGTCTAGTCTCCTTTAGTACTGCTAATACTTCCTGGTTATTAGATAGATTGTGCTCTGTCTCTAGTTCCTTAATTTCTTTCTCTAATTTATCTTGTTGAGCTAATCTTTGCTGTTTTCAGTCTTGAAGAAATTGCAATAATTTTGCCCCTCATCACCACTTTGGCCCCCTCCCACAGGGTAGAGGGAGATACAGCTCCATTATCATTTAATGTTATGTATTCTATTAAATCTTTTTTTATTTCTTGTTTAATTAAGTCATTATTTAACAAAGAAACATTCAGTCTCCAGTATTTAAACTGTTTACTAGGCCCTATCCTCACCTCCAAATTGTTGAACAATTACCTGTACAAGTACATTGACAGTAGCCCAGCCTAACAGCATGTTGTAGGCCTACTGTAGAAATTTCACTTAAATTGCAACCGCAACATGCCTGCTTGCCAACGTTCAAACGACAACGAAAAAGATAATAAAACAACAAGAGGGTTGAGTCTGAATGACACTGAGTTTTTAGACACTGAGTTTTTGTAGTTAAGAAATATTTTTGTATAAAAAAATGGTCATTCTTCAATCTCCTTCACTGACGCCTATGGAAAAGGCTTAACGTCCCAAAACAACGATCAATGATCATCAAATTTCTCTCTCACATTGCTCCTCATAACCATCTATAAAAAAGTGTTTTTTCTTTTCTTTTTGAGCACATCCGAATCCCAGGACATAACGCACTGGACCTTATAATAGGCTCGAGATATAATTCCAAAGGGGGCAGATAGGGGCCTACTGCACTTAACACTTAAAAAGATGAAGCTTTCCGAACTTTGAAATTGCGATCAGTGACTGGCATCGGGTGAACGAAGCTTTTCGAAGTTGAACAGGCTATTAAAAACTATTTGCGCACCTCCATGTCACAGGAGAGACTGGGCTCTCCCTTCTATGAAAAAGACGTTAGGCTACATGCAAACTGGCCTATGATTTCATTGCTGAGTTTGCCGCAAAGCAAGAAAATGTTTTTTTTCCTGAGTCAGGATATGGCGAGTCAGTGTCATTTATTTGTCCAATGTTAGCCTATAGATACAGACCAGTACATCTTATCAATAGTTTGAATGTCATGTGTGTTTCTGCTCATTGACAAATACCGTTCAGCACAATGATTCATGCCCAATTAATTCCCGCTGTTAAAGTGTTCGCCTTTGTTACACTATTTGGTTTCGTGATGTAGCCTATGATAAACACCATATGGCCAAATATGTGACTCAGCTAATGTTATAGGCTATACAATTGAATTTCCCCTCTTAAAGGCAAGCTGGTGTAGCTTATTAGACTGTGAAAAAGTAAGTGAAAAGGGCCTTGCATCTGTCAAGTTCGCACAGGGCCTCGCATCCCCTTGCGACGGCCCTGCAGCTCCTCCTAAGACAGCGAGGAAAAAGTTAAAATACGTGATAAACCCGGGAAAAGTTGACATGTTTGTTTCGGTCCCGGTGATTATTTGTGAAATTGTGCAAACGACAGCCTTTTCAAGGCATTTCAAGGAAGGAGTCGTAGCATGCAAGCTCCCAAATTGACCCAGTAGCCTAAGGCATCAATAAATTGTTGGGACTGGGGAGGGTCATGCGTTTTTTCTCAATCACTTTGGAGGGTCATAGAAAAAATTCTTGCTGGCGAGGGAGGGTCACGTCTTTTTTGACTAACGCTCCCAAAACTCCTCCGGTAGCCCCTTAATTAAATAAATAACGAACAGTCCCTAATTGATTAATAGCCTAGGCCTACACCAGCAATTGTTGAACATTGACCTGTACAGGACATTGACAGTAGCCCAGCCTAACAAGCAAATGTTGCAAAATACATCAAAAGACGCAATTAATCAGAAATAAATAATGTAATCTGCATCGCTTTATTTAACAAACTGCAAGCAACAAGAGCATTGAGTTCGCTGTAAGGCCAAACCCAAGAGCAAAGCCTATCTGTTAAGGCAGTCGATAGGCTATATAACGAGCTGTGTGCCTGGAAAGACGATAGATGACGGCTCTGGTCATCCCATACCCTCCCCCCACTTCCTGTAGCCTACCATTATGAAGGCCTGTAGCCTAAAACGACTCGTTGCCGTTTTGTGACATTAAGCTTTTTCACGTTAAGCCCCCCTCCCCCATCCCCTTCTTTCACAAGCAGTGGGGGAGCGCGAGCACAAAGTAACACTTTTTGGTAGACAAAGGAGGGTTCTCCGCGCTTCTGTCGTTTGGCCACAATCCGTTGCAACCAGGCCAGGACAGATATTTTAGAGAGAAGGAGAGACGCCGGTGCAGCTCAGATGTCTTCTTAATTTTCTTTATTCTTTAGTAAAAGGTGCAGAACATTATTAAACTTTGACTAACGTTTCGATGTGTCGATGTTTTTGACTAACGAACATCGAAACGTTAGTCAAAGTTTAATAATGTTCTGCACCTTTTACTAAAGAATAAAGAAAATTAAGAAGACATCTGAGCTGCACCGGCGTCTCTCCTTCTCTAACACTTTTTGGCTTTGGCTAAATATTTCTAAAATCATTTGAGTTTCACTAGTCACATGTTTTAACAAGCAACACTTGTTATTGAACTAATAACAGATGTGTGTCGAAAATTGACTTTATTTTCCATACGGAGAAATAACATATTCAGAAAAAAAGCCCTCAAACCTGAAAACACATGAGGCAAAAGTGCAAAACATCACAAAACTAACTAAACTAACACGCGCATATTTTTGTATTGCAATCATTGTAGCCTACAGTTGTAACAGCGCGTAACAGTCGTTTTACTCCCCGGATGCGCTCATTATAAAGAACGTTTAACGTGTCCCAAAAACAGCTATCAATTACAGTTTTTCTCAGTCGCTTTGGTGCTTTTTGCAGATCAGAATGAAAATTCTCATAACTATTAGTTCAACCTCCACAACATTTAGTCATTTGTGCACATCATAGTAGCAATTTCTCCTTCCTCTGAACAAATTGCAAATACTTTTGGACATATATCAGTTGCTTTCATACAATTCTCTGCTGTTTTATAACATTATCATTTGCTTATGTCATGTCAGTCAAAATGAACTATACTTATGGATGCTGAATAGTCGTTCCCAATAAAACTAATAGTCTTCATTTCATTGCTTGAGTCATTTCATACAAAATTGGTGAACTAGTTATCAAATTCTGTCACAATGCTGTAGAATTGCAAAGAGCAAATACAGTAAAAATGTGAAACGTACGTATTCAGTGTCTTGTACTCACTTACTCCCCTAACTACAGCAATGTGTAACTTTACTGTAGTTTTCAAATGGCTGTACAAGTACTGTATAGTGCTGTCTTGAGCATGTTCAGGTAGTGTCACAGAATTCTGCCCTTTTTTTGCATTGGAAAACACTGAGAGTACTGTCATAATGAAAACATGACAAAGCCATTTGACTATCTTGTTCATAAACGATGGTGTCAAGACTTCTCATTTTGATGACACTGACAGTTTCATTGACATGAATACGTGCTTTTGAGGAATGGACTATCCATTTTGAGCAAGTGACGTGCTATTGCAGGTCATTCACTAGGTTTTGCAGTTTGCACTAATTGTTTTGAGAAATGCACTAACTGCTGTGCAAATGTTAATAGTGATGTGAGAATAGCACCAAAGCGACTGAGAAAAACTGTAATCACCAAACGTCTTATAAACAAGTATTGCCAGGAGCAACACCTTGCAAAAAATAATAACAATAGGCCTAGGCCTTTATATGGCTCTGCTCCTGCCTAGATTCGAACTCAGAACTGCCTGAAAGTTGCAGACCTGTTCTGGAAATACGTGCATTAACCCACTCGACCGTCAGACAACGCTATCTGCTTCGAGTAGGCCTATTGGGTAGGACTGTAGCCTACACTGGTTGCTGTGGCACAGTCTTGAGTGACCAAATTCGTTTTTCTTTGTCATATGAATGCTGTCATTTTGTTAACATTACTGTTAAGGAGATGCTGTAGGCAAAGTCTATTTTTCAACCTCGTTAGTGTAGTAAAAAAAATCAATTAAAACTATTCACAAGGTTTCTGGGCAGCATATTTATGTTCTGTTAGCAAGCGAACTTCTCATGACTACCGACAAAGTAGCCTACTGCCAGCTGACGAAGCTCTCATTTTAAAACATTACTGAGAGACAGACA
>NW_027468685.1:740000-750000 GCF_046254945.1 Alosa pseudoharengus
GTAGGCCTGTAGTGTGTACAGTAATACCCCTAGACCTTTTTTCAATCGCAGCGGCACCCTTTAGATGAATGAAAAATCCCAAACTTTTGCAAAAAATGTTTTACAGTATGTAGATTCTCATTAGAATACACACACTGTATCTGAAGAGCAACAAATGCATAACTCATGTAGCATACTACAACTCATGCACACACACGCACACACACACACACGCACACACACACACACACACACACACAGGAGTGTGCCTCAGTGAGAGACTTGGGCCTGGGACGATGCACACAACCGCTCTATTCTTGCAGGAATGGATGACACACACACGTAGCTCTTGGTCCACAGCTCTCATATATAGAGTAGTAGTAGTAGTGTAGTAGTGTAGTAGTAGTGTAGTAGTAGTAGTAGTGTAGTAGTAGTGTAGTAGTAGCAGTAGTGTAGTAGTAGTGTAGTAGTAGTGTAGTAGTAGTGTAGTAGGCTGCTACAACATGGTCAGGCCAGTAGTGTAGTAGTTGTGTAGTAGTAGTGTAGTAGTAGTAGTAGTGTAGTAGTAGTGTAGTAGTAGTGTAGTAGTAGTGTAGTAGGCTGCTACAACATGGTCAGGCCAGTCATTATTTTTATAATGTAACGATGCATCCTTTACTTCACTAACGCCCATTAGTTACAGTACGGGTTACAGTTAACACAATATACATGATAATTTCAATAGCCACAGAATGGACTTCGTATATGTTTTAGGAATCATTAGCCTACATGTTTTAGGCTACTTCAGGACATGGCCGCCGTCACCAGTATTACTTTTCAAAGTAGGCTAGTATTGCCTGGCTAGTTTTCATACATGAGGTTACACTAATAAACAACGTCACAAACTGCTGCTGCACGGCGCTTATCATCGAAGTGTTTTTGCCCATGCATTTATTAATACTACTACTTAATACTAAGCGGGGTCTGTGTTGTGTTGCGTTGTGTTGATTTATTTTCATTGGGCATTCCTTGCCGTGCCGTCCACATCTCTTCAGCACAGCAGCAGCAATGGCAACTCTTCGTTGAACTTTTAAATGGTGTTCAATGGTGTTGCTAAGTAGGCTGAGTTAGGCCTATAGGCCTAAATCAACATTGAATTAGTTATTGGATGATATTAAAAAGAATCTGAATTATTTGTGGTTGAGCTGAAAATTTCAACTTGGTGATCAAAAAGTTTTGGATTTCATGTTGACCGCGACTTCAGAGCATTGTTACGTTGTGTCAATGTAAAGTTAGCTAGCCTAGTCTAACCAAATATTTGTCTTACAAATCTAAACCACAGGCTCACGTTAATCTAATGGGCTTTGAGACATCTGTTTTGTCTTGTGTCAAAGTCTCCTGTTTCAGTTGTTTCCAGTTTCATAGAAATGAGGGTGTTACATTTGCAGTAGCCTAACTACAAAATCCAACCTAATAACGACCCCCACTCACTGGGGCTAGGTGGAAGGTGTTACAGTAATAGCCGATTGGCGTAGCCTTCAGTAGACTAGGGCTGTCAAAATTGCTCAAAAATGACGTTCGAATTTTCCCTCTAAAATAAAAACATGTATTCGAATATATTGGAATATCTAGGCTATATTATTTGCGCATTGTGTCAATGACGCGCATCACATCATCTGTTTTTAACTTTTTGGAAACGTTTGAATTAACTGAAAGAAGATAACTATTTTCGTTAGTTTTGGAAGTTTATTTTTACGTAGCCTACAATGGCCAGTTCCGACAAAGCCGAAATTACTCCTTTTGAAACAATGAGTGCAGGCCGCGCGTTTGTATGGTTATATTGCTTGACAGTGGGGGGATCCCAAGCAGCTTTCAGCCATAAGGCTACTTTGAGAACATTTCCTAATTCACCCGACACTAATATTCAAAATGTTGAAAACTATTTCGGTTGTGTAGCGCACGCATTCTCAGACCTGTCACCTGTCACTCATCATCGTAAGGGAGGTGTTTGGAATCATTCCCACGTTACAATCATCAGCCAATCAAGGTGGTCACTTCAGTCAAGCTCTTGCATGAGCAATGACATCATCCATATCAACGAAGACTCACTCTTAGTTCAGGAGTTGTCATTTTTCCTTACTAAGAGTAGATCTGAAAGGCTTTGTGAATAACTCCTAGCTAAAATCTTTTATTGCTATTTAGGAGTACTCCTAGTGGTAAGATAAAAGGCTTTGTGAATATGGCCCCTGGTGTCTAACCTAATGCATAGCCCATTTACACAAAATAATGGTTGAATATTACTGATGATATTTAATTGTTATTTAAGAACATGCAGTGCGCATAGGGCACCAAAAACATCTTGCTCGTAAAAAATATTCATACCGCATATTGTGGCGGGTCTGTTTTTTAGCCCACTTACTGTAGGCTGCGCAAACCACAGGCCTTTATTTTGGGCAAGCCTGCATTCGAGGCAGGCCTTTATTTAATAAGGCTTCTGTTGAAGAATTTTATATAAAGCCATGCGCTGACAGTAATCCTCTTGCCCCCGCTACCACAGCTGTGTGAGCGCGTCCCTGGATAGTGTGACATGCTCACGCGTTATGTCTCCTTGCAAACTTGACCTATAGCGCAACCATTTACGTCTTCATAAAATAACAACTTGCCAGATATGCCTTCATAGCTTTGGGCTTCATTCAGCATTTTGTTCTTCCACTGGAAATTACTCTTCTACATTTGCTGCCTGCTGCATCCTTTCTGTTTCTATTGCTTACGAAACCAAAACGTGGGTCATAGTTGTCTAAGCCTCTATTGCGTAGCCTGTTAAAAACGTCGCTAGATAGTATTAAATCGCCAACAACATTGTTTTCTGCAGAAGCCTACCCCAGAAGCCTACAGATTAGTTCTGAACAGTTATTTCTCTACTGGCTCAATTATCAAAAAGGTGCTTTCTCTTCGTCCTCCGCAAATGAAGCAGGTAGTTCCGTATAGAGACGTTAGAATAAATTAGCGTTTGCGATTGACAACGTTGTGATAAGTAGGCTATAACACTAACTTTGCAAAGTTAACTTGAATGCATTAATTTTGAAAAAAGTTGTGTAGGCTACACCACGCCGGTTGTAGTCTGCATGAACAGTTCTTGCACAAGACACTGTTTTGAATTGCGTAGGGGAGGTGCGGGCTGAAGCCTGAACCTGTTTGAGGGAGAGCGGTGCAAGGAGAAAATGTATAAGTATAAGTATATATACAGTGGGTCCCAGTTAAAAATTGACACTTCATTCACGATCATGGTGATTCACGCAGCTGGGTGAAATGTAAGTACAACTGCGGCCGCTTGGGGGCAGCATAGTCCGCTGTGGCGTTCCACGGTCAAACCAGACGGCTCATTCGACAGCAAGGGCTGTGATTGGCCGAGTTTTCAGTGCGTTTCTCTGTGTTTTTAGCAGCCCCTGCAACATGCTAGTCCACTGTAGCCTAAGCTTTGTACATAATGTTAAACATAGTTTTGGATTCAGTGGCAAGATTTCTTGATTGTACAGTGCCTGTCTCTCAGTAATGTTTTAAAATGAGAGCTTCGTCAGCTGGCAGTAGGCTACTTTGTCGGTAGTCATGAGAAGTTCGCTTGCTAACAGAACATAAATATGCTGCCCAGAAACCTTGTGAATAGTTCTGATTTTTTTTACTACTCTAACGAGGTTGAAATATAGACTTTGCCTACAGCATCTCCTTAACAGTAATGTTAACAAAATGACAGCATTCATATGACAAAGGAAAACGAATTCAGTCACTCAAGACTGTGCCACAGCAACCAGTGTAGGCTACAGTCCTACCCAATAGGCCTACTCGAAGCAGATAGCGTTGTCTGACGGTCGAGTGGGTTAATGCACGTATTTTCAGAACAGGTCTGCAACTTTCAGGCAGTTCTGAGTTCGAATCTAGGCAGGAGCAGAGCCATATAAAGGCCTAGGCCTATTGTTATCATTTTTTGCAAGGTTTTGCTCCTGGCAATACTTGTTTATAAGACGGTTGGTGATTAATTGATAGCTGTTTTTGGGACACGTTAAACGTTCTTTATAATGAGCGCATACGGGGAGTAAAACGACTGTTACGCGATGTTACAACTGTAGGCTACAATGATTGCAATACAAAAATAGCGCGTGTTAGTTTAGTTAGTTTTGGGATGTTTTGCACTTTTGCCTCATGTGTTTTCAGGTTTGAGGGCTTTTTTGGCAAGATTGACCTTGGTTAGACTCTGCATATTATTTGTTATTTCTCCGTATGGAAAATAAAGTCAATTTTCGACACCCGTCTGTTATTAGTTCAATAACAAGTGTTGCTTGTTAAAACATGTGACTAGTGAAACTCAAATGATTTTAACCAAAAGCCAAAAAATGTTAGAGAGAAGGAGAGACGCCGGTGCAGCTCAGATGTCTTCTTAATTTTCTTTATTCTTTAGTAAAAGGTGCAGAACATTATTAAACTTTGACTAACGTTTCGATGTTCGTTAGTCAAAAACATCGACACATCGAAACGTTAGTCAAAGTTTAATAATGTTCTGCACCTTTTACTGAAGAATAAAGAAAACTAGAAAATGCAATTCCAGGGAATTACCATTGCATGTAAATGCAAAAAAACTGCTGTGTATAACATATTACTTACAGTATGATTATTCAGATTACACAGTCTTACAGTATTCTTGAAAACCACTTACTTGGTTAGATGTTAGCTTAGAGTATATGACAGTCAGTAAAAATAAATTCAATATTGATCAACATTCTTTGTTTTAATACAGCAGAATGATACTCAGAATACACTAATGAACACTTACCAATGTAAGCTTGAAGTAAAAATCACAGTTGTGTGTATATATATGTATACACAGAACTTGATAATGAGAAATCATATTATCCTAAGACAGATCTCTTTATCAGTGGTAACTCTGAACTGGCAGCAACAGCTAGAGGCCTCAGTTAATGGTATTAGGTCAAATTTGATGGTGATATATACACTGAAGAATAAAAGAGTCAGCCCTTCAGATGATCAGTTTTAGACAGAACTTAGGTTAGAATCTTATTTTTCACACAGCACAGCTCAGGTCTAAAAAGAGAGGTCTAACAGCACAGCTATGTTTCACAGATGTTACAGCACAGGAATGATTCAAAGGTATGAATGGTTGACATATGATTCACAGGTATACATGTTCCATATAGTTAGTGAGTATAGTCCTCACACAACAATATAGTTCTCAGAATGTCTCAGTGTAGATCTCAGATATGTCTCAGTATGGTTAAATGGTATGTGCACAGATTACATGTTTGTAAGAATGTATGTTAGTATGTTGCTAGCAACATTGTCAGAGATGTATGGTTGACAGGTGTGCACACAGACAGGCACACACGTACTGTAATGTCATACATGGTCATCACCACTGGTCTGGAACCTAAAAGACAAAAGCAAACAAGTTTAACAGTTATGCCAAAACAATACAAGGAATGTCTGCAATTGTCCTAACAGTAGCCTATTCATGGCTTTCATAAGGTCCCTTTCCACAGGAGTATAATCAAGCACCAAATGCATTCATAATCTAGGTGCTTGATTGTATACACCTGTGGAAAGGGACCTGATGAAACCCATCAATAGACGAACTGGCATACCGTGATAGTGTTTACTTAGGCTACGTAAGAATCAGGAGCATAGAATGAAAATGTAGTCATGGCCTATTTGATACACAATCAAGCGGTGTACAACGGTAAAATAAAAACAGTAACATAGGCTATTTGTTAGCTTTAACTAAATGTGAACGGTAGAAGCTATAACGTTATGACCATCAACAATGAGTAACGTGCCATGAATGAAACACATGATGGGTTTCATCAGGTCCCTTCACACAGTATAGCCTATTCAATCAAGCACCAAGTAGTCTGCATTCATAATCTATTCTAGGTGCTTGATTCTATAAACCTGTGGAAAGTGACCTGATGTTGAATAGAACCAGAGCCATTAGTAGGCTACGTTAACGTTCTAGCAGAGAAGACAGACGGCTCTGGTTATAGTTAAAACGCTGCTGGTTAGCCTAATAACAAATGTAACGTTAGTGCGTTAAGTTTGATTGTCGTTAGCTATCGAAACCTACAGCTAACCGGTCACTGTAAAGTTGACGACATATTTGCGTTGATTAACAGTGGGTTTCCTTAAATAACATCAACGTAGCAAGGTGCGAACGTTAACTATTTCACTAACGTTAACGTTACCTAACGTTATAACGTTAACGTGACCTAACGTTATAACGTTAGTTTAGCTATTTGTGACCCATCATTTCATACAACTTAACGTTACATAACATAATATTTGGCGACATAAATGACTCCAATACCAAAAACCAGAACACTTACCTTGTCTGTAATTAGAGAAATGTGCCTCTGAATGAGAGTTTTACGAGCAAATAAAGTGACCACGGCACAGAAGGCGAAGACGTTCAGAAGCTCCACAGCTCCAGTGGTAGTAGGCCTAGCTCGCGTTCAGCTGTTGATTATCTTCAGCTGCAGGTCACGTCATAATGCTAAAAGTTGCCGCCACGGCGGTCAATGTTAACTCTATGAGAATTTCTTGCTCTTTTATCATAAATATCTAAAAAAGTATAAAGTTCACAAATGTGAAAAAACATAGAACAAATCTCCGTTTCAAGACCTTTGTAGGAGTGGTTGAATGACGTCGAACGGTTCAGTGGTTTTAGAGCCTTTGAACGTCAAATTTGGTCGGAAGAAGAATAACAATAATATTAAGAAGAACAGCGATAATAGTCCATTGCATTTACATGCAATGCAATTAGCCCTTTCATGCACACATTATGAAAAAAATTGTCTAGATTTTTTTAATATTGATTTTATTACTCTATATGAGCCTAAAACTGAAAATCATTTTGAATTTTTAAAAAATATGATTTTATATAGAAGTTATTTTACTGTCCACGTATGTGGACAGTGCGCAACAATGGGGTAAAAAATAATAAAGAGTAATGACAGAAAATATGGACCATTATGTGACTTTAATGCAAAAAACCAACAGTTTTTTCAAGTACATCATAACAGTAATGATTTTAATGACACAGAAGGATATTCTGAAGATGTTATGCAACATTACAAAGAGTTAAATTTTTTTAAAAGAGTTATTTATAACAGTATTTGATACATTTTTGAATTTTTTTTTAACAGATAACATATAAATTATTAAAAAAATATTTGTCCAGTAATAAAAAGTAGATTTTACAATCATATCATGTTGGTTATGTTGTTAACTGCTGAAAAATATTTTTTACTATGTCATTTAGAAGATAATATTTACAAACATCTCAAAATAATTAAAAAAAAATTTAAATTTCAACAACTGAATAATTTTACAATAATGTCTGTAATGTTATGAACAGCATATTACTTTTTTAGCATGTAACATATTTTTAAACAGATTTGTGTGTGTGTGTGTGTGTGTATGTACTGTATGTGTGTGTGTGTGTGTGTACTGTATGTGTGTGTGTGTGTACTGTATGCGTGTGTGTACTATGTGTGTGTGTGTGTGTACTGTATGTGTGTGTTTGTGTGTGTGTGTGTGTACTGTGTGTGTGTGTGTGTGTGTGTGTGTGTGTAATGTATGTGTGTGTGTGTGTGTGTACTGTATGTACAGTATGTGTGTGTGTACTGTATGTGTGTGTACTGTATGTGTGTGTGTACTGTATGTGTGTGTGTGTGTACTGTATGTGTGTGTGTGTTTGTGTGTACTGTGTGTGTGTGTGTGTGTGTGTGTGTGTGTGTGTGTGTACTGTATGTGTGTACTGAGTGTGTGTGTGTACTGTGTGAGTGTGTGTGTGTGTGTACTGTATGTGTGTGTGTGTGTGTGTGTGTGTATGTGTGTGTGTGTGTGTACCGTATGTGTGTGTGTGTGTGTGTGTGTGTGTGTGTGTGTAATGAGTGTGTGTGTGTGTGTGTATTGTATGTGTGTGTGTGTGTGTATTGTATGTGTGTGTGTGTACACCACTTAGTCACCACCTAATGTCTTAATATATTACTCTTTGCAAAACATGCACACCATTCATTGGTATCTATATATTTCTGTAATGTTGTCATAAATAGGCAGTTCACATAATGTATAACATGTAGTTAGGTCATTATTTATGTTTACCAAATGTTTGTTTCTTTGTAATTTAAAGTAGTTAAATTCATATTTGAACAATACAAATAAAACAACTTCCTAGTTACAATATTAACAATATGTATCACCTTATATTTGGAATATTGACTGCTTGATGACATCATCAATTCAACATGGCTGATAGTAATGGCCATGTGCTGAATGCTCCAGGCATATCTGTAAAAAGTTTCTACTCAAGAAGGCAAAACCAGGTAAAAAAAATATTATGGTGTACAGGGGAGTGTGTTGAACAACTCTATGAGGTTAGAAATGAAATTTGATGTAAAATATAGTTTGTAGACGCTAAAAAACAACTGTCCACATATGTGGACGTCGCGCAACAGAGGAGTTAAATTACCAAAAATCTGATTTTGTAACTAGGAACAACAGCGGCACTCGGGGAGCAGTGAGGGGTTAGGTGCCTTGCTCAAGGGCACTTCAGCCGTGCCTACTGGTCGGGGTTCGAAACGGCAATCCTCCGGTTACAGGTCCGGAGTGCAAACCAGTAGGCCACGGCTGCCCAATGCGTGCTCTGTCCTGCGCATATCTCTACAATGAAATAATGTGTCTAGGCTAATCTATATTTTCAATAAGCAATCACTGCATGCCTATGGAAACAATAAGTCAATATATTAGAGATATCAAGAGTAACGCAGGAATGGATGTTACAGTTATTCAGTAATTGTAACGAATTACTGAAATTTGAATTGTACTTTGTAACGCGTTACCCCCAACACTGACAATAACGTAGACAGCAAATTAAGATATTTTTTCGTTTTGTGGAGCGGCACGGTAGGCTATCAAAAGCAGATTTTCTTATTTTCGTTACCACTGTGTAGTCAAGCCTTAAGCCATACCCAAGTAGCCTAAATCAAGGTAATGTTTAATTATGCATGATTTATTTTGTTATTGAATTCGTAGGCTGGGATTCCTCACGGAACAATTATGTTTAATGGTAGATCCTGCTTCAGAAGGGACGGCAGGCAGAGCGATGTACAGTGGCAGAGCGACGCACAGTGGCTGAAAGTGGTACTAAAGCTTCACGCAGCTTCACGCCTCGTAATGCGCGAATGAAGTGGCCATTTCAAAGTAATGCCCACTGTACACACATTCACACACACATGCGCGCGCGCACACACACACACACACACACTGTTGTTTCTGCATGCCCTGCATACTCTAAACACACACAATTCCTGAGTACTCCATTTTGATGCACCAAAGCAAACACATCTGATGCAATTTTTACATAAGGTACACCCACACACACACACACAGAGACATCAGTATGCCAGCGCAGTCCGTCTTCCACTGAACAAGATATCTTTCATTCATTATGGATGTAGTGTGAGGCGCGCTCCCCTCAAGGCAAGCTTGCATTCCCAGAGCCGGGCTTGGCATCAAAGGCTTCTCAGTAATCTCTCCTTTTCTCTCTCTCTCTCTCCTTTTCTCTCTCTCTCTCTCCGTGCTCACTTCTTCTCCCCCTCCCTCCCTCCTTCTCCCTCCCTCCTCCTCTCCTCCACTCCTCCTCTCCTCCTCCCTCTTCTCATGCTACAGCTCCTGGTTCGTACCCATTTGCCCAGTGTAGGTTTAATTACACAATTATTTGTGTCATTGTACGGGTGTTAAGATTATATTTTCTGTCGTTAATATGTCCCAGTTTCTAATTAAAATACTCAATGAATGTCTTGGGGGCTTGGATGTGCATGCAGCTTCAATTTTAATTAGAAACTGGGACATATTAACGACAGACAAATATAATCTTAACACCCGCTACAATGACACAAATAATTGTGTAATTAAACCCTACACTGGGCAAATGGGTACGAACCAGGAGCTGTAGCATGAGAAGAGGGAGGAGGAG
>NW_027468685.1:755000-757500 GCF_046254945.1 Alosa pseudoharengus
CGCAACACCACCACAACACCACCACAACACCACCGCAACACCACCGCAACACCACCACAACACCACCGCAACACCACCGCAACACCACCACAACACCACCGCAACACCACCGCAACACCACCGCAACGCCACCACAACGCATTCTTCATTCTTCTTCAGTAAGTACACACAAAAACCACAAAGTAAATTCCTCTGTAGGAGGACATTGTTTGGACTTCTTAAAGTTGACAATTACATACTGATTGGAAAAGAACTAACATTTAGTCAACATCTTCACTAAGCACAGCTCGGTCTCACAATTAGCCAAACAAAAGCATGTCACCTTGCTTCAAAGGAACAGACTCCTCACAATAAAATAAATAAGTTAACCAGACTTATATAACCATGAAATCAAGTCCCACAGAAGACAGCTGAAAATCTTCACAATAAAATAAAACCGACAAGCACCAGAGCTTCTACTGAAGTTCTCACAACAGGCCAGCTAACGTCCGAACGTCCAGCTAACGTCCGAACACAACCCCGCACGCCCGCGGGCGGCACCGTGACCCACTTTCGGTGGACAGCGCAGACGCTAAGGCACGCGCGAGCACCTGCATGACAAAACCACCTGCACCGAACTCATAGCACTCAGTGACAAGCGCTGGCATGATCTCTTAACTCGGCTACTCATCAAGACGTTTTAGGAAATGTCTCAGTTACCCTGAACGCTCCAGGATGAATGTTTACAGCTGAAGCAATATTCCGCGCTGACATAATAAACATGTGCTCATATAGCCTACAGGAGATTTACACCGCACAGTAAACCCTGTTTACTCTTACTGAGAAAGTGCCATCTATCCAGATACACAAATCAAAGTTGCATCGTGCTAAGAAATCACACAACACAATAAACACAACTCCAGACACGAGTGAAGATGCTCTTATTTTGCCGCCGCTCTTAACAGCTAAGGCACAAGTAACTCACCCTCACTTTCTTCCAGATGCAGTCATCACTGTGCCTGTCAGTTATTCGCCACCAAAACCACACTCAGCTTGAAGTGTTGTCGACAGTCCGCGCCACGGTTTTATTTCCCCGGCGACTCGTCAGTCTGACGCCGGGCAGCGGGGTCTCTCGTCTCTCCGACCTCTCGACTTCAGACGGTAACCGGAGCAATGTTCAGCTGAGATCTCCAGCCCTCCTCGGGAACCGTACGTCTCCGCGAGCAGGTGAACGGGGTTGAAGTGAGTCATGCAGTGCACGGCGGTGCCATGATCCAAGGGCACGCGAATATGTCACAGACTCTCGCAGTGGCAACTGGGGGAGCGCTCGCGGAGACCCGCGGTAGGAAAAGACCGGGACGCGTACAGGGGTCTCCCCCTCTGTTTCGCACAGATCTAAAGGTCCGCTGGTTCACGCGCTGAGACGCATCAGAGCGCGGGTTAAAGATCGTGTGTGTTTGACAGCCTGTGGATGGACACTGTTTTTTATACTAAAACTACCAACGCTGCCTTTCCTCACACTTTCAGATTTAATTCAGCAAACATGTAACAATTCAATGAGCTTTGAACAAAGTCAGTGCATAACAAAATTGACTATAATGACTAAATACCTCAACAGAGGTAATCACCAGTGTCCTCTGAATAAAGTCAAATACATTCACTGTAGGCTACACAATGCAGTCTGGGGAAGAAGAGATCTGACCATAGATGTGTCAGAGGCATTTTTCTCTTCGTTAGCTCTAAATGACTGGGGTGGAGAGAGTCTCTTCAGGCTTCAGTGAGGGGAAGTTATCACAAAAGTGTAGCCATTTGCTGAAGGCAGCCACCTCAGAGCAATAACCATTTGTGTGATCCATGGGCTGTTAGTCAGATCTGCAGTAGGATCACAGGTAGCTGCTCCCCGACCAGATGTCATAAATATTGCAGTGTTATTACATAAAACCATAATGTTCACACGCGTGTGTGTGAGTGTGTGTGTGTGTGTTATTACATAAAACCATAATGTTCACACGCGTGTGTGTGTGTGTGAGTGTGCGTGTGTGTGTGTGTGTGTGTGAGTGTGCCTGTGTGTGTGTGTGTGAGTGTGTGTTATTACATAAAACCATAATGTTCACACATGGGCCTGCAAGCCGGCGCGCAGTCAAGAAACACTGCAACGTCAATTTACTCACATCCTCCTTTCATGCATGGCAGACACCGGCAAGAGAAAGACAGTGAGGAAGAGGAGAGAGAGAGGGAGGAAGAGAGAGAGAGAGGGGAAGAAGTGAAAGAGAGAGAGGGAGCGGGAGAGAGAGGGAGGAAGAGAGGGAGCGGGAGAGAGAGAGATATTCACCCGACATGGTAGAACCATGAGCTGTGCAGTAGAGCATATATGGATATTCTGCTCAGTATCAGCCTTGCACACACACACATGCGCACACACACACTCACACACACGCGCGCACACACACTCACACACATGCGCACACACACACACTCACACATGCGCACACACACATGCGGAAACACACGCGTGCACACA
>NW_027468685.1:760000-762500 GCF_046254945.1 Alosa pseudoharengus
ACCTGCTACACACATACACACACACACACAAACACACCTACTGTACACACACACACACACACACACACACATATACAAAAAACATGTATACAACACACTTACAATACACTTACAACACAGATACAATACACATTCTTCTCTCATACTATCATTATTTTCTCCGCTGCGCGTCGGAGAGTTCTCTGCCCCTCGCCCTCGTCCATTAATTCCGTATAACAGGACACCTCGGCGGCCGTTATTCCTTACTTATTACATAGCTCTTCAGAGTGCTGCAGAATGCTCCATTCACTTGAATGGGCCTTCCCAACGTTCGGTGGTCTGCTAATTCTCAATAACAGACCGTTGCTAAGCAGTGGCGGTTCTAGGATTTTTCTGAGACAGGGGCCATAAAGGGGCCACATCATACACTGAGGGGCCAAGAACCGGTCAACATCCATACACAGAAAATCCCTTGTTCAGTAAGGCAGAGGCACGTTGTCTATGTGATATGCAGGACTATACGCGGTATACCCAAAGTCCTTTTAGGCAAGTCCCTCCACTCAACGGCCATATTGCAACGCTTTTTGGTCACTCATCGGGCATCCTATTCGTCAGAAATATGCTTGCGCAAGGCTTCACGACACCAATCTTGCTCCAGCGGCGAGTTCACAACACATGATTGGCACGATGTCTTCACAACACACCATATGATTGGCTCAATGTATTCACAACACACCACATGATTGGCTCAATGTATTCACATGTCGACGTTTTGCCTAGGAAGGGGTGGGATATGTGTAGACAACGGCCATATTGGCGTTACAAACTAGCCCCATGCATTTCTATGGAGGATTTTTTGAGTGCTGTGTCTCCTCATTAGAAAGTCTCTGGTATACCCACTTAAAAAGCATCACCATCTCAGTATACCCACTTAAAACAGACAAGGATAGGTATTAATATTTGGGGTTGATCACAGTATACCCACTACAGCTAACTAGACTACACCACAGTAGTAAGGTGCATACATTTCACCAGTCTTACCTTGTTCAAATACTTGAATGCTAAATGCTAAAAAACAAAAAAGCCAATACAATTCTTAACAATTTTCTCATTTATGTATAATGTGCATTGAAAACACAATATAAAACTAAAATATAATAGACACTTCAGTGGAAATACATTGCTATTTTAAACAGAAATCATACATCATCATACACACATTTTTCGTTCAATTAAACAAGTTTTACTTTAACTGTTTCCCCTTTTGTTGATAAGAGAAACCACTTTCACTGCCAGTTTGCGTACATTAAAACAAACACACACACACACAGCATGTGAGCAACAACTACATCATATTTACACAATATTTTCAACAATTATTTTTACAATGGTCTTATTTGGAATGGTCTTTGAAGCCACCGTCTTGCTTCCAGTTAGAAAAGCCTGATTCTGATTTGAAGGCTAACGATGGGTCATTTGAAAGCGAAAATTACGGAAGGGGTAGCAAAACACTAAAGATGGAATATTCCTACCATCCAACCCACTGTCAACCTGGCGTTTCTAAAATTAATGACAAAATATGCTCACTGTAGTGGCAATAGGAAATAGCATCATACTGTACCATTAGGAGCAGCTATGCTTGGTGACTGGTGGTTCTGAAGACTGTGGGTTGAAGTCACCAGCTCCTGCGCCATCCCAGGTGTAGGTGAAACACAAATGCGTGTTTCACAAAATCCATGCTTGTATTCAGCATGTCGTCTGGCAACTGTAAAACCAGTTATTATTATTTTAAATCATATAAAGCTTGAGTGAGTAGAACATTTAACCAATTTATCTCAATGAAACTCAAGTCCTAACACTTTGAGACAGAATTCATGTGAAGCCCATGAATCAATAAACTCAGAATAGTGGTTAATAACTTTGCAATGATAGCTCACATTAACTACAAAAACGTAGCGTTAGCTATTAGGCATGTATTCTCATGTTCATGTTAGCAGCTGCCAAACTTTTTCCTCAAGGAAAAACAAATCGAACGTTATTTACATTTGGTAAGGCGTACTAGCGCATGTAATGTTATTAATTTCGGACTCCAAACAAATAAACAGGATGTCCATTTCTCTGAATTTCATATAACACCATTTCAAACACTTCATACATTACCTTTCCATACATGAAATCTATCAGCATGCTAACAAACAATCAAACCTCAACTCAAGTAACCTAACATTAATTTAATGTTAACAGTTCACTGACAAAGTCAGTTAACAGTTCACTGCAAGCTTGCTGTTGCTTCGTAATTTAATTGACAAACTTAACATATTGTGACAGCAACAAATAAACGTCCCTTTCACATAATGATGATAACCAACAGAGATTTGTGACTCACCAAGAAACTTCTGTGGAGGATGAAACGCTGCCATCGGTTCTTCACGTTAGAATTCTAGCTGATACTTTCGTTAGCCAAATGTATCGGTTCTTCACGTTAGCTGATACTTCCGTGAGCCAAATGTATCGTTTCTTC
>NW_027468685.1:767500-837500 GCF_046254945.1 Alosa pseudoharengus
AGTGAGCTGCCTGCTACAGCGGCGCTCGGGGAGCAGTGAGGGGTTAGGTGCCTTGCTCAAGGGCACTTCAGCCGTGGATGTGTGTGTGTGTGTGTCTGTGTGTGCATGTCATTGTGTGTGTGTGTGTGTGTGTTTGTCTGAGTGTGTGTGTGCAGGCCGTTGTGTGTATGTGTGTGTGTGTGCTGTTGTGTGTGTGTGTGTGTGTGTGTCTGTGTGTGCATGTCATTGTGTGTGTGTGTGTGTGTGTTTGTCTGAGTGTGTGTGTGTGTGTGCAGGCCGTTGTGTGTATGTGTGCTGTTGTGTGTGTGTGTGTGTGTCAAAATGAAAAGGATAGAGGAAAGAAGAGAACAAAAACAATGGAAGGAGTTTAAGAACTGGGGACTTAGAGGACATGGACACACACATACACACACACACATACACACACACACACATACACATACACACACGCACGCTCACACAAACACACACGCATGCACACACACACACACACACATATGCACACACACACACACATACACACACATATGCACACACACACACACATACATATCTAGTGGAGAAGAAGGGTGCTCATGCGCTTAATGGATGGGAGCCTCTGAATGCGTATTACGAGCAAATCCCTCCACTTGGCGGCCATATTTCAATGCTTTTCGGGCACTTATCAGGCATCTATTTCGGCAGAAATGTGCGTGCTCAAGGCTTCACGACTCCAATCTTGCTCCAGTGGCGAGATCACACCACATGATTGGCTCAGTGTATTCACAACACAACACATGATTGACTCAATGTATTCACAACACAACACATATCGACATTTTGCCACGAAAGGGGTGTGACAACCGCCATACTGGCGTGGCAAACTAACCCCATGCATTTCTATGGAGGATTTTTTGAGTGCTGTGTCTCCTCATTAAAAAGTCTCTATTACAGGTCACAGATGAGCCAAAAGGCTTCTTTCATTGTCCAACAACGCCCTCTAGTGGAGAAGAAGGGTGCTCATGTTCTGAACACTAGACACTTTGTTCAAAAGTGAAATCTCCAGTTAGCATTGAGAAAACACTTCTATTCAAAATGCAAGCACATCTGGTAGTTGATAAAACCCACACACATACCTGAAAACACTTACAGAGAAATCTAAACACCAATCAGTCTGAGGCTTAGCACTACAAATAGATCAATTATTGTGTACCTGTTCAAGTGTGTACTTTTACATTGAATACCCGGAGTATTAGGGCCACACATGAAGAAAAAAAATATTTTTGCCATGGCGAGATTAAACTCGACATGTTGACTTTAAAGTCGACAGGTCGACATTAAACTTGACATTTCGAGAATAAAGTTGAAATGTCATGTCGACTTTAATCTCGACGTGTCGACTTTAAAGTCGCAGGCTGTCACTCTCATTTTTCTAAAACTGCTTTTCCATGTCTCACCTGCATAAAATATAGTAGGCTATAAACATAGATATGTGTGCATTTACTGAGAATAAATACATGGGGTTGCCTGGTCGGGAGGACAGCTTCATTCGTCCCTCCATAGACATAGGCCTACAATAAATAAATAAACCGCTAATGAAGTTTACTTTTGACCATCGCATCACCTGTAACTCCGTGATAAAAGGACATAACAGGAAAGTATTTGGCTGAGCAACGGAGGTTACTGTAATATGTTCTATGTTTTGTCCACATGATGTATGTTGTTGCACTCGAAGAGAACTGGAATTTTTTATTCGTTCACATCGAGATTAAAGTCGACATGATATTTCAACTTTATTCTCGAAATTTCGAGTTTAATGTCGACATGGCGACTTTAAAGTTGACATGTCGGGTTTAATCTCGTCATGGCAAAAATATTTTTTTCTTCATGTGTGGCCCTAATACTCCGTCGTAGTTCTGTATTTGAGTACCTGTTCAAGTGTGTACTTTTACATTGAGTAGCCGTGTACAGTTCTTTATTTGCCCCTTTACTCACCATTTCTAAAACCGATCGAAGAATTATTTTCAGTGGGCCAGTGAAAAGTATATGACCACCAACCACATACCTGCATGCCTCTTTTGCACGCGATAGAAAGGGTGCAAGAGGTGGGGTCAGTTCAAGGGTGGATATGGCACACAAGGTGGGGTCAGCTCAAGGGTGGATACGGCACACAAGGTGGGGTCAGCTCAAGGGTGGATACGGCACACAAGGTGGGGTCAGCTCAAGGGTGGATATGGCACACAAGGTGATATTTTCCCCATTGCCTAGCACACACACGCACAAGAAAAAAAAAAAAATCAGTAGCAATTGCTCCAGTAATTTATTTATTTATTTGTTTACTTTTGTTTTGTTGCTACATTTTTTATTTGTTTAGAATACATTCACTTACAGTATTCTACTTTTAGAATTATACTACTAGGAATGTTTTTTGTAAAAACTTTTGTTGCAAAAAATGTCAGTTGATTACTGCAGAAATTCTACTTTTGAGTTTCACAGAAGACTGAGTCTGAGAAAATGACAATAAAAATAGAAAGACAGAGACTGCGGTGTTTATTATAAAGCACACCATGTGTTGCTGTTGATTTGAAAGACTAATTCAAATGGTGCATGTGCGTGTGGTTTTGGTGCAATAATGAAATGTTTAGAAAGGATTGTTAAGTTTTGATTACAGTATTTCATTTTGGCATAGATGCATAAGAGTAATAGAGTTATTTATCTCCAAGTGCTAGATCATTTACTATCTAGTCTAATCTAGTAGAAGGCAAAACTGTATTTTTTGACTAATAACATTTGATTTCAAAAGCAGTAGTGGGCAGTAGTGACCTTGTTATTTCTGAAAACACCCTGACTGGTGCTTTTTGGTCTCTCTCAGAGGTGTCAGTGCTAGAATGGGCAAACATTTACTCAGCAAACGTCCACTGGAAGGTGTAGTGAGGCATACGGCCACAGGGGGGCAGAAGAGAGTCGATTGTGCAGGAGCGTTATGTAACTCATTGGCCAGGTTTCAGCTCTGGAATGCCTTCTGCTCTTTTAGGAGACAGTTAAATTACAGCAAATGGGAACAGCATTCTTGTTAAGTCCTGTTCATTTAAAGCTAATTAGAACTGAGACTTGCTTCTGAAAAGACATTTTGCTCATAAAATCTCCACTTAAAGTTGCTGACACTTAGAGCAACTTGTTGACTACCAGTGTTAAAACATGACATACTCTTTACATGAGAAATAGAGAAGGTGTTTTGGGGATTGTGTATGAAATGATTGCAGTCTCTATGTGTGAACCCCTTTGGCCAGGCGTTAGGATTAGCATTTTGGATTGCTGGAGTTAGCGTAGCATTGCACAAATTAAAGACTGTGCTGCCTCATCAGACATGTCCCCCTCACACATGCACACACACACACACACAGAAAAGAGCAAGGGAGGCAGAGCAGTCTGCTGCCACTCCTGGACACTGGCTGAGGGGGCTGAGACTGTGGGCTGAGCTGATATGGTGTGGTAGCAAGCCAGAACTAGCTGGCTAGGCTAGCTGGGCTGAGCTGATATGGTGAGGTAGCTGCATAGAACTGGCTAGGCTAGCTGGGCTGAGCTATGGTGTGGTAGCTGCATAGAACTGGCTAGGTTAGCTGGGCTGAGCTGATATGGTGTGGTAGCTGCATAGAACTGGCTAGGCTAGCTGGGCTGAGCTGATATGGTGTGGTAGCTGCATAGAACTGGCTAGGCTAGCTGGGCTGAGCTGATATGGTGTGGTAGCTGCATAGAACTGGCTAGGCTAGGCTAGCTGGGCTGAGCTGATATGGTGTGGTAGCTGCATAGAACTGGCTAGGCTAGCTGGGCTGAGCTGATATGGTGTGGTAGCTGCATAGAACTGGCTAGGCTAACTGGGCTGAGCTGATATGGTGTGGTAGCTGCATAGAACTGGCTAGGCTAGCTGGGCTGAGCTGATATGGTGTGGTAGCTGCATAGAACTGGCTAGGCTAGTGGGCTGAGCTGATATGGTGTGGTAGCTGCATAGAACTGGCTAGGCTAGTGGGCTGAGCTGATATGGTGTGGTAGCTGCATAGAACTGGCTAGGCTAGTGGGCAGATTGCTGGCTGCCTGGGTAGAAGGGAGAGCGCAAGCTTCTGTTGGCAGGGCTCTGCATGAGGGGCTGGGGGATGGGGGCCATTTAACAGCAGCGTTAGATAGCCTACGAGCTCATGGAAGGAGACGGAGAGCAAAGAGAGAGATGGAGAGAGAGATGCAACACTGAAGAGAGGGAGGAGAGAAAGATGGAGAGAGAGAGGGAGATAAAAGAGAGAGATTGAGAGAAAACAGAAAGAGATGGAGAGAATTTAGATGGAGAGAGAACAAAAAGAAAGCGATGGAGAGAGATAGAGATGGAGAGAAAGAGGGAGAGAAAGAGATGGAGAGGGTGAGAAATGCAACACTGAACAAAGGGAGATGGAGGGAGAGAGAGATAGAGAGCGAGGGAAGGATGGAGAGAGGGATAGAGAGCGAGGGGAGGATGGATAGAATAACAGGACCCATGTCTGGATAGAGGTGCAGAAGAAGATGAGGATGATGATGACGACGAGCTTTTACAGCTTTTAGTAGACTCCACTATAAATAATTTAGCTGCCTGTGTGTGAGTGTTTGTGTCTGAGTGTATGTGTGTGTGTGTGAGGGAGAGATAGAGAGAAATTCTATTTTCAAAATTGCTTTTTCAAAATACCCAATAAAGTCTAAATTACACTGATGTATGAGCGACAATATATATATATACAAAACAGAGTTGGTCTGTGTGTGTGTGTTTGTGTGTGCTGCATGTGTGTGCATGTATCTTTATGTGTGTGTTTGTGTGTGTTCATGAGTGCGTGTATGTGTGCATGCGTAGTGTACAGTCACTAAATGTACACATATATTTATTTATTGTATGGTCCCCCATGAACGGAATTTCGGGGAAACTTGGCATTTCATGCCGTGTTGACCAGGGGGGTATTCCAAGTACGTGGTTTAGAGACAAACCTGGGTTAGTTAACTCAGAGTAGGTGGTAAACCTCCTAATAGAAGAGCTGTATGGCTTCATTCTCCTAACAAAACAATGCCATAGGGCTCTTGTTGTAGGAGGTTTACCACTTACTCTGAGTTAACTTACACAGGTTTGCCACTAAACCATGTACTTGGAATACCCCCCTGGTCAGCTAAAGATACCTGCGATTACAACGCATCATTTTTGCTTTTTCATTTTTAACTAGGTGGCACCATACATTAAATGAGTGGTTACAAAAACCATGTGGTCCTCCTAGGCCCTACGGTTCTCCATATATTCACAGAAAACTGTGTCCAGCCCCCTCTTTTCGGGGGGGGGGTCTAGTTCGGCGAGGGACGGGGGGGGGGACAATGGTTCCGTGTCATCCTTGTGGGTTCCGTGTCATCCTTGTGGGTTCCGTGTCATCCTTGTGGGGCTACATGTGTACCGGGAATCGATACACGATAGATCAATACGATATATATATATATATATATATATATATATATATATAGATCTATATATCGAGATATATAGATAGATATATATAATCCAGAAGAAGAAGACCTTGTTGGCTGTGCGGCATAAAGTTTATAATGACATCATAATAACATCATAATAACATCATAATGCATAAAGTTTATAATAACATCATAGTAACATCATAATAACATCATAATGCATAAAGTTTATAATAACATCATAATAACATCATAATGCATAACGTTTATAATAACATCATAATGCATAAAGTATATAATATCATAATGCATAAAGTATATAATAACATCATAATGCATAAAGTATATAATAACATCATTATAACATCATAATGCATTAAGTATATAATAACATCATAATGCATAAAGTTTATAATAATATAATAATGCATAAAGTATATAATAACATCATAATCGTAGGACATTGAAAAAACAAAGTAGGGCTAATCAATGCTGCCCGGAAATATATTTACATTCGTGTATTTTGGCAAGTAAATTTTTATCTGCTACAGCAAAATTCCCTGACTTTGCCCCAATAAGGATATAATGTGTGGAAATAGACTTTATTATAATGTGTGGAAATAGACTTTATTATAATGTGTTGAAATAGACTTTATTATAATGTGTGGAAATAGACTTTATTAGAATTCCATGATATTTCAGAAATTCCATGTCCTGTGGGAACCCAGTACACAGCAATGCTGCAAGTTATTACCAAGGGCGTAGGTTTGGTCTCAGCTTTGGTGGGGACATCCAATCCCCCCCCCCCCCAGCTGAAAAGTTAACTTTTACTGACAAGAGTCAGACTGTCAATAGACAAATATGTGCAGACGAAAACAATTGTTTAAACGTAAATAAATGTTTGACCACTAGATGCCAATTTTGTTTCTCAGATAACAGAAGCTAAGCATATCTTAAATTTTAAATTTGCCCAGATGATATAGTCATAATATAATCACCATAGTTTAGGATTAAATATGTCTATGAATGTATGCGACTCTAAATTATATTTGTATTTGCTTAACTGTAATTGGAATTCTTTTGCTGTAAGAGACCAGTGCCTTAATGGCGATTTCCTTTGTTATTTCAGACTGTTGGCAATACAGAATATCACAATACAGAAGTGAATCTACTCCATCTCATTATATTGTACAGCAATGCTGCTGACTCCAACTGAATTGACAATTTGACATAGGCTAATAATTAGAACCTCACCTGAAGCCCTGATGCTGTTTCCTCAACCTGCCATCCATCTGTAGTGGTTTGATGCTGTCTTTCCTGCATACAAAGTGGTTCATTCATTTTGTAGCCTATCCTTTGGCTAGCGAGTTTAACCCTCCTACCATATTGTATATGATAGTGTTATTTGGATATTATTTATCAAATAATGATTCATTATATTTGAATAACCAACAGTGTTAACTTATTCACATTGCCAACACGTTTTTACAGCATGTGTCATAACAATGCAATGACAGTCCTTCAAACGAATTTGGGTCTCCCTTGTATTTCTCTGCATTGTGTAGGCTACACTCAGAAATACATAACATAAACAGAATAGAAACGAAAAATGTCCAGATCCAATGTTTATTGTGACTTCCAAGATTCTAACTTAAGGTAGGCTAATTAACATTCAGTGACTTGGTAATAACATCTATTGTGATAGCGCGACTTCTATGCGACCGTGCTGCACACCCCTAATCAATACTCCTGACCTTGGTTGAAAGATTACAGAAGCTAGGTTTATCTTTAACAATATCCTGGGTAACATATGCTATCACCAGTTAATAAGTTACTATTTTTCCACATAATAGAATCTGCATAATTTAAAAGCCTGGTCACTACCACTGCTAGCTTGTGTGGCTAGTTATTTTGCTTAGTTACACTCTGCTTTATGAAAAAGCTTCGTATGTCCCCTTTCTTCTTCTTGGGTGGCATAGCTGATCTACACACCACAAAAAGGGGTTTGTATGTATGTTGAAGGGAAAAGGGAATATTAAAATGTTTCACTCTGGCCTTTTATGGGGTAGGCCTATGTATTGACAGACAGCCCTGGTAACTTACCGTTGTAGCTGACACACCCGCTCGCTTGACTACCAGTGCAAGAATAAAGCAATGTGTGTGCAGCATGCGTGTCAGATAACCCTTCCCCCTCCCCCTCGGGTTTTCAGCCAATCAAATGACGACGTTTCTTGTACTGTCGTGCTGGGCTGTCAGAATGATCAGCAGCACAAATGAGTTCGCTAAAATATTGGTGGGGACAATTTTGTTATCTTATTATTGTAATATTGGTTAGGACTAGTCATGAGCGTCCCACCCTAAATCTACGCCCATGGTTATTACATAATGCGTTGTTACAAACCCTGTACTTTAATGCCACACAACAATGCTGTAAATGTAGTACATTTTGTCAAGTTATTACATAATGCGTTGTTACAAACCCTGTACTTTAATGCCACACAACAATGCTTATAATCACTACATTACACACCTGTGTCCATATAATCACTACATTACACACTACACACCTGTGTCCATATAATCACTACATTACCCACCTGTGTTCATATAATCACATTACACACTACACACCTGTGTCCATAGAATCACTACATTACACACCTGTGTCCATATAATCACATTACCCACCTGTGTCCATATAATCACATTACACACTACACACCTGTGTCCATAGAATCACTACATTACACACCTGTGTCCATATAATCATATTACACACCTGTGTCCATATAATCACATTACACACTACACACCTGTGTCCATTGAATCACTACATTACACACCTGTGTCCATATAATCACACTACACACCTGTGTCCATATAATCACTACACTACACACCTGTGTCCATATAATCACATTACACACTACACACCTGTGTCCATATAATCACTACATTACACACCTGTGTCCATATAATCACTACACTACTCTACACACCTGTGTCCATATAATCGCCTGTGTCCATATAATCACTACACTACACACCTGTGTCCATATAATCACTACATTACACACCTGTGTCTATATAATCACTACATTACACATTACATAATCGTTACATTACATTTGGCTGACGCATTTTTAACCAAAGGCGACTAATAGCATGGTAACTATTAACAATAAAGATCACACTCACTACTATTCACAATAAAGATCACACTCACTACTATTCACAATAAAGATAACACACTCACTACTATTCACAATAAAGAACACACACTCACTACTATTCACACTAAAGAACACACACTCACTACTATTCACAATAAAGAACACAAACTCACTACTATTCACAATAAAGAAATAATGAAAATCAATTCAGAGATCAATTTGGCTCCTAGAGGCGCTGCTCACCTCTTGTTTGTCCATTTTTATTTGTTGTTGTGGGCAACTTGCGTAAGCAAACATCAGAACCTGTAAGCGGATTTAAGAATGGGTCCAGGGGTGTGTGTGTGTGTGCGTGTGCAAACATCAGAACCTGTAAGTGGATTTAAGAATGGGTCCAGGGGTGAGTGGGAGGTTGAAGGGAATCAGTTTCTTAGTGTGCTGTGTGTGTGTATGGGGCTGTATGTGTGTGTGTGTGTATGGGGCTGTATGTGTGTGTGTGTGTGTGTATGGGGCTGTATGTGTGTGTGTGGGGGGACTGTATGTGTGTGTGTGTGTGTGTGTATGAGGCTGTGTGTGTGTATGGGGCTGTATGTGTGTGTGTGGGGGGACTGTATGTGTGTGTGTGTGTGTGTGTGTGTATGGGGCTGTGTGTGTGTGTGTGTGTGTGTGAGTGGAAGGTTGCCTACAGCTTAAAGACAAATAAAGGGGACACATTTCCTCAGTGTGCTGTCTGTGAATTCAGCCCAGATTGAAAACCTCTGTATGATTTTGTGCAAAGTACTGTTTACATGCAAGTGTGTGTGGTGTGTGAGAGAGTGTAAGAGTGTCCTCCCGTTAACGTCTGCAAAAGCCATTGATTTACTGACTCTTATAGTGTGTTGTGTTTGTTTGTAAATGTAAACCAGGTTTCTCGTCCAAGTATACTTGCGTACGTTATACATGGAATTTGGTCTCTGCATTCATCCCATACGTGAATTAGTGAAACACACTCAGCACACAGTGAGGTGAAGCACACACTAATCCTGGCGCAGTGAGCTGCCTGCATCAACAGCGGCGCTCGGGGAGCAGTGAGGGGTTAGGTGCCTTGCTCAAGGGCACTTCAGCCGTGCCTACTGGTCGGGGTTCGAACCGGCAACCCTCCGGTTATGTCCGAAGCGCTAACCAGTAGGCCACAGCTGCCGACGATGTCCTGCTGTACTGACTATTTTAGGTCCCATTAAGCAGTTTCCCTCAAGAGTGTGTTTGGAATGTGTATGTGTGTATGTGTGTGTGTTTGGAATGTGTATGTGTGTGTGTTTCCCTTCGTCACTCCTGTCAGCCACACTCTGCCGCGCACACACACACACACACTTTTTCTTTCTCTCTCTCTCTCACAGACACACACACACTTCTCTGAATGACTTCCAGTGTTGTTGGCACATCGTCGGTGGCACGGGACAGCAAAGCTTCAGCAGCCCTATGCCTCAGCACACACACACACACACACACACACACACACGGGACAGCAAAGCTTCAGCAGCCCTATGCCTCAGCACACACACACACACACACAGGACAGCAAAGCTTCAGCAGCCCTATGCCTCAGCACACACACACACACACGGGACAGCAAAGCTTCAGCAGTGTGTCCAGATGAGTCCGCGTGGCGATGTCCATCCAAACACACACGCTTATACACAAACACACACGCTTATACGCACACACACACGCTTATACACACACACACACACGCTTATACACACACACACACACGCTTATACACACACACACACGCTTACAGTGGGTCCCAGTTAAAAATTGACACTTCATTCACAATCATGGTGAATGGTGAAATGTAAGTACAACTGCAGCCGCTTGGGGGCAGCATAGTCCGCTGTGGAGTTCCACGGTCGAACCAGACGGCGCATTCGACAGCAAGGGCTGTGATTGGCCAAGTTTTCAGTGCGTTTCTCTGTGTTTTTAGCAGCCCCTGCAACATGCTAGTCCACTGTAGCCTAAGCCTTGTACATAATTGGGGGCCAAGCAGCGAAGCTGCGAAGCCCCATTGTGTTTCTATGATTTCTTATTGGGGGCCAAGCAGCGAAGCTGCGAAGCCCCATTGTGTTTCTATGATTTCTTATTATTGGGGGCCAAGCAGCGAAGCTGCGAGGCAACCATTGTGTTTCTATGATTTCTTATTATTATTATTATTTAACATCTTTCTTCCGCCATTGGAGTCTATGGCAGCCCATAGAACCGTCTGGTGAAAAGTTGTGAAATTTGGCACACTGATTGAGGACAGTCTCATGGTCAATTTCACCAAGTTTCATGTTGGCACCTTGACCGCTCTAGCGCCACCAACAGGCCAAAGTTGGACGTGCGTTCACGCACGTAACTTCTGACCCGTATGACCGATTGTCAAAAATGAGGTATCGTTGGATTCCTTGGGCCAAGACGAGTTCAACGCACCCTATGACGTCATTTTCCGCCATGATGGATTTTCCGCCATTTTGGATTTTATCAAAAACACTAAAACGGCTTCTCTGGTCACAAATTTTGTCCAATCGACACCAAACTTCACACACATCATCTACAGAACACGCTACTTTAGCGCATTACTTTTTGTCTTCGGAAATAAAACCGTTCGCCCGTAACAGCCAATCAAATTTTGTGGCGAAGCCGCCAAACAGGAAGTGAACTCATATCTCAGCAACCCTTTCATGTATCATAACCAAACGTAGTATATAGACTACTGACCCCATCAAGAGGACGCTCAAAAATTTTGGTAACCTTTGACCTCTAGGGGGCGCTGCAATTAAGACACATGCCTTTTGGCCTTTAGCTGCTGTTGTGCTTAGAATTAAAATGCACTAGTGGTATCTGACAATACTGTGGAAGGTCCTTAGGTCAACAGAGGACAACTTGTGACATCAACATAATTGATTTGGCCGCCATATTGGATTTAATCAAAAACATGAATAAGTATTCGCAAGTCACAAATTTCAGCTGATCCTCGCCAAAATTGGCAGAGATCATCTTCAGACCATGCCTTATCAGTGTATTTTTTTCTGGAACAATTGACTGAAGCGTTCGCCTGTAACAGCCAATCGAAATTTGCGGCGAAGCCGCCAAACAGGAAGTGAGCTCATATCTCAGCAACGCTTTCATGTATCAAAAACAAAACTTAGTACATGGTCCTCAGGACCCACCAGGAGGACGCTCAAGAAATTTGGTGACCTTTGACCTCTAGGGGGCTCTGTAATTTTATTTTTGATGTGAAACTGATGACACCGAGTTCCATCAAGTTCATTCTAATGCGTGCGTGCAAGGGTGGGGCGGGGTGGGACGGGCAGTGGCGGTGGGTTGGCTGGGTGAGGGGGCGGCGACTCTCAGCCCTGGTTCAGCCCCACAAAATCAGTTATGTTTTGATGTGAAACTTGACCTTGTAACTCAGCCATTCTTGGGTTGTTTGACATGGAACTTGCTTTGACTGCTTAATGCTATATGCCTGATGCCACGGCATTGAGTTGCATGGCAAATCTGGCCTGCTGAACAGTCTGCTTGGCCCCCACATTGCTGCTTGCAGCTATATTTGGGGGCCAAGCAGCGAAGCTGCGAAGGCACCCATTGTGTTTCTATGATTTCTTATTATTATTATTTAACATCTTTCCTCTGCCATTGGAGTCTATGGCAGCCTATAGAACCGTCTGGTAAAAAGTTGTGAAATTTGGCACACTGATTGGGGACAGTGCCATGATTAATTTCACCAAGTTTCATGTTGGCACCTTGACCGCTCTAGCGCCACCAACAGGCCAAAGTTGGACGTGCGTTCACGCACGTAACTTTTGACCCGTATGTCCGATTGTCACAAATGAGGTATCGTTGGAATTCTTGGACCAAGCCGAGTTCAACGCACCCTATGACGTCATTTTCCGCCATGATGGATTTTCCGCCATATTGGATTTTAGTGAAAGTGAAACTAAAACTTCACAGGTCACAAATTTTGTCCGATCGACACCAAACTTGACTCACATGATCTTCAGACCAAGCCTCACAAAAGTTGTGGTGTTTTGTCTTCGGAACTATAACCGTTCACCCGTAATATCCAATCAAAATTTGCGGCGAAGCCGCCAAACAGGAAGTGAGCTCATATCTCAGCAACCCATTCATCTATCATAACCAAACTAAGTACATAGACTCAGGACCCAATCAAAGGGACGTTCAAAAAATCTGGTGACCTTTGACCTCTAGGGGGTGCTGTAATTTAGGAACATGCCTTTTAGCCTGTAGCTGCTGTTGTGCTTAGAATTAAAACGCACTAGTGATGTCTGGTAATACTGTTGGAGTTCCTTAGGCCGACCCAAGCCAACTTGTGATGTCATCGTAATTGATTCGGCCGCCATATTGGATTTAATCAAAAACACGTACAAGTTTTCGCAGGTCACAAATTTCAGCGGATCTTGACCAAAATTGGCAGAGACCATCTTCAGACCATGCCTGATGAGTGCATTGCTTTCTGGAACAATTGACAGAAGCATTGACCTGTACCAGCCAATCGAAATTTGTGGTGAAGCCGCCAAACAGGAAGTGATTTCATATCTCAGCAACGCTTTCATGTATCAAAACCAAATTTAGTACATGTACCTCAGACCCCATCGGGAGGACGCTCAAGAAATTTGGTGACATTTGACCTCTAGGGGGCACCGTAATTGACAAAAATGCATTTTGGCCAGTAGTTGCTGATGCGCATTATTTTGCAATTGAAGTCAATGGCAGCCCATAGAACCGTCTGGTAAAAAGTTATACAATTTTGCACACTAATTGGGGACAGTCCAATAATTCATTTCACCAAGTTTCATGCCGGCACCTCAAGCGCTCTAGCGCCACCAACAGGCGAAAGTTGGATGTGCGTTCACGCACGTAACTTTTGACCCGTATGGCCAATTGTCAAACATGATGTATCGTTGGAATCCTTGGACCAAGCCGAGTTCAATGCACCCTATGACGTCAATTTCCGCTATGATGGATTTTCCGCCATATTGGATTTCATCAAAAAACCTTAAATGTCTTCACAGGTCACAAATTTTGTCCAATTGATACCAAACTTCACAGATATCATCTACAGACCATGCCTCATTAATGCATTGCTTTTTGTCTTCGGAACTATAACCATTCGCGCATAACAGCCAATCGAATTGTGCTGCGAAGCCGCCAAACAGGAAGTGAGCTCATATCTCAGCAACCCATTAATCTATCATAACCAAACTTAGTATATGGACTCAAGACCCAATCAGGGGGACGCTCAAGAAATATGGTGACCTTTGACCTCTAGGGGGCGCTGTAATTAAGAAACATGCCTTTTGGCCTGTAGCTGCTGTTGTGTTTGGAATTAAAATGTACTAGTGGTGTCTGGTAATACTGTTGGAGTTCCTTAGGCCGACCCAAGTCAACTTGTGATGTCATCGTAATTGATTCGGCCGCCATATTGGATTTAATCAAAAACACGTACAAGTTTTCGCAGGTCACAAATTTCAGCGGATCCTCACCAAAATGGGCAGAGACCATCTTCAGACCATAACCTATCTATATATTGCTTTCTGGAACAATTGACAAAAGCTTTCGCCCGTAACAGCCAATCGAAATTGGTGGCGAAGCCGCCAAACAGGAACTGAGTTCATATCTCAGCAACCCTGCCATGTATCATAACCAAACTTAATACATGGATTCATGACCCCATTAGGAGGACGCTCAAAAACTTTGGTGACCTTTGACCTGTAGGGGGTGCTGCAATTAGCAATATTGCATTTTGATCTGTAGTTGCTGATGTGTTTTATTGATCTTTTATTTTTTGATGTGAAACTGATGACAACATGTTCCATCCAGTTCATTCTAATGCGTGCGTGTTTGCAAGGGCGGGGCGGGGCAGGACGGGCTGGGGTGATTAGGTGGGGGGCTTGCTGGCGGAGGCGTTGCAATACTCAGCCCTGTTTCAGCCCTACAAAATCAGCTATGTTTTGATCTGACACTTGTTGAAAGTGTTGATCACGGGTGTCTGCTGAGTTCTATCTTGTCGCCGTGGCTTCTCTGGCCTATTCTGCTTGGCCCCCTCATTGCTGCTTGCAGCTATATTTATTATTATTATTATTTAACATCTTTCCTCTGCCATTGGAGTCTATGGCAGCCTATAGAACCGTCTGGTAAAAAGTTGTGAAATTTGGCACACTGATTGGGGACAGTGCCATGATTAATTTCACCAAGTTTCATGTTGGCACCTTGACCGCTCTAGCGCCACCAACAGGCCAAAGTTGGACGTGCGTTCACGCACGTAACTTTTGACCCGTATGTCCGATTGTCACAAATGAGGTATCGTTGGAATCCTTGGACCAAGCCGAGTTCAACGCACCCTATGACGTCATTTTCCGCCATGATGGATTTTCCGCCATATTGGATTTTAGTGAAAGTGAAACTAAAACTTCACAGGTCACAAATTTTGTCCGATCGTCACCAAACTTGATTCACATGATCTTCAGACCAAGCCTCACAAAAGTTGTGGTGTTTTGTCTTCGGAACTATAACCGTTCACCCGTAATATCCAATCGAAATTTGCGGCGAAGCCGCCAAACAGGAAGTGAGCTCATATCTCAGCAACCCATTCATCTATCATAACCAAACTAAGTACGTAGACTCAGGACCCAATCAAGGGGACGTTCAAAAAATCTGGTGACCTTTGACCTCTAGGGGGCGCTGTAATTTAGGAACATGCCTTTTGGCCTGTAGCTGCAGTTGTGCTTAGAATTAAAATGCACTAGTGGTGTCTGGTAATACTGTTGGAGGTCCTAAAGCCGACCCAAGCCAACTTGTGATGTCATCATAATTGATTCGGCCGCCATATTGGATTTAATCAAAAACACGTACAAATTTTCGCAGGCCACAAATTTCAACGGATCCTCACCAAAATTGGCAGAGACCATCTCCAGACCATGCCTTATCAGTGCATCGCTTTTCGGAACGATTGACAGTAGCATTCGGCTGTAACAGCCAATCGAAACTTGCGGCGAAGCCGCCAAACAGGAAGTGAGCTCATATCTCAGCAACCCTACCATGTATCATAACCAAACTTACTACATAGGTTCAGGACCCCATTAGGAGGACGCTCAAAAAATGTGTTGACCTTTGACCTGTAGGGGGTGCTGCAATTAGCAATATTGCATTTTGATTTGTAGTTGCGATGTGTTTTATCAATCTTTTATTTTTGGATGTGAAACTGATGACAACATGTTCCATCCAGTTCATTCTAATGCGTGTGTGGTAGGGCGGGGCGGGACGGGGTGGGACGGGCAGGGGTGATTAGGTGGGGGGGCTGGCTGGCGGAGGCTGTGGCAATACTCAGCCCTGTTTCAACCCTACAAAGTCAGTTATGTTTGATGTGACACTTGTTGAAAGTGTTGATCACGATGTCTGCTGAGTTCTATCTTGTCGCCGTGGCTACTCCGGCCTATTCTGCTTGGCCCCCTCATTGCTGCTTGCAGCTATATTTGGGGGCCAAGCAGCGAAGCTGCGAAGGCACCCATTGTGTTTCTAGCTTTTCCTATTATTATTACACATCTTTCTTCCGCCATTGAAGTCTATGGCAGCCCATAGAACCGTCTGGTGAAAAGTTGTGAAATTTGGCACACTAATTAGGCTGAATCTCATGATTAATTTCACCAAGTTTCATGTCGGCACCTCCAGCGCTCTAGCGCCACCAACAGGCCAAAGTTGGACTTGCGTTCACGCACGTAACTTCTGACCCGTATGGCCGATTGTCAAAAATGAGGTATCGTTGGAATCCTTAGGCCAAGCCGAGTTCAACGCACCCTATGACGTCATTTTCCGCCATGATGGATTTTCCGCCATATTGGATTTTAGTGAAAGTGAAACTAAAACTTCACAGGTCACAAATTTTGTCCGATCGTCACCAAACTTGACACACATGATCTTCAGACAAAGCCGCACAAAAGTTGTGGTGTTTTGTCTTCGGAACTATAACTGTTCACCCGTAATATCCAATTGAAATTTGCGGCGAAGCCGCCAAACAGGAAGTGAGCTCATATCTCAGCCACCCTTACATGTATCAAAGATAAACTTGGTGCATGAGGTCAGGATCCAACCAGAGGGACGCTCAAGAAATTTGGTGAACTTTGACCTCTAGGGGGCGCTGTAATTAAGAAACATGCTTTTTGGCCTGTAGATGCAGTTTTGCTTAGAATTAAAACGCACTAGTGGTGTCTGGTAATACTGTTGGAGGTCCTTAGGCCGACCCAAGCCAACTTGTGATGTCATCGTAATTGATTCGGCCGCCATATTGGATTTAATCAAAAACACATACAAGTTTTCGCAGGTCACAAATTTCATCTGTTCTTCACCAAAATTGGCACAGACCATCTTCAGACCATGCCTGATGAGTGCATTGCTTTCTGGAACAATTGACAGAAGCATTGACCTGTACCAGCCAATCGAAATTTGCGGCGAAGCCGCCAAACAGGAAGTGATTTCATATCTCAGCAACGCTTTCATGTATCAAAACCAAACTTAGTACATGTACCTCAGACCCCATCGGGAGGACGCTCAAGAAATTTGGTGACATTTGACCTCTAGGGGGCACTGTAATTGACAAAAATGCATTTTGGCCAGTAGTTGCTGATGCGCATTATTTTGCAATGGAAGTCAATGGCAGCCCATAGAACCGTCTGGTAAAAAGTTATACAATTTTGCACACTAATTGGGGACAATCCAATAATTCATTTCACCAAGTTTCATACCGGCACCTTGAGCGCTCTAGCGCCACCAACAGGCCAAAGTTGAACGTGCGTTCACGCACGTAACTTTTGACTCGTTGACCCGATTGTCAAAAATGAGGTATTGTTAGAATCCTTGGACCAAGCCGAGTTTAACGCTCCCTACGACGTCATTTTCCGCCATGATGGATTTTCCGCCATTTTGGATTTTAGTGAAAGTGAAACTAACTTTTCACAGGTCACAAATTTTGTCCGATCGTCACCAAACTTGACACACATGATCTTCAGACCATCCCTCATTAATGCATTGCTTTTTGTCTTCGGAACTAAAACCGTTCGCGCGTAACAGCCAATCGAAGTTTGCAGCGAAGCCGCCAAACAGGAAGTGAGCTCATATCTCAGCAACCCATTCATCTATCATAACCAAACTTAGTATATGGACTCAGGACTCAATCAGGGGGACGCTCAAGAAATATGCTGACCTTTGACCTCTAGTGGGCGCTGTAATTAAGAAACATGCCTTTTGGCCTGTAGCTGCAGTTGTGCTCAGAATTAAAATGTACTAGTGGTGTTTGGTAATACTTTTGGAGGTCCTTAGGCCGACCCAAGCCAACTTGTGATGTCATCGTAATTGATTCGGCCGCCATATTGGATTTAATCAAAAACATCAAAAAGTTTTCACAGGTCACAAATTTCATCTGATCTTCACCAAAATTGGCACAGACCATCTTCAGACCATAACCTATCAATATATTGCTTTCTGGAACAATTGACAAAAGCATTCGCCCGTAACAGCCAATCGAAATTGGTGGCGAAGCCGCCAAACAGGAAGTGAGCTCATATCTCAGCAACCCTGCCATGTATCATAACCAAACTTACTACATAGATTCATGACCCCATTAGGAGGACGCACAAAACATTTGGTGACCTTTGACCTCTAGAGGGTTGCTGCAATTTGCAATATTGCATTTTGATCTGTAGTTGCTGATGTGTTTCATCAATCCTTTATTTTTTGATGTGAAACTGATGACAACATGTTCCATCCAGTTCATTCTAATGCGTGCGTGCAAGGGCGGGGCGGGGCAGAACGGGGTGAGTAGGGCAGCGGTGATTAGGTGGGGGGGGGGGCTGGCTGGCGGAGGCGGTGGCAATACTCAGCCCTGTTTCAGCCCTACAAAATCAGCTATGTTTTGATGTGACACTTGTTGAAAGTGTTGATCGCGGGTGTCTGCTGAGTTCTATCTTGTCACCGTGGCTACTCCGGCCTATTCTGCTTGGCCCCCTCATTGCTGCTTGCAGCTATATTTGGGGGCCAAGCAGCGAAGCTGCGAAGGCACCCATTGTGTTTCTATTTGTTCTTATTATTGGGGGCCAAGCAGCGAAGCTGCGCGGCAACCCTTAGTGATTCTACCTTTTCTTATTATTGGGGGCCAAGCAGCGAAGCTGCGCGGCAACCCATAGTGATTCTACCTTTTCTTATTATTATTATTATTATTACACATCTTTCCGCTGCCATTGAAGTCTATGGCAGCCCATAGAACCGTACAGTAAAAAGTTGTGAAATTTGGCACATTGATTCGGGACAGTATAAAAATGAGTTTGAGCTAGTTTTATGCCTGAACCACAGACAGTCTAGCGCCACCAATGTGTCAAAGTTGACATTGCATCCATGCAATTAACTTTTGAACCGTATGCCCGATTTTGAATGTCGTAACATCTTTGGAAGTCTTGGATGAGGCCGAACTCAACGCACCCCATGACGACAATTTCCGCCATGTTGGATCTTCCGCCATATTGTATTTCATCAAAAACACTTAAAAGGCATCAAAGTTCGCAAAGTGTGTCCGTTTTTCACGAAACTTGACGCAGATGATCTACAGACCATGACTCATAAATGCATTGCTTTTTGGAACAATATTCAAAACCCGTTGCCTGTGACGACCAATCAAGTTTGGCGGCGAAGCCGCCAAACAGGAAGTGAAGTAATATCTCAGCAATACTTTCACGTATCAAAATCAAACTCAGTATAGGGTATCAGGACCCAATTAGGAGGAGGCTCAATAAATTTGGTGACTTTTGACCAATAGGTGGCGCTATAATTACCAAAATTACGTTTTAGCCTGTAACGGGTCATGTGTTTGGAATTAAAGCATATTAGTGATATCTGTTAATACCTTGAGAGGTCCTTAGGCCGCCATATGCCAACATGTGACGTCAACATAAATGATCCAACCGCCATATTGGATGTCATCAAAAACACTTAAAAGGCATCAAAGGTCACAAAGTTTCTCTGATTTTCACGAAACTTGACGCAGATGATCGTCAGACCATGACTCATAAACGCATTGCTTTTTAGAGACATATTCAAAACCGGTTGCCTGTGACGACCAATCACGTTTGGCGGCAAAGCCGCCAAACAGGAAGTGAAGTGATCTCAGCAAGGCTTTCGCGTATCAAGACCAAACTCAGTACAGGGTCTCAGGACCCAATTAGGAGGAGGCTTAATAAATTTGATGACTTTTGACATATAGGTGGCGCTATAATCACAAGAAGTGGGCTCATATTTCAGCAATGCTTTCACATATTGAAACCAAACTTAGTATATGGACTTGGGACCTCATCCTGAGGACAGACATTCATTTTAGCAACCTTTGACCAGTAGGGGTGCTATAATTTGCAAAACTTTCTCGTATCAACACCAAACTTGGTATGTGGACTTGTGACTACAACCTGAGGATGCACAATACATTTGGTGACTTTTGACCACTAGGGGTGCTATAATTATCAACACTTTCTCGTATAGACACCAAACTTGGTATATGGACTTGTGACCACATCCTGAGGATGCACAATCAATTTTGCGACCTTTGACCACTAGTGAAGTGATCTCAGCAAGGCTTTCGCGTATCAACACCAAACTCAGTACAGGGTCTCAGGACCCAATTAGGAGGAGGCTCAATAAATGTGATGCCTTTTGACCTATAGGTGGCGCTATAATTAGCAATATTACGTTTTGGCCTGTAACGGGTGATGTATTTGGAATTAAAACATATTAGTGATGTCTATTAATACTTTGAGAGGTCCTTAGGCCGATACATGCCAACATCTGACGTCAACTTAATTGATCCGACCGCCATATTGGATTTCATCAAAAACACTTAAAAGGCATCAAAGGTCATAAAGTTTGTCCGATTTTCACGAAACTTGACGCAGATGATCGTCACACCATGACTCATAAACGCATTGCTTTTTGGAGACATATTCCAAACCGGTTGCCTGTGACGACCAATCAAGTTTGGCGGCGAAGCCGCCAAACAGGAAGTGAAGTGATATCTCAGCAATGCTTTCACGTATCAAAACCAAACTAGGTATATGGGCTCAGGACCCAATCAGGAGGACACTCAAGAAATGTGGTAAATTTTGACCACTATGTGGCGCTATAATCACAGGAATTGGGCTCATATTTCAGCAATGCTTTCACGTATTGAAACCAAACTTGGCTCATTGACTCGGGACCACATCCTGAGGACATACAATAATTTTAGCAACGTTTGACCACTAGGGGTGCTATAATTTGCAACACTTTCTCGTATCGACACCAAACTTGGTACCTGGACTCGGGACCACATCCTGAATAAGGACAATACATTTAGTGACCTTTGACCACTAGGGGCGCTATAATTAGAAAAACTTTATCGTATCGACACCAAACTTGGTACATGGACTCGGGAACACATCCTGAAGAGGCACAATATATTTAGTGAGCTTTGACCACTAGGGGTGCTACAATTATCAACACTTTCTTGTATCGACACCAAACTTGGTATGTGGACTTGTGACTACAACCTGACTACGCACAATAAATTTGGTGATGTTTGAGGTATGCATATGTGTGGGGGGTTATTGGGGTGTGTGGGGGAAGAAGTTTATCTGTGTATATGTGTGTGTGTGGGACAGGGGGGGGTTAATTGGGTGTGTGTATAATGTAGCAACATTGGGTTGCCAGTGCAACTCCTGCTCAACTGCTTGGCCCCCACATTGCTGCTTGCAGCTATATTTATTATTATTATTACACATCTTTCCGCTGTCATTGAAGTCTATGGCAGCCCATAGAACCGTACAGTAAAAAGTTGTGAAATTTGGCACATTGATTCGGGACAGTATAAAAATTAATTTGAGCAAGTTTTATGCCTGAACCACAGAGAGTCTAGCGCCACCAATGGGTCAAAGTTGACATTGCATCCATGCAATTAACTTTTGAACCGTATGCCCGATTTTGAATATCGCAATATCTTTGGAAGTCTTGGATGAGGCCGAACTCAACGCACCCCATGACGTCAATTTCCGCCATGTTGGATCTTCCGCCATATTGTATTTCATCAAAAACACTTAAAAGGCATCAAAGTTCGCAAAGTTTGTCCGATTTTCACGAAACTTGACGCAGATGATCGTCAGACCATGACTCATAAACGCATTGCTTTTTGGAGACATATTCAAAACCGGTTGCCTGTGACGACCAATCAAGTTTGGCGGCGAAGCCGCCAAACAGGAAGTGAAGTGATATCTCAGCAAGGCTTTCGCGTATCAACACCAAACTCAGTACAGGGTCTCAGTACCCAATTAGGAGGAGGCTCAATAAATTTGATGACTTTTGACCTATAGGTGGCGCTATAATTAGCAAAATTATGTTTTAGCCTGTAACGGGTCATGTGTTTAGAATTAAAGCATATTAGTGATATCTGTTAATACCTTGAGAGGTCCTTAGGCCGAAACATGCCAACATGTGACGTCAACATAATTTATTCGACCGCCATATTGGATGTCATCAAAAACACTTAAAAGGCATCAAAGGTCAGAAAGTTTCTCCGATTTTCACGAAACTTGACGCAGATGATCGTCAGACCATGACTCATAAACGCATTGCTTTTTGGAGACATATTCAAAACCGGTTGCCTGAGACGACCAATCAAGTTTGGCGGCGAAGCCGCCAAACAGGAAGCGAAGTAATATCTCAGTAAAGCTTTAACGTATCAAAACCAAACTCAGTACATGGGGTCAGGACCCAATAAGGAGAAGGCTCAATAAATTTGATGACTTTTGACCTATAGGTGGCGCTATAATAAGCAAAATTACATTTTGGCCTGTAACGGGTGATGTGTTTGGAATTAAAACTTACTATTGGTGTCTGTTAATGTTAATGTTAATATACTAGTGATGTCTCTGGGAGGTCCTAAGGCTGACAGATGTGATTTTGTGATGTCAACATAATTGATCTGGCCGCCATATTGGATTTAATCAAAATCACTTAAAAGGCATCAAAGGTCACAAAGTTCATCCGATTTTCATGAAACTTGGTTCAGATGATCTTCAGACCATGACTCACAAACGCATTGCTTTTTGGACCCATATTCAAAACCCATCGCCCGTCTTGACCAATCAAGTTTGGCGGCGAAGCCGCCAAACAGGAAGTGAAGTGATCTCAGCAAGGCTTTTGCGTATCAACACCAAACTCAGTACAGGGTCTCAGGACCCAATTAGGAGGAGGCTCAATAAATTTGATGACTTTTGACCTATAGGTGGCGCTATAATCACAAGAAGTGGGCTCATATTTCAGCAATGCTTTCACATATTGAAACCAAACTTAGTATATGGACTTGGGACCTCATCCTGAGGACAGACAATAATTTTAGCAACGTTTGACCACTAGGGGTGCTATAATTTGCAACACTTTCTCGTATCGACACCAAACTTGGTACCTGGACTCGGGACCACATCCTGAATAAGGACAATACATTTAGTGACCTTTGACCACTAGGGGCGCTATAATTAGAAAAACTTTATCGTATCGACACCAAACTTGGTACATGGACTCGGGAACACATCCTGAAGACGCACAATATATTTAGTGAGCTTTGACCACTAGGGGTGCTACAATTATCAACACTTTCTTGTATCGACACCAAACTTGGTATGTGGACTTGTGACTACAACCTGACTACGCACAATAAATTTGGTGATGTTTGAGGTATGCATATGTGTGGGGGGTTATTGGGGTGTGTGGGGGAAGAAGTTTATCTGTGTATATGTGTGTGTGTGGGACAGGGGGGGTTAATTGGGTGTGTGTATAATGTAGCAACATTGGGTTGCCATGACAACTCCTGCTCAACTGCTTGGCCCCCTCATTGCTGCTTGCAGCTATATTTGGGGGCCAAGCAGCGAAGCTGCGCGGCAACCCTTAGTGATTCTACCTTTTCTTATTATTATTATTATTATTACACATCTTTCCGCTGTCATTGAAGTCTATGGCAGCCCATAGAACCGTACAGTAAAAAGTTGTGAAATTTGGCACATTGATTCGGGACAGTATAAAAATTAATTTGAGCAAGTTTTATGCCTGAACCACAGAGAGTCTAGCGCCACCAATGGGTCAAAGTTGACATTGCATCCATGCAATTAACTTTTGAACCGTATGCCCGATTTTGAATATCGCAATATCTTTGGAAGTCTTGGATGAGGCCGAACTCAACGCACCCCATGACGTCAATTTCCGCCATGTTGGATCTTCCGCCATATTGTATTTCATCAAAAACACTTAAAAGGCATCAAAGTTCGCAAAGTTTGTCCGATTTTCACGAAACTTGACGCAGATGATCGTCAGACCATGACTCATAAACGCATTGCTTTTTGGAGACATATTCAAAACCGGTTGCCTGTGACGACCAATCAAGTTTGGCGGCGAAGCCGCCAAACAGGAAGTGAAGTGATATCTCAGCAAGGCTTTCGCGTATCAACACCAAACTCAGTACAGGGTCTCAGTACCCAATTAGGAGGAGGCTCAATAAATTTGATGACTTTTGACCTATAGGTGGCGCTATAATTAGCAAAATTATGTTTTAGCCTGTAACGGGTCATGTGTTTAGAATTAAAGCATATTAGTGATATCTGTTAATACCTTGAGAGGTCCTTAGGCCGAAACATGCCAACATGTGACGTCAACATAATTTATTCGACCGCCATATTGGATGTCATCAAAAACACTTAAAAGGCATCAAAGGTCAGAAAGTTTCTCCGATTTTCACGAAACTTGACGCAGATGATCGTCAGACCATGACTCATAAACGCATTGCTTTTTGGAGACATATTCAAAACCGGTTGCCTGAGACGACCAATCAAGTTTGGCGGCGAAGCCGCCAAACAGGAAGCGAAGTAATATCTCAGTAAAGCTTTAACGTATCAAAACCAAACTCAGTACATGGGGTCAGGACCCAATAAGGAGAAGGCTCAATAAATTTGATGACTTTTGACCTATAGGTGGCGCTATAATAAGCAAAATTACATTTTGGCCTGTAACGGGTGATGTGTTTGGAATTAAAACTTACTATTGGTGTCTGTTAATGTTAATGTTAATATACTAGTGATGTCTCTGGGAGGTCCTAAGGCTGACAGATGTGATTTTGTGATGTCAACATAATTGATCTGGCCGCCATATTGGATTTAATCAAAATCACTTAAAAGGCATCAAAGGTCACAAAGTTCATCCGATTTTCATGAAACTTGGTTCAGATGATCTTCAGACCATGACTCACAAACGCATTGCTTTTTGGACCCATATTCAAAACCCATCGCCCGTCTTGACCAATCAAGTTTGGCGGCGAAGCCGCCAAACAGGAAGCGAAGTAATATCTCAGTAAAGCTTTAACGTATCAAAACCAAACTCAGTACATGGGGTCAGGACCCAATAAGGAGAAGGCTCAATAAATTTGATGACTTTTGACCTATAGGTGGCGCTATAATAAGCAAAATTACATTTTGGCCTGTAACGGGTGATGTGTTTGGAATTAAAACTTACTATTGGTGTCTGTTAATGTTAATGTTAATATACTAGTGATGTCTCTGGGAGGTCCTAAGGCTGACAGATGTGATTTTGTGATGTCAACATAATTGATCTGGCCGCCATATTGGATTTAATCAAAATCACTTAAAAGGCATCAAAGGTCACAAAGTTCATCCGATTTTCATGAAACTTGGTTCAGATGATCTTCAGACCATGACTCACAAACGCATTGCTTTTTGGACCCATATTCAAAACCCATCGCCCGTCTTGACCAATCAAGTTTGGCGGCGAAGCCGCCAAACAGGAAGTGAAGTGATCTCAGCAAGGCTTTTGCGTATCAACACCAAACTCAGTACAGGGTCTCATGACCCAATTAGGAGGAGGCTCAATAAATTTGATGACTTTTGACCTATAGGTGGCGCTATAATCACAAGAAGTGGGCTCATATTTCAGCAATGCTTTCACATATTGAAACCAAACTTAGTATATGGACTTGGGACCTCATCCTGAGGACAGACAATAATTTTAGCAACGTTTGACCACTAGGGGTGCTATAATTTGCAACACTTTCTCGTATCGACACCAAACTTGGTACCTGGACTCGGGACCACATCCTGAATAAGGACAATACATTTAGTGACCTTTGACCACTAGGGGCGCTATAATTAGAAAAACTTTATCGTATCGACACCAAACTTGGTACATGGACTCGGGAACACATCCTGAAGACGCACAATATATTTAGTGAGCTTTGACCACTAGGGGTGCTACAATTATCAACACTTTCTTGTATCGACACCAAACTTGGTATGTGGACTTGTGACTACAACCTGACTACGCACAATAAATTTGGTGATGTTTGAGGTATGCATATGTGTGGGGGGTTATTGGGGTGTGTGGGGGAAGAAGTTTATCTGTGTATATGTGTGTGTGTGGGACAGGGGGGGTTAATTGGGTGTGTGTATAATGTAGCAACATTGGGTTGCCATGACAACTCCTGCTCAACTGCTTGGCCCCCTCATTGCTGCTTGCAGCTATATTTATTATTATTATTATTATTATTATAACGAAACACTCATTTGCCATTAAACCGTACAGTAAAAAGTTGAGAAATTTGGCACATTGATTCGGTTCAGTCATATCTTTAATTTATCAAAGTTTCAAGTCTGCACTTTGAGAGCTCTAGCGCCACCAATGTTTCAAATTTTGAATTGCATCTATGCATTTACCGTACATCATATTTTGAACATTAAGGTATATTTGGAATCCTTGGATGAGACCGAACTCAACGCAGATGTAAATTGATGAGGTAAACGTAATTGATCAGGCTGCCATATTGGATTTAATCAAAAACACCTAAAAGGCATCAAAGTTGGCAAAGTTTGTCCGATTTTCACGAAACTTGACGCAGATGATCTTCAGACCATGACTCATAAATGCATTGCTTTTAGGAGCCATATTCAAAACCCATCGCCCGTCACGACCAATCAAGTTTGGCGGCGAAGCCGCCAAACAGGAAGTGAAGTGATCTCAGCAAGGCTTTCGCGTATCAACACCAAACTCAGCATAGGGTCTCAGGACCCAATTAGGAGGAGGCTTAATAAATTTGATGACTTTTGACCTATAGGTGGCGCTATAATTAGCAAAATTACGTTTTGGCTTGTAACGGGTCATGTGTTTGGAATTAAAGCATATTAGTGATATCTGTTAATACCTTGAGAGGTCCTTAGGCCGACATATGCCAACATGTGACGTCAACATAATTGATTCGACCGCCATATTGGATTTCACCAAAAACATTTAAAAGGCATCAAAGGTCACAAAGTTTCTCCGATTTTCATGAAACTTGACGCAGATGATCGTCAGACCATGACTTATAAACGCATTGCTTTTTGGAGACATATTCAAAACCGGTTGCCCGTGACAACCAATCACGTTTGGCGGCGAAGACGCCAAACAGGAAGTGAAGTGATCTCAGCAAGGCTTTCGCATATCAACACCAGACTCAGTGCAGGGTCTCAGGACCCAATTAGGAGGAGGCTCAATAAATTTGATGACTTTTGACCTATAGGTGGCGCTATAATCACAAGAAGTGGGCTCATATTTCAGCAATGCTTTCACATATTGAAACCAAACTTAGTATATGGACTTGGGACCTCATCCTGAGGACAGACAATAATTTTAGCAACCTTTGACCACTAGGGGTGCTATAATTTGCAACACTTTCTCGTATCAACACCAAACTTGGTATATGGACTCGTGACTACAACCTGAGGACGCACAATAAATTTGGTGACTTTTGACCACTAGGGGTGCTATAATCAACACTTTCTCGTATCGACACCAAACTTGGTATGTGGACTCGTGACTACAACCTGACTATGCACAATACATTTAGTGATGTTTGAGGTATGCATATGTGTGGGGGGTTATTGGGGTGTGTGGGAGAGGAAGTTTATCTGTGTATATGTGTGTGTGTGGGACGGGTGGTTAATTGGGTGTGTGTATAATGTAGTAACATTGGGTTGCCATGACAACTCCTGCTCAACTGCTTGGCCCCCACATTGCTGCTTGCAGCTATATTTGGGGGCCAAGCAGCGAAGCTGCGAGGCACCATTAGTGATTCTACCTATTCCTATTATTATGCAACTTTCTTCCGCAATGAGAGTCTATGGCAGCCCATAGAACCGTACAGTAAAAAGTTGTAAAATTTGGCACATGGATTCGGGACAGTATAATAATTAATTTGACCAAGTTTTATGCCTGAACCACAGACAGCCTGGCGCCACCAATGGGTCAAAGTTGACATTGCATCCATGCAATTAACTTTTGAACCGTATGCCCGATTTTGAATATCGCAATATATTTGAAAGCCTTGGATGACGCTGAACTCAACGCACCCAATTACGTCAATTTCCGCCATGTTGGATCTTCCGCCATATTGGATTTCATCAAAAACACTTAAAAGTTTTCACAGGTCACAAAGTTCATCCGATTTTCACGAAACTTGGCACAGATGATCTTCAGACCATGTCTCATAAATGCATTGCCTTTGACATCCATACTCAAACCTGGTCGCCAGTCACGACCAATCAAAATTGGCGGCGAAGCCGCCAAACAGGAAGTGAACTCAGATCTCGGCAAGGCTTTCACATATCAAAACCAAACTCAGTACATGGGCTCACGACCCAATTAAGAGGAGGCTCAATAAATTTGATGACTTTTGACCTACAGGTGGCGCTATAATTAACAAAACTACGTTTTGGCCTCTATGGGGTGACATGTTTGAAATGAAAACATATTAGTGATCTCTGTTCATACTTTGGGAGGTTCTTAGGCTGACACATATCAACTTTTGACATTAACATAATTGATTGGACCACCATATTGGATTTCATCAAAAACACTTAAAAGTTTTCACAGGTCACAAAGTTCATCCGATTTTCACGAAACTTGGTTCAGATGTTCTTCGGACCAGAACTCACAAACGCATTGCTTTTTGGACCCATATGCAAAACAGGTCACCTGTCACAACCAATTGAATTTGGCGGCGAAGCCACCAAACAGGAAGTGAACTCAGATCTCGGCAAGGCTTTCACGTATCAAAACCAAACTCAGTACATGCGCTCAGGACCCAATTAGGAGGAGGCACAATAAGTTAGATGACTTTTGACCAATAGGTGGCGCTGTAATGAGCAAAATTACATTTTGGTCTGTTATGGGTGATGTGTTTGGAATTAAAACATATTAGTGATGTCTATTAATACTTTGGGAGGTCCTAAAGCTGACTGATGGCAATTTGTGACGTCAGCATAATTAATCCTACCGCCATATTGGATTTCATCAAAAACACTAAAATGTTTTCACAGATCACAAAGTTCACCCGAATTTCACGAAACTTGGCACAGACGATCTTCAGACCATAACTCACAAACGCATTGCTTTTTGGACCCATATTCTAAACAGGTCACCCGTGACAACCAATCGAATTTGGCGGCGAAGCCGCCAAACAGGAAGTGAATTCAGATCTCGGCAAAGCTTTCACGTATCAAAACCAAACTCAGTACGTGGGCTCAGGACCCAATTAGGAGGAGGCACAATAAGTTAGATGACTTTTGACCAATAGGTGGCGCTGTAATAAGCAAAATTACGTTTTGGCCTGTTATGGGTGATGTGTTTGGAATTAAAACATATTAGTGATGTCTATTAATACTTTGGGAGGTCCTTAAGCTGACTGATGGCAATTTGTGACGTCAGCATAATTAATTCTACCGCCATATTGGATTTCATCAAAAACACTAAAAAGTTTTCATAGGTCACAAAGTTCATCCGATTTTCACGAAACTTGGCACAGACGATCTTCAGACCATAACACACAAAAGCATTGTTTTTTGGACCCATATTCTAAACAGGTCACCTGTGACAACCAATCGAATTTGGCGGCAAAGCCGCCCAAACAGGAAGTGAACTCAGATCTCGGCAAGGCTTTTAAGTATCAAAACCAAACTCAGTACATGGGCTTAGGACCCAATTAGGAGGAGGCTCAATAAATTTGATGACTTTTGACCACTAGGGGGGCGCTATAATCACAGGAAGTCGGCTCATATCTCAGCAACAATTTCATATATAGAAACCAAACTTGGTGTATGGACTTGTGAACCAATCCTGAGGACACACGATACATTTGGGGACTTTCAACCACTAGGGGGGCGCTAGAGATACAGGAAGTAAGCTCATATCTCAGCAACGCTTTCATGTATCAAAACCAAACTTGGTATATGTACTTGGGACACCACTGTGAGGATGCACAATACGTTTGGTGAACTTTGACCACTAGGGGTGCTATAATTAGCAAGACTTTCTCGTATGAACACCAAACTTGGTACGTGGACTCATGAACACATCCTGAGGACCTACAATAAATTTGGTCACGTTTGAACACTAGGGGTGCTATAATTAACAACACTTTCACCTATCAAAACCAAACTTGGTATGTGGACTTAAGAGCACATCCCAAGGACACACAATCAATTTGTTGTGCTTTGACCACTAGTGGCACTATAATCACAGGAAGTAGGGTCATATTTCAGCAATACTTTTACGTATAGAAACCAAATGAAGTTTGGAAAAATGGAAAGCAGAGGACAGATACAATGAAAGAACTTGGAGTTTAGAGAGATGGAAAGCAAAGTACATATACAATGACAGAACTTTGAAAGTAGAGGACAGATACAATGAAAGAACTTGAAGTTTGGAGAAGTGGAGAGCAGAAGACAGATACAATGAAAGAACTTTGAAAGCAGAAGACAGATACAATGAAAGAACTTGAAGTTTGGAGAAATGGAAAGCAGAGGACAGATACAATGAAAACTTTGAAAGCAGAAGACAGATACAATGAAAGAACTTGAAGTTTGGAGCAATGGAAAGCAGAGGACAGATACAATGAAAGAACTTTGAAAGCAGAGGACAGATACAATGAAAGAACTTGAAGTTTGGAGCAATGGAAAGCAGAGGACAGATACAATGAAAGAACTTTGAAAGCAGAGGACAGATACAATGAAAGAACTTGAAGTTTGGAGAAATGGAAAGCAGAGGACAGATACAATGAAAGAACTTTGAAAGCAGAGGACAGATACGATAAAATAACTTGGAGTTTACAGAAATGGAAAGCAGAGGACAGATACAAAGAAAGAATTTTGAAAGCAGAGGACAGATACAATGAAAGAACTTGAAGTTTGGAGAAATGGAAAGCAGAGGACAGATACAATGAAAGAACTTGAAGTTTGGAGAAATGGAAAGCAGAGGACAGATACAATGACAGAATGAGTTTAGAGAAATGGAAAGCAGAGGACAGATACAATGAAAGAACTTGGAGTTTAGACAAATGGAAAGCAGAGTACATATACAATGACAGAACTTTGAAAGCAGAGGACAGATACAATGAAATAACTTGAAGTTTGGAGAAATGGAAAGCAGAGGACAGATACAATGAAAACTTTGAAAGCAGAAGACAGATACAATGAAATAACTTGAAGTTTGGAGAAATGGAAAGCAGAGGACAGATACAATGAAAGAACTTTGAAAGCAGAGGACAGATACAATGAAAGAACTTGAAGTTTGGAGAAATGGAGAGCAGAGGACAGATACAATGAAAGAACTTGAAGTTTGGAGAAATGGAAAGCAGAGGACAGATACAATGACAGAATGAGTTTGGAAAAATGGAAAGCAGAGGACAGATACAATGAAAGAATGAGTTTTGAGAAATGGGAAGCAGAGGACAGATACAATGAAAAAACTTTGAAAGCAGAGGACAGATACAATGAAAAAACTTGAAATTTGGAGAAATGGAAAGCAGAGGACAGATACAATGAAAGAACTTGAAGTTTGGAGAAATGGAAAGCAGAGGACAGATACAATGAAAGAACTTGAAGTTTGGAAAAATTGAAAGCAGAGGACAGATACAATGAAAGAATGAGTTTTGAGAAATGGAAAGCAGAGGACAGATACAATGAAATAACTAGAAGTTTGGAGAAATGGAAAGCAGAGGACAGATACAATGAAAGAACTTGAAGTTTGGAAAAATTGAAAGCAGAGGACAGATACAATGAAAGAATGAGTTTTGAGAAATGGAAAGCAGAGGACAGATACAATGAAATAACTAGAAGTTTGGAGAAATGGAAAGCAGAGGACAGATACAATGAAAGAACTTGAAGTTTGGAAAAATTGAAAGCAGAGGACAGATACAATGAAAGAATGAGTTTTGAGAAATGGAAAGCAGAGGACAGATACAATGACAGAATGAGTTTGGAGAAATGGAAAGCAGAGGACAGATACAATGACAACTTGGAGTTTGGAGAAATGGAAAGCAGAGGATGTTCCCAGTCAGGACAGAAAGCAACAAGTGGGTGCATGATGTGAGAGAGGATAGATTATACAATTATTATTATCATAAACAGAAGTAAATGACTGGCACCTGTGAATAGCCTGTAATATGTTAAGGTTTTAGTCAAGCTATAGGCTATAGGGGGGCGCATCAGACATTTGTGCTCAGGTGTCTATGATCTGGTAATCCAGCACTGGCTAGGGACGCCATAATTCAGTATCCTGAAGGCTTGTGGATAGAAACTATCACAATGTCTAATGCTAACTCATGCTTAAACTGCTTGGCCCCCACATTGCTGCTTGCAGCTATATTTATTATTATTATTATTATTATTATTATTATTCCGCCATTGAAGTCAATGGCAGCCCATAGAACCGTCTGGTGAAAAGTTGTGAAATTTGGCACACTGATTAGGGACAGTCCCATGGTTAATGTCACCAAGTTTCATGATGGCACCTCAAGCACTCTAGCGCCACCAACAGGCCAAAGTTGGACATGCGTTCACGCACGTAACTTTTGACCCGTATGGCCGATTGTCAAAAATGAGGTATCATTGGAATCCTTGGACCAATCCGAGTTAAACGCACAGTATGAAGTCATTTTCCGCAATGATGGATTTTCCGCCATATTGGATTTCATCAAAAACACTAAAAAGTCCTCTCAGGTCACATATTTTGTCCGATTGACACCAAACTTCACAGATATCATTTACAGACCATGCCTCATTAATGCATTGCTTTTTGTCTCCGGAACTAAAACCGTTCGCGCGTAACAGCCAATCGAAATTTGTGGCGAAGCCGCCACACAGGAAGTGAGCTCATATCTCAGCAACCCATTGATCTATCATAACCAAACTAAGTACATGGACTCAGGACCCAATCAGGGGGACGCTCAAGAAATCTGGTGACCTTTGACCTCTAGGGGGCGCTGTAATTAAGAAACATACCTTTTGGCCTGTAGCTGCAGTTGTGCTTAGAATTAAAATGCACTAGTGGTGTCTGGTAATACTGTTGGAGGTCCTTAGGCCGACCCAACCCAACTTGTGATGTCATCGTAATTGATTCGGCCGCCATATTGGATTTAATCAAAAACACGTACAAGCTTTCGCAGGTCACAAATTTCAGCGGATCCTCAACAAAATTGGCAGAGACCATCTTCAGACCATGCCTTATCAGTGCATTGCTTTCTGGAGCAATTGACAGAAGCATTCGGCTGTAACAGCCAATCGAAATTTGCGGCGAAGCCGCCAAACAGGAAGTGAGCTCATATCTCAGCAACCCTTGCATGTATCAAAGCCAAACTAGGTGCATGGACTCAGGACCCAATCAGGGGGACACTCAATAAATCTGGTGACCTTTGACCTCTAGGGGGCGCTGTAATTAAAAAAACATGCCTTTTGGCCTGTAGCTGCTGTTGTATTTGGAATTAAAATGTACTAGTGGTGTCTGGTAATACTGTTGGAGGTCCTTATGCCGACCCAGGCCAACTTGTGATGTCATCGTAATTGATTCGGCCGCCATGTTAGACTTAATCAAAAACATCAAAAAGTTTTCACAGGTCGCAAATTTCATATGATTTTCACCAACATTGGCACAGACCATCTTCAGATCATAACCTATCAATATGTTGCTCTCTGGAACAATTGACAAAAGCATTCGCCCCTACCAGCCAATCGACATTGGTGGCGAAGCCGCCAAACAGGAAGTGAGCTCATATCTCAGCAACCCTATAATGTATCATAACCAAACTTACTACATATATTCATGACCCCATTAGGAGGACGCTCAAAAAATGTGGTGACATTTGACCTGTAGGGGGTGCTGCAATTAGCAATATTGCATTTTGATGTGTAGTTGTTGATGTGTTTTATCAATCTTTTATTTTTTGATGTGAAACTGATGACAACATGTTCCATCCAGTTAATTCTAATGCGTGCGTGCAGGGGCAGGGCAGGGCAGGACGGGGTGGGACGGGCTGGGGTGATTAGGTGGGGGGGGCTGGCTGGTGGAGGCGGTGGCAATACTCAGCCCTGTTTCAGCCCTGTTCATCCCGGGTGTCTGCTGGGTGTCTGCTGAGTTCTATCTTGTCACCGTGGCTACTCCGGCCTATTCTGCTTGGCCCCCTCATTGCTGCTTGCAGCTATATTTGGGGGCCAAGCAGCGAAGCTGCGAAGGCACCCATTGTGTTTCTATTTGTTCTTATTATTATTATTATTATTATTATTATTATTATTATTATTCCGCCATTAAAGTCAATGGCAGCCCATAGAACCGTCTGGTGAAAAGTTGTGAAATTTGGCACACTGATTAGGGACAGTCCCATGATTAATGTCACCAAGTTTCATGATGGCTCCTAGAGCACTCTAGCGCCACCAACAGGCCAAAGTTGGACGTGCGTTCACGCACGTAACTTTTGACCCGTATTGCCGATTGTCAAAAATGAGGTATCGTTGGAATCCTTGGACCAAGCCGAGTTCAACGCACCCTATGACGTCAATTTCCGCCATGATGGATTTTCCGCCATATTGGATTTCATCAAAAACACTAAAAAGTCCTCTCAGGTCACATATTTTGTCCGATCGACACCAAACTTCACAGATATCATTTACAGACTATGCCTCATTAATGCATTGCTTTTTGTCTTAGGAACTAAAACCGTTCGCGCGTAACAGCCAATCGAAGTTTGCGGCGAAGCCGCCAAACAGGAAGTGAGCTCATATCTCAGCAACCCATTCACCTATCATAACCAAACTTAGTACATGGACTCAGGACCCAATCAGGGGGACGCCCAAGAAATCTGGTGACCTTTGACCTGTAGGGGGCGCTGTAATTAAGAAACATGCCTTTTGGCCTGTAGCTGCAGTTGTGCTTAGAATTAAAACGCACTAGTGGTGTCTGGTAATACTGTTGGAGGTCCTTAGGCCGACCCAAGTCAACTTGTGATGTCATCGTAATTGAGTCGGCCGCCATATTGGATTTAATCAAAAACACGTACAAATTTTCGCAGGTCACAAATTTCAGCGGATCCTCACCAAAATTGGCAGAGACCATCTTCAGATCATGCCTTATAAGTGCGTTGCTTTTTGGAACAATTGACAGTAGCATTCGGCTGTAACAGCCAATCGAAACTTGCGGCGAAGCCGCCAAACAGGAAGTGAGCTCATATCTCAGCAACCCTTGCATGTATCAAAGCCAAACTTGGTGTATGGACTCGGGACCCAATCAGGGGGACGCTCAAGAAATCTGGTGACCTTTGACCTCTAGGGGGCGCTGTAATTAAGAAACATGCCTTTTGCCCTGTATCTGCTGTTGTGTTTGGAATTCAAATGTACTAGTGGTGTCTGGTAATACTGTTGGAGGTCCTTAGGCCGACCCAGGCCAACTTGTGATGTCATCGTAATTGATTCGGCCGCCATGTTAGATTTAATCAAAAACATCCAAAAGTTTTCACAGGTCGCAAATTTCATCTGATCTTCACCAACATTGGCACAGACCATCTTCAGACCATAACCTATTAATATATTGCTCTCTGGAACAATTGACAAAAGCATTCGCCCGTAACAGCCAATTGAAATTGGTGGCGAAGCCGCTAAACAGGAAGTGAGCTCATATCTCAGCAACCCTGCCATGTATCATAACCAAACTTACTACATATATTCATTACCCCATTAGGAGGACGCTCAAAAAATATGGTGACCTTTGACCTGTAAGGGGTGCTGCAATTAGCAATATTGCATTTTGATGTGTAGTTGCTGATGTGTTTTATCAGTCTTTTATTTTTTGATTTGAAACTGATGACATGCTCCATCCAGTTACTTCTAATGCGTGCGTGCAAAGGCAGGGCAGGGCAGGACGGGGTGGGATGGGCTGGGGTGATTAGGTGGGGGGGGGGGCTGGCTGGCGGAGGCGGTGGCAATACTCAGCCCTGTTTCTGCCCTGTTGATCCCGGGTGTCTGCTGATTTCTGTCTTGTCACCGTGGCTACTCCGGCCTATTCTGCTTGGCCCCCTCATTGCTGCTTGCAGCTATATTTGGGGGCCAAGCAGCGAAGCTGCGAGGCAACCATTGTGTTTCTATGATTTCCTATTATTATTATTATTTAACATCTTTCTTCCGCCATGGGAGTCTATGGCAGCCCATAGAACCGTCTGGTAAAAAGTTGTGAAATTTGGCAGACCGATTAGGGACAGTCCCATGATTAATTTCACCAAGTTTCATGTCGGCACCTCCAGGGCTCTAGCGCCACCAACAGGCCAAAGTTGGACGTGCGTTCACGCACGTAACTTTTGACCTGTTGACCCGATTTTGAAAAATGAGGTAACGTTGGAATCCTTGGACCAGGCCGAGTTCAACGCACCCTATGACGTCATTTTCCGCCATGATGGATTTTCCGCCATATTGGATTTTAGTGAAAGTGAAACTAATTTTTCACAGGTCACAAATTTTGTCCGATCGTCACCAAACTTGACATACATGATCGTCAGACCAAGCCTCACAAAAGTTGTGGTGTTTTGTCTTCGGAACTTAAACCGTTCACCCGTAATATCCAATCGAAATTTGCGGCGAAGACGCCAAACAGGAAGTGAGCTCATATCTCAGCAACCCATTCATCTATCATAAACAAACTTAGTATTTGGACTCATGACCCCATCAGGGGGAAGCTCAAGAAATTTGGTGACCTTTGACCCCTAGGGGGCGCTGTAATTAAGAAACATGCCTTTTGGCCTGTAGCTGCTGTTGTGCTTAGAATTAAAACGCACTAGTGGTGTCTGATAATGCTGTTGGAGGTCCTTAGGCCGACCCAAGCCAACTTGTGATGTCATCATAATTGATTCGGCCGCCATATTGGATTTAATCAAAAACACATACAAGTTTTCGAAGGTCACAAATTTCAGCGGATCCTGACCAAAATTGGCAGAGACCATCTTCAGACCATGCCTGATGAATGCATTGATTTCTGGAACAATTGAAAGAAGCATTGGCCTGTACCAGCCAATCGAAATTTGCAGCGAAGCCGCCAAACAGGAAGTGATTTCATATCTCAGCAACGCTTTCATGTAACAAAACCAAACTTAGTACATGTACCTCTGAGCCCATCGGTAGGACGCTCAAGAAATTTGGTGACATTTGACCTCTAGGGGGCTCCGTAATTGACAAAAATGCATTTTGGCCAGTAGTTGCTGATGCGCATTATTTTGCAATGGAAGTCAATGGCAGCCCATAGAACCGTCAGGTAAAAAGTTATACAATTTGCCACACTAATTGGGGACAGTCCAATAATACATTTCACCAAGTTTCATGCCGGCACCTCAAACGCTCTAGCGCCACCAACAGGCCAAAGTTGGATTTGTGTTCACGGACGTAACTTTTGACCTGTTGACCCGAATGGCAAAATGAGGTATCATTGGAATCCTTGGGCCAAGCCGAGTTCAACACACCCTATGACGTCAATTTTTGACCTCCATGTTTAAATCACAGCAAGTGTGATCATATCTCAGTCAATCTTTTATTTTTGATGTGAAACTGATGACAGCAAGTTCCATCCAGTTCATTCTAAAGCGTGCGTGCAAGGGTGGGGTGGGGCGGGGTGGGATGGGCAGGGGCGGTTGCGGCGGTGGGCTGGCTGGGGGAGGGGGCGGCGACACTCAGCCCTGGTTCAGCTCCACAAAATCAGTTATGTTTTGATGTGAAACTTGACCTTGTAACTCAGCCAATCTTGGGTTGTATGGCATGGAACTTGTTGTGACTGCTTAAGGCTATATGTCTGATGCAACAGCATTGACTTACATGGCAAATCTGGCCTGCTGAACTGACTGCTTGGCCCCCACATTGCTGCTTGCAGCTATATTTGGGGGCCAAGCAGCGAAGCTGCGAAGCCCCATTGTGTTTCTACGTTTTCTTATTATTATTATTATTATTATGCATCATCTTTCTTCTGCCATGGAAGTCTATGGCAGCCCATAGAACCGTCTGGTCAAAAGTTGTGAAATTTGGCACACTGATTAGGGACAGTCCCATGATATATTTCACCAAGTTTCAAGTTGGCACCTCGAGCGCTCTAGCGCCACCAACAGGCCAAAGTTGGACGTGCGTTCACACACGTAACTTTTGACCCGTTGACCCAATTTTCAAAACTGATGTATCGTTGGAATCCTTGGACCAGGCCGAGTTCAACGCACCCTATGACGTCATTTTCCGCCATGATGGATTTTCCGCCATTTTGCATTTCATCAAAAACACTAAAAAGTCTTCACAGGTCACAAATTTTGTCCGATCGTCACCAAACTTGACACACATGATCTTCAGACCAAGCCTCACAAAAATGGTGGTGTTTTGTCTCCGGAACTAAAACCGTTCATCCATAACATCCAATCAAAATTTGCGGCGAAGCCGCCAAACAGGAAGTGACCTCATATCTCCGCAACCCTTGCATGTATCAAAGCCAAACTTGGTGCATGGACTCAGGACCCAATCAGGAGGACGCTCAAGAAATCTGGTGACCTTTGACCTCTAGGGGACGCTGCAATTAAGAATCAAGCCTTTTGGCCTGTAGCTGTTGTTGTGCTTAGAATTAAAATGCACTAGTGGTGTCTGACAATACTGTGGAAGGTCCTTAGGTCAACAGAAGACAACTTGTGACATGAACATAATTGATTTGGCCGCCATATTGGATTTAATCAAAAACATGAATAAGTATTCGCAAGTCACAAATTTCAGCGGATCCTCACCAAAATTGGCAGAAACCATCTTCAGACCATGTCTTATCACTGCCTAATTTTCTGGAATTATTGACAGAAGCGTTCGCCTGTAACAGCCAATCGAAATCAGTGGCGAAGCCGCAAAACAGGAAGTGAGCTCATATCTCAGCAACCCTTTCATGTATCATATCCAAACTTAGTACATAGACTCATGATCCCATAAGGGAAATGCTCAAAAAACGTGCTGTCCTTTGACCACTAGGGGGCATTGCAATTAGCAAAATTGTATTTTGGCCTGTAGCTGCAATGTGTATTTTTCCGCCATGGAAGTCTACGGCAGCCCATTGAACCGTCTGGTACAAAGTTGTAAAATTTGGCACACTGTTTGGGCATAGCTCCATGATTAATTTCACCAAGTTTTATGTTGGCACCTTCAGCGCTCTAGCGCCACCATCAGGTCAAAGTTGGACACATGTTCACGCACTTAACCTTTGACCCATCCTTTCTGCCATATTCGATTTTAGCAGAAGTGAAACTAAACTGTCACAGGTCATACATTTAAAGCATTTGACAATTGAAATCAGCGGTAAAGCAGCCAAACAGTAAGTGAGCTCATATCTCTGCAACACTTTAATGCATCAATACCAAACTTACTACGCAGACTCGGGATCCCATTTTGAGGTGGCACACAACATTTGGTGACCTTTGACCTCAAGGGTGCGCTGCAAGAAGCAAAAATACACAAATACATTTTGGCTTGTAATTGTTGATGTGTTTGTATTTAAAACTCACTAGCTGTGAAATAATATTGAACAATTTATTATGGCCAACACGTGCCAATGTTTGATGTCAATGTAATTTTTATTCATAACAGTTCATGTATAAAGATGTAAAAATTGACATGTTTAAGTTCATTCATTTTAAAGTCACTGAATAATCAAAGTCTTTTTTGAGTAAAGAAAGATAAAGCACAAATTATGTGTACTTTATTAATAACACTTTGATTATAGCATAGCTAGTGATATGTAATTAAATCCTTCACATTTAGCTTAGTTAATCTCTGTGTGGTTAGTCCATTTGTTACATTTCAGGCTATTTATGGACTGAAAGTCATTATTGCAGTCATTGATAATCTGCTACAACTCTGGTAGACAAAACAATCTTTAAACATTCATCCTTTTTCTCATGTGATTCTCATTACACGTTTTCTATTGCATAAGATATAAACATATTAACACATTTCCATAATTATTCTTGTTTATAATCAAAACATTATTAACAATAAGTGTTCCAATTGCAGAGGTAGAAATTGCATGATATTATGCAAACAAATAACCTGAAAACTAACCTCCTGGATAGTATGATAGTATGACATTTTTTTAGAATTATTGTATCAAATTTAATGTAAGAAAAAGAAAGTTCCATACAAATCAATGACAAAACAAAAAACAAACATGCCCAAAATAGTAAAAAATAAAACTGACAAAATGCAAAAACATATATAAATACTTGACCACACTAGTGCAAAACATGAAGTCGTTAAATCCCCAATTATTTCTAATTCGCTTGTATTACTAAATGGGCCTATACCAATCTACAGGACAAAGTCGATCTTCTTAACCGGTAGTCAGTAGATGACCCCATGTACAGCTCATTGCCCTTTATAATACTGTCTGAGTAGTGCTGTTGCATATGCCCAAGATCAGCTACATGAACCTCAGCAGGTCCCAAGGCTGATGAGGGTCAATGAGCCTAAACAGGCTCTGACTGTTACAGGTAACCGCTATTGGTCGCAAGGCTGGTGGAGGTCCATGACCCTAAACAGGCTCTTTGACAAGTACAAGTCCCTCTGCACCACCACAACCAACAATGAAAAAGGAGGAGTCTCAACAGGCTCTTCGTCTGGTACAGGTGGTTCGATAGGTTGTGTGGCTGGCAGATGAGTGGATGAGTCTTAGCAGTCCTCGCCATTGGTGTGTTACAGGGAACAGACGCATGGACAAGCTCTGTGCATACCTGTGGCAGTGGCCACACCTCGGCTCTGAAGTCTCTCAGCAGGTATTCTTTGAGACTTGGTAAACATAAGGTAGTTTTAGAGCACATTAAAAGTATACATTATTTTGTTCATTAATAGTGTATAAAATGTACATCCTACTAAATATGCATAAACATTTAGATTGCATCTTTTGGCAAAAGAAAAACACAGATACTTACATAACCTTAATATAAGATCTTGATAGGCTGAGTTGCTGGTGGATGTCTGTGATTCTCAGCAGGCCCTGTGAGTGGTGCAGATCCCTCGCAAGGCTGCATTCCTGGACAATGTCCATGGTCCTCAGCAGGCCCTGTGTCTGGTGCAGTTCACTCGGAAGGCTGCATGGCTGGCAGATGTCCCCCATCCGCAGCAGGCTCTGTGACTGGTGCAGTTCTTTGGGAAGGCTGTGTTGCTGGCGGATGTCCGTGATCCACCGCAGGACTTGTGTAGGTCACTCGGAAGGCTGTGAGGGTGGCGGATGACCATGATCCTCAGGCCCTGTGTCTGGTGCAGGTCACTCGAAAGGCTGTGTTTCTGGCGGTTGTTTGTCATCCGCAGCAGGCTCTGTGACTGGTGCAGTTTATTGGGAAAGCTACATTGCTGGTGGATGTCTGTGATCCGCAGCAGGGCTGGTGAAGGTCACTCGGAAGGCTGTGGGGCTGGCGGATGTCCGTGATCCGCAGTAGAACTGGTGTAGGACACTCGGAAGGCTGTGAGGCTGGTGGATGGCTGTGATCCGCAGCAGGACTGGTGCAGGTCACTCGGAAGGCTGTGAGGCTGGTGGATGTCCGTGATCCTCAGCATGCCCTGTGTCTGGTGCAGGTCACTCGAAAGGCTACGTTGCTGGGCCTTGGCCAACATTTTCTGTATGGTCATTTGACAGCAGATGTACATTTACAATAAAAGTCTACATGCTATTGTTACACAGGTAAAATAAACCAACATGTCTTTTTCTTAAAGTTTACATCCTGTCAAAAGTGCACGAATCAGAATTAGGATGCCTGTCTTTGAAAAAATGTACAGTTATATATATAATATAATGGGTACTCACATAATGTCAATATGTCAGAAGAGCATGACGGCATATCCGACTCCAAACCTCTGTAGTGGTTGGTTCAGTTTTGTCTTACAAAGTAAGACTTCTTGCACTCCATATTCAGTCCATTGTTTTGTGGTGGTTAATTGTACAGATCCAGCAGTGAAATTTAGCAACATGTTAGTGAACAGATTCCATATGCCAATATGAAATGAAATTCATAGAACATAAGTAACTTTTCTGATATAATATCAATAACTCTTCCAACTTTTTCCTTCTTTGTAATTATCCATGCCAAAACAAACTTCACAATAATTGATAATAACATAACAAAACAAAACAAAACAAAATAAAAATAGTTAATTCAATGTATCAACAAGGAAAGTAGGCCTAACATGTTACACACCTAAATTACAGTCCGTGGTGTGATAACAAAATACTTATAGTACAGTCGCAGCTAAAACAAATCAGTCCCACACAAAAGAACAGAACACAAAATAACAGCCTAATACAAAATCAGGACCAAATGGAAAACAAATAACGCATCACACAGGCAGAAAAAATAAAACTTAAACCATTAAATATGTCTTATTTCAAGTAGTTGTACAGTATTTATGGCTGAAAATTGTCCTGGGTTGATTAAGGAGCCAACTGAATTGTCCTCACCCAATCTAAAACTTAGAAACAAAAATAAACTTTTTTCTCTGAATTCTTCATGTCAAAACATAGCATTTTTACATAAACAAAATATTTATCTAAAGTCTGTCAATATATTGTAACAGATTTGTAAATGAAATGATCAACTGATACATATTTTAACTACTTTAACAATGCAATTTACTTTGATTCACCATGTGTATTAGACCCTGTTTACAGAACTGCATACCAAGTGGACAGTGCTGAATATGTAAATGACTGCTAACATGTATTTTCATCACTCAGACAAAAATGGTAAGGCGTTTTCCTTCTATTATGTAAAGCGACCTTGGGTTTGAGAAAGGCGCTATATACAGTAAAATAAACATATTATTATTATTATTATTATTATTATTATTATTCAGTTCAATTGGTATGAAAGATACACAGTGCTAAGATGCCACTTGCCAGTCTCATAGACATAGAAATCACTGCTAAAAATGGCTGTGTAGTCCGACACAGGAATAATGGCTGTTGCTGCTGGTTTTTTTTAATCCAAATGGTATTCTTCTGACTGTGTCCTCTAAATTTCCCCCTTTACACATCACCTATCTCCAGCAAGCGTGTTTACTCACATGCTTGTCTCAGCAGACTGCATTGCTGTCCATGGCTTTCATGTCCTTCAACCACCCTGGTGCTGGTGGCAACTCCACCAAACAGAATGTCCTTGGAGATTCTGCCCTTTTCCAAGAAATAGTGGCGTTGCAGCGAGATGAGGCTGGGCCTCTGACCTGTGTTATCTTAAAGGCAACAGAACTGATCCCACAGTAAATTACAAGAGTTTGTCTGTAATCAGCACTATCTCAAGTGATATTCATGGTATCATGATTTTACTGTACCAAAGCATTTGTCAGTATGACACCAATAAGGGTGATCCAGGTACACTTTTTGTGTCACACAACTGTTTAAAACTGTAGCTTAGCTGCAAATTGGTGGTGATTTGGACACCTTCGATATGCATGATAAACAGCAATGGCATGACTGTCCACTTGGTATAATTCCATAATTCATAAAATGTTGAACAAAAAAGATCCCTGTATGGGGGCCATTTTCCAAAAGAAGTTGCACTTAAGATTTGTTTTCTTTGTTTGTTTTCACCATTCTTACATAATCTCAAGACAATTCATTCATACATAATTTATTCTTTCACTTCATTGAAGATTTAAGGTATTGTTGTCTTTAACTCAGTGTTGCAATAATAATGTCTTCAACTGACTGTAATATCTGTGTCAAATAATATGGTTAATTTTATTTTACTGTTATCCTTTTTTTTTGTACACTAAAATTGAACTGCTGTGTTTGCTGTTATTGACTGTTATCGTCTTAACTGTAAATGTTAAGGTTTTACAATAACGGTAAAGATACAATCATTCAATAGAGTGCTATGTCTGTCCATTAATTAAAACTTTAATTTGGATTCTTTTTAGCTTTTAAAGCATTACGCATGGTGGTGTAATGTAACCAAAATGAAATGATTCGACAAACATTAACAAGACATAGTCTAAAATGCTTTAGACAATTAAGGAATGATCTGCTGACTTTAAAAAAAAATAGTTGCCTAGATAATAAATCAACTGTATAGCTTCCTGATATTTACATATTCATCTGTATATCTTTACCGTTATTTGCAACTTCTTTTGGAAAATGGCCCCCATACCCCTCCCATCCCTTGCAAGGACCGTCCAGTGTTATGCTCTCTCCTTGCCACCACCCACCCACCCAAACCCCACTTAGCGGACGGAATATGAAGTGAACTCATAATGACGTCACATAACATAACTTAAATGCCTACCTATTCAAAGACAAATATTATTAATCACAGAAAACATTACAACAGTGAGATCAGTATCGCTTCATGAAAACTGTAGTATGTCTGCACAACTTCAACAACAACATCTTCTGTGCCTTTAATGTAGACATGATCTATTAATGTACCTTTTTCAGTTGTAGCTGCTTGCACATGTTGAGTGTACCCATGCCATTCCAGTAACTTGAGAATTGTAGACGATACAAAGATATCCTCATTGAAGTCTCCCATGATGAGTTTCCTCCCTGGATGCTTCTCAAGTTCAAAGATGACCTGTAATAGCTGTTCTCGAAACATGTCAATCTTATAAGAGCTGGGCCTGTACAACACAGCAGCAATCAAATTTGCATGAGGTATTTCAAAATACAGACATTCCAAATTGCATCTTTCTGGAATTGACACCTGCATGTCAATGTTTTCTGAACAATACAGACCAACTCCACCTCTTTGTTGTTGTTTCAGCGCTGCAAAGGCTGGCTCGGAGTCATCGTAACAGTTTCCTCTCGGATTGTGTTTGAAGACGTATCCTGGAAGTTGTGGCTCTTCTTCAGTGTCTACATTGAGCCACGTCTCTGTTAAGCAAATACAATCAGCGTTCATGAGGGCTTTGTGGGATTGAACATCCTGAATGTGAGCATTCAAACTCTGTACATTGTGAAGTGCTACTGTGCACACAGGGTTCACGTTGGATGAAACAGACATTCCAAAGTTGAACTCAGGCAAGCTTTTCATAGCCGAATCTACTTTGTTATCACAAAATATGGCAGATTCTTTGAAGTCCTCAATTATCAGCCCACCGAGAGTTCTCACACGACTCAATGCAACATATGCTTGCCCTGGAGCAAAGATCTTCTTGAGTGATACAACAGCCCTTTCAACAGTAAGCCCTTGACATTTATGTACAGTTACTGACCAGGCCAGGCTAATCGGCAGTTGCCTTCGTACTCCACCATTATTAGCCACTTGTTCCTCTTGCACTTCCACTATCGTTGAACGTTCAGAAACCCTTTTTGCTTTTGACCTCTGGATTTTTCCTACATTAGGGTCTTCAAACTCCACGTGGATAGCTGCAGGTATGTCATCCTCTTGTTGACTCTGAATAATTTCCAAGACTGTGCCACATGCTCCGTTGACAAGGCCATCAGACACATCTATGTTTTTCTTCAACATGACCCTTGCTCCAACACCCAACGAAACACATTTAGGCAAGCAAGAGTTGAAAACTTTTGTGTGAAAGCCAATTTTCCGTTCCATTCTTCCAGTTTTGGGATTTCGGACAAAGTCTTGAGCACGTATGCAGATTGCGTCTGGGCAGGTCTCTTGCAGTCTCTTCACGTTATATTCATCAACCTCTGCATTTGTAGCATACACATGAATGTCTGTAGATTCCTCACCAGTTTTTACGTTGCCTCAATGTGAGAACATCACGGTCGGTTAGAGGTTCGTTCTTTTTACGGACTCTGAGACGATTAAGCATTTCCGCAAATGCTGCATTTTCTTGTCTAACAACTTTAGTCAGTTCTGCAACCTCAAAGTTGTTGTCCCACAGGTTGGCTCCTTTGTTTTCAGCAAAAAGAGGCGTGCCTTTCACAGGCTTGAGTTGAAAAAAATCACCCACACAAATCAGGGAAACTTTTGCAAACAAGGAATAATCACCAGTCTGCTTGATTTGACGCAGTCTACCATGAATGTAAGCGAAAAGACGGTGGTCGACCATGGACACTTCATCAATGATCAGAATTTGCAAGCTGCCCATTTTGGTTCGCAAAGAATTGACTTTCTCATCACCTAGTGGTTGATATGGCAGTTTGACATTTGCACCAATGGAGAATGTATTGTGAATTGTTGCAGCGCCAATGTTATATGCAGCCACTCCTGTAGGTGCTGTTAGAAGCACAGTGAGGTCCTCAGGATTTTCAGCAATCTGTGACAACAGCCGTGAAGATTCGTAATGTATCGCTTTGATTAAATGGCTTTTCCCCGTTCCTGCTCCACCAGTAATGAATAATCGCAACGGTTCAGGATTTTGTCCAAACAGTTTCTGCAAACACCACTTACGAACAGCATAGAATATGGCGGACTGTTCTTCATTTAATGATCGCAATAAATGCAATGCATCCTGTCTGGGCATTGACACATGATTTGTTTCCAAAGTGCATGTAGTCTGTGGGTTTGCTGTCAGGTCAGGAATGAGTTTGTCATCATCATCACCTTCATCATCTACAACTTTTTCTTTCATCAGATCCAAACAACGAAGACGCTCCCTTTCTGTTTCAGGACATATCTGAGCCCAGGCATCTTGTAAATCAATGTTGTCTTCCAGCAACTGTTTAGCTCTGTCAATCTCATCACTTTCTTTTTCAAATAAAGCTTTGTTGGTATCCACAATCGACTGAACTCTTTGAACATCAACGCCACATTTCACTGCACCATTTTTATAGAAATGTTCATATGTATCAAACTGGGGCGGTTTGAGGTGATAGTCTTCATAGTAAGGCAGAAACAGTTGCAGCAACGAATGGAAGTACTTTTCGGGGTTTTTTGTGGGAGAAAATCTGGGATACCTCACGACAGCAGGTTCAGTTCGGGTCCTTCGTTTCACAAAGCCGCAGTTGTTGTTGAGCTGTATTATGTCATGTGAATCTCTTTCAGTCGGAACCTGTGACTTTGATAGAACTCTGTATTCAGAACAAAAACTGGCCAGACATAAATCCTCAAATTGTGCATTCTGGGGTCTGCTCTTATACCTCTCAATCACATTGGTCATCCAAATGCTGCTTTCGTCATTGCACTGATGCAATTGGGCTTTATTTTGGAGGACATGCAAAGGTAAACTCATCCTAACAGGATTATCACCAACTGGAATGAACTGTACGTCACGAGAGCATTCTTTCAAGTGCATATGTGTTAATCGATACACTGCCTCTTGGGCTGAAACTTCTCTGTTGTGTAGGTATACACTTCCAAGTTGTTTGAATGCTGCTTTTGCATCAAGGTTGCCATTCATTGACTCGTCTTGGGCACGTTGTAAGAGCAAACCCATTTCTTGTTCTGCTTTTGTGATGTACGACAGTATGTAGACCACAACTGAAAAGGCATCTGTGACATACTGGATATCCATATTGCCTTGCCAAGCACGGAGTAAGTCTTTGTTGTACTGGTTCACCCAAATGTCTCCAGGATTTCGTTTCAGGACAATGCTTTTCTTTTTGGAACATATGTTGTACGTCTTTTCAAACAAACCTTGATCTATCCCAAGAGACTCAAAAAATGCATCGGCTGTATCAAAATTCATGTCAGGCATGGTCAACGCAGTTTTAACATTCTTTATTATTGCACTTGCACTTCTATGGTCATCATTGCCATTCAAGTCCTCACAGTTACCGCCTCTTGTGATGAAAGTACAGCTTGATGGTGGCCGTGGGAAGTTGAACCTGCACACTGTGTTTTTCTTGCGGCAAGTCTTAGAGTGTCTTGTGCTGTGCCTCTGTACGCTGCTCACAACCTCGTGAAGCTCTGCATCAGTTTCTGGTGGAATCTCACAGGTGATGTATGTATCTATGAACAGTGCCACTTCATCATCACTCTCTCTATCAATCTTTGGAGCATTTTCAATCCAAAAAAGACAGTGGACATGAGGAGAACCACGTTGTTGAAATTCAACACGATAAAAGTAGTCCTTTATTTTCCCTATGGGTTCTGCTGGCGACATGATTACATCACGAAGAAAGCAATGCCATCTATGATCAAACATTCTTGCCGCTGTCACAGGGTTTCGACGTATGAGTCCACATTTGTCAGACCAGTCAAGATCGTCAACAGACGTCTGTTTACCTTCTATTCTTAGAATAGAGTTCAGCATTTCAGGCCATCTCAAATCTGCAGAGCTAAAAGATGCAAAGAACGTGGGTATGGAGAGTTGTCTTATCATGGCAAATAAATCTTTCTGAACTGACATCCAGTATGGAGGTGTGCCACGAATTCCTCGTAAGAACTTGTATCCTTCGTCATTGCGCAATAGTTTACTCAACGAGTCTGAGTTCAACAACATGTCTGGTGATGCGTCTTTCAGAGAGGAGTTGCCGCCACCTTTGCGTAATGCCACTGATACACCAGATACAACTTGATGCACCTCTGATATGTATTGTGCGTAAAAGATGAAGTCTGTGTTCTGTGCAAAACGCCCATCTGCATTCAGAATGCGTGTATTCAGGTATCGTGACAGAGTTATTTTGGACTCTCTTTCATCATGGAATGTAGGTCCACCAGATGGATACAAAACAGGGAAACATTTTGCCTCGTTGGTTTTATCAGACAGCAACCTCACTGGACTGTTACCTTCACCTGGTGCCACATTAAGTATATCCTGAAAATTCTGATCAATGATCTCTGAACCCAGATCGACAGGTTGTAATGATGTATCTGACAAAAGCCCATTCTGGTCTTTGATATAAGTTACATCTTCCTCTGCTTGCTCTTCAGGAACATTGTCATCATCACTGTTATCAGGTGTTTTCTGTTTGGTACTTTGGTCATGCTGGTCAGTGCCATTCAGAGAGTTTACCCATTCGTCATTCATAGTCACATCACCGTACCACTTATTGTTTGCCATCAAATACCTCAGTGCATTTCTGACACGATCAGTGTGGACATACATGTACTCGTAATGACCTTTATATGTCAATTTGCGTTTCAGTTTCACTCTTAACATCTTGTCATCACATTCATTTCTTGGGAGTATATTTGTTACATCTGTGTTATCAATAGGAACAGAGACGCATGGACCATGGCAAGCTCTCTGACGGCCTCGAGGCAAACACAACAGCTTCATGAAGGGAATGTGGCGTGCAATAAGATGCTGTTCTAAAGAGTTGAGACATTTAAGCTCTGCTGGAATTTCATCCAAATGCATGTTGTTTGTAACACTTTCTTCGGGAAGTTTTCCACCAAGTATTTTTCGATGACATGTAAAACAAGTCCATAGTTTGCTTGATGAACTATCAGACCAATGGCACTTTTGCTCACATCCAACACCACACACATGTAAATATTGCAATGTTATGCATCTATTAGCCAGTGCAGCAACTTCTGCTCCTTTGCTTTCATAGCAATGTCTTTTACACTCAAGCACCTGCTTCCTGAAGAGTAAACGGTGACAGACTGAGCATACATATTCAGGACCATGGCTGACCTCCTGTCGAAAATGATCAATAGCCAAATCAATTTCTTCCTGTTTCTTATGCCACTTTGAATAGCTCTCACAACTTCTTTTAATTTTTTTTGCACGGATGTTTCTGTTTTCTTCGTACTTCCTTTTGTTGTCATCTTTAATTTTGTTCTGAAAGCTAATGTTGTTCTTGTATTTAGTATGACTGTAATCACGGACACAAGTTTGAAATTTCTTGTTGGTCTTATATTTTGCTTTAGAGTAACCACGGACAAGATTCTGAAATGTCCTGTTTGTCTTATACTTGGCTTTAGAGTAACCACGCACAAGAGTCTGGAATGTTTTGTTTGTGCTGTATTTGGCTTTCGAGTATTTACGGACAAGAGTCTGGAACGTTTTGTGTGTGCTGTATTTGGCTTTTGAGTATTTACGGACAAGAGTCTGGAATGTTTTGTTTGTGTTATATTTGGTTTTAGAATACTCCCGTATCCTTTCCTGAAAGGAAGTGTTTTTCTTATATGCCATTTTAGAGTAGTCGCGCCTCGATTTCTGAAATTCGGGATCACTAATATATCTCCTCCGAAAACATGCAAGCTTGTCTTTCTGAAACTCTAGATTCGTTTTGTATTTGTGTTTGAAATAATCAAGCTTGTATTTCCGAAACTCTACATTTGTCTTGTATTTCTTTAAGAAATTGGTACGAGAACACTCACGCTTAGCTCCGTTGATAAACTCATCTTTGTGATATTTACCTTTAAGATTTTCAAGTTTTCTTTCTCTGTAATCATCATTTTGGTATCGACTGCGCTCTTTCTTCGCTTTCACATTTTCTGATTCATCTTTCAACTTTCTTTTTCGTGTTGACCTCAAGTTGGCATCAATCTTTACAGGCTGGCATATTCCTGCACATCTTACTGTATCTTTGTGTTTAACACATGTTATGACTTCGTAATGATTGCTAGTGTGATTCAAATAGATACACGTGTCTCTATAAGAGTGTGAGTCTGGTCTGTGCATATTCCATCTTCCGTCATTTAAAGTGATTATCGTTGTTTGCAATAAATCGGCGGCGGCAAAAATATCTATCTCAGTTGCCCATGAACCACAGTAGTACATTCTTGATTTATTGAGGTAGTCCTGTACAGATGTGTATTCATCCCTCAGATATGTTTTGAATTTGGTGTTGTTTCTCTGAAGGTGTTGCACGACAGCACGTCTTATTTTCAAATGCTTGTCTTCATTGTGACAAATGCTAAAGGCTAGGCTACGGTAAAAGCAATTACCATCCGGTTTTATATTTTTGATCTTACAAGGACATGCCATGTCATCGACATCAGTTGTTGCCATTAGGCCTATGTCAAGGTTTTCATTTTGAAGATCTAAACATGTGCACAGTGCATCCTGGTCCTGGCGAGTTAACGGTTTAAAAGCCTGTTTGTGTACTCTTGTAGGCCCATCACTTATAACATCATCAGCTGCCTGCAAATTACGCTTTAAAGACTGTTTGTGTGTTTCTACATTGACAAGAATGACATCATCTGTTGTACTTTCGTTGAATGAATGAGACTGCTTATCATGTTTGGTCTCAGGTTTCTTTACATTAGACTCACAGCTTTTGTTTTTGTCCTTTGATGCACCACGATCCCTGTTCAGATTTACGCCAACTTCATGTACATACAAAGGCCTGCAAACGTTTCGTTTCACATCCTTACTGGGCACTCCTTTTAAAACATCACTGTAGAGTGTTCTGCTGCTTACATTAGAACGGGCATGCGTGTCTCGTTTTGTCTGCGACTGTTCTGTGCAATTTGTGACATTTCCTACAACCTTCATCGGCTTATACAACCCACTTACAACTTCCTGCCGTTGGTACACTTTAGGCTTACCCTTCACAGCATCACTGTAGAGTGGACAGCAATTCACAGAGCTCGTTGTGCAGCTGGATGAGTCAGTCATCTGGGCGGTTGCATGAGTTACTGCTGTGACTCCAGTTACCTCAAACCGTGGTGTGCTTACGCCAAAAGATCGTGCTAAGTCATAAACAAATGTGATCAGGGCCTGAACAGAGCTGAAGTATGCGACACAACTTGTCCTCTGACCTTTCTGGTTGACGTTCCTGTTTGCATGTGAATCAACAAAGGCAAACCTTGCTCCTGCATTCACTATAGCACATGTATTAGCACAAATGGTTAACAAACAAGCATCATTGCTAAACAGTGCCCGCTGCAGTGCTACATCAAAAGGCATGGCAACATCACGCAAAGCATGGTCATAGTCATCAACGTGAATAAATCCAGTGTAAGATTCAGCAAAGTTTATTGCAAAATCACAATTCCACACTTCATATTGCCTAGGTAATTCAGACACAGCAATGTAACCCCTTCCATGGTCTCTTATTTTACCCTGTGCGCTCATTGACCTGTATAGAACAGTTCCCTTAATCAAAACATCATCAAGATCTCCAGTTTCCCAGCTCCACACGTTCTTCATCTTGGACTTCAAAACAGCTGTCAAACTGATGGCACCACACTGCTTGTTGCGCACATTTCCAAACCGTAAATGACCTTGATGAAAGGACCCCATCAGCACAGATCTCTCTGGAAAGTCATCAGATTGAGTCAAACAGGAACAATCATTAGTTGCAGTTTGTTCATTCACACAGTATGGAACTGAATTTTCATAAGAGGCATTAGACTTTGGTAGAGAGTCAGAGAGAGTGAGTGGAGAGTTTGGCATATAGTCAGCATATTTGTCTGCCAAAGGGTTTGGCAAAGGGTTTGACACCAGATTTTGAACCAGATTTGAAACCAGATTTGAAACGAGGTTCGACGAAAGGTTCGGCAAAGGGTTCGGCAAAGGGTTTGTCATGTTTTCAGAATGTGATTGAAGGTCAGCGTCAGCATGAGACTTAGAGAGAGGTTGAGAGTCAGAGAGAGTGAGAGGAGATTTTGGCATTTCGTTGGAGTTTTTGTATGAATCTTTGTTTGGAAGTTTGTTTGGAAGTTTGTTTGGAAGTTTGTTTGGAAGTTCGTTTGGCAAGTTTTCAGAATATGTTTGGGCTTTTTCACGAGGACGCCCAACCTCGTCACAGGACCCCTTCGCCACCGGGGACCTCCTGCTCGGCACCTGTAACACAGAAAACCTATCATAAATGACCAAGTCTAACATACCATACTTCTTCCAACAACTTCATTATTAAAGCAACTAATATACACATACTTTCAGGACAGTAATATATATGTATTTAGATCATAAATATTCAGCAACTTCTTAAAGGAGACAACCGGCGAGTTTTCACAGACCCCTGTTTCTCAAGGTCACCGAGTACCATTGATACAAAACAATATCAAAACAATCAGTTTAACCTAGCTCAAGTTGCTATAACCAGCAGCTAACGGTAAAAACGATTGCTTTCATTTTGGTTCGTACCAACAGTACTTGGTGACCTCAAGAAATGTAGATCTATGTGAGAACTCGCTGGATTTCTCCTTTAACTTATACTCCTTTAACAAATACATTCAAAATGTAAGTGGCATATTTTAAGCAAACATAAAAACTACTGTAAATAAGAATTGGGAGAAACATATCAAATGTGTTCACTGTTCAACATTACATGTTTCCTATTAAACATACATGTTTCCTATTAAACACACAATCATAATACATCAGGACATATAGTAAAGCTCAACAGCCTGACCTCAGTGGACCTCAAGTCAGCCTCTCTCTTCTTGGCCGCCCTGGACCGCTTGCTTGGACACGGCATCTGCAAAACACACAGAAAACACATCAGAAATCTCATACAGTTAGCACTAATACTTTAATCAGTTCTGATAAACAGGCAATAACAATGTACATATTTACATCATAAAGACACTTTACCTTCTGAACTTAAGACAGGGCTCTACATTCAAAAAAAAAATTCCAGGAGCACTTGCGCGCCCAAGTTAAAAGATTTAAGAGCACAGAAAAAAAATCTGGTTGCACAGTTGGTTCTGTACTTAACTTACACATAATGTAACATTGCACTGCAGCTAACAGTTAAACATGCCAGTACACCAATTGCGAAGAATAAAAATGACTGACATACCTGCCTACTTTATTTTCAATCCGTTCTATTTTTCTGCATTTTGTTAATGTAAAATATAATGCATTGGCATAGCCCATTTGCATTTAGCCTGTATATCAAGTATCTTGCCAAATGTAGTTTATTTATTTGTGAATCCAAATATGCCTATGGTGACCTATCTGACTGCATACTGCCCACTACTACTACTAAAACCAGGACTAACGCCAATTTTCTCTTCCACAAAAACCAACATAGTCTAATCAAGGATATTTATATTTTTTTGAAATATTTGCCTTGATGGGGGCAGTAGGCAAATGTTACTTTCGTTTTGCACTTCCTGCTAGGGTAGGCCACAAGTACCATGAAATGGAACCTATTGCACACATTTACAGCTACACCCTAGTTAGGCATACACATTCTTGACCTAAAGTACAAAGCATACGAGACAGGAATAAAACTAATCCAAGCTCAGGATGAGCAACTACGTGAGCATCTCTGTCCAAAGCCCAGCAACCCACTTCAACCTGCATCCCAGTATACAAATCAGACTATTAACCAAATGTTAAGATTAACTTACAATACAGCAGTAATGTTTCCCTCTACAACTCTTAAATCCTCCTTCCTTGCTTTCATATGCATGCCACACCACATTCATCCATAACCCAAATAATACCACACATCACCACTGAGAACTACTGCAGGAGTCCCTGCAGTGATTCTCATGACTTTCTACTCTGAGGCCATAGAAATTACTCTGAATCAGCACATATCAGTGTAATATACTATTTTTTCTGTTCAGAACTATAAGGCATTTCAATGCTATACACAAGGCCGAGCACAGCTGTAATTATTCCAGATAAACAAATGGCATATTTTTTACTAGCATTACGGTTTTACATTTTGCAGGCAATGCAGCATAAAAGTTTCAATTTCCCTAGAAGTTGTACATAAAAGCCCTGAAACATTTAACACTTACCTTCAATTAACTTGCTCAAAAAGGAATCCACAATCTGGAAAACATTTAACATATATAGTTTAGGAAAGATACAAACTTAGCATTTACAATTACATAGATATGTACTTTGAGCTTACAAACGAGTGATTTTGCTTGTAACTGTAAAAGAGTATTTTAGCCGTAACCTACGTATTCATAGTTATGATTTTAGCAGCCTCGGTCACATTCCACCCAAACAAGACCAATTTAACCTAGGATAACTTCACATCCTCTATTTAAGATCAATTAAATTACTTAATTTGTTAAGAATTGTACATAGTTACCTGCCTTTACACACGGTGTACATGAAACGGAGCCATACATTTGTTTAATGCTTAATCAACTCGTACGGGTTTGCTATGTTCTCCCTTCAGCTATAGCAGCTAGCTGCTAGAAGTCTGTCTCTGATTTAGCAGAGAATGTCTAAATGGGCTCTGCTAACATTAAGGTTAACTTGCATTCCAAACGGCTTTCAAGATCAGACATGACTCCAAAACTCAACTAAGGTTATAGTACCGAAAAACGTTTTCCAACACAGTTATTCAAAATGAGTTCAGTTAACGTTACCACAAAGTTAATTGCTCACAATCAAACGTGCCTAACAACGTTAGCCTGCATCATGGCGTGAAGCATCATGCCAGCATGATGTAAACTTAATTCGAGATACAACGTATTTCATGAGATAACGGCCAGTTCTCAACACATTGCCTGCTTCCATAGGATATGTTTTATGTAACGTTAGGCTATTGAAGTTACTAATTCATTTTTACACAATCGCTACCTTTCCTGTATGCCTAACTTTAACGTTAACGTTTGTCGTTCATAGTGTGACACTAAAACGTTAGCTGCTAACACATTTAACAAAGGTGGCTCTCCAGATGCACCTCAGCTAGACATATTTTCATATTTTTGTGTGCCTATTCTGTTATAAGTAGCTCAAAACCAAATATACAGACACATCAATTCATTTTCTGGAGACGTTAACTTTGCGTCTTACCTCGACAGTTGTAGTCAGCTAAAAGAAAGATGGTAGATGTCACAGACGGGTTATTGGATGATACTCGTCACAATAAAAGTCCCTACTTCATTTGCCATTCTCGATATCAAAATATTTCCACACAGAACACAAAATACATTTGATGGAAAGGTTAGAGATTACAGGTGATAGGTTAAAAAACAAATATCACCATGAAACTTAACTACCATGAAACTTATTTACTATCATAAAAAACATCATTGTTGTATTGCAAGTTTTCTGAAATCTCATATCCAGACTCAGCAAATCAGGCAATATCTACATAAAATGTGGTAGGCCTAATTTGCATGATTAAAAAAAAAGAAATGTGAATAAAGGATGAAGTCAGAGAAAAATATTTGTATTTTATTGACATTACATAGGCTCCAACATTTGGTAACAGTCACACCATTATTGCACCCAACATATATCTGAAAACACATCTGATTGAAGCTTATGTTGTTTCACACATGGGGGTATTATATATAACTGGAGAGAGTGATTAAGTCCCACCCTCCATACAAATGAATGGCAGACACTAGGCTAATAAATCCGGCCAATTCATAGTCAACGCCATATTGAACACTGGGGCTCGGTTTCAGCGCCAGTCAGCTCTGACCACGCACCAAGTTCCAAAGCTGGAAATGACACATGGACCAACGTTAATTTTTATTCAATATTCTGTGAGAGTCATCTTCCAGTTCAGGGTGGCCATAATGCACATACCATGCTTGCCACGTAACAAGAAGAAAAACTTGCTAAACAGAAAGTGAGCTCATATCTCACTTTTCGCAACGCTTTCATGTATCAAAACCAAACTTAGTACATGTACCGCAGACCCCATCAGGAGGACGCTCAATAAATTTGGGGACCTTTGACCTCTAGGAGGCTCTGTAATTGACAAAAATGTATTTTGGCCAGTAGTTATGTGCATTATTCTGCAAAGGAAGTCAATGGCAGCCCATAGAACCATCTGGTAAAAAGTTATACAATGTTGCACACTGATTGGGGACAGTTCAATAATTAATTTCACTCAAGGGCTCTAGCGCCACCAACAGGCCAAATTTGGATGTGTGTTCACCACATGTTGTGTTGTCTGTGTTGATGTGTGTTGTCCTCTGTGTTTAAATCACAGCAAGTGTGATCATATCTCAGTCAATCTTTTATTTTTGATGTGAAACTGATGACAGCAAGTTACTTCCAGTTCATTATAATGCGTGCGTGCAAGGGTGGGGCGGAGTGGGACGGGCAGGGGCGATTGCGGCGGTGGGCTGGCTGAGGGAGGGTGCGGCGACACTCAGCCCTGGTTCAGCCCTACAAAATCAGCTATGTTTTGATGTGAAACTTGACCTTGTAACTCAGCCAATCTTGGTTTGTTTGCCATGGAACTCGCTGTGACTGCTTAATGCTATATGCCTGATGCCACGGCATTGAGTTGCATGGCAAATCTGGACTGCTGAACTGCCTGCTTGGCCCCCACATTGCTGCTTGCAGCTATATTTGGGGGCCAAGCAGCGAAGCTGCGCGGCAACCCATAGTGATTCTACCTTTTCTTATTATTATTATTATTATTACACATCTTTCCGCTGCCATTGAAGTCTATGGCAGCCCATAGAACCGTACAGTAAAAAGTTGTGAAATTTGGCACATTGATTCGGGACAGTATAAAAATGAGTTTGAGCTAGTTTTATGCCTGAACCACAGACAGTCTAGCGCCACCAATGTGTCAAAGTTGACATTGCATCCATGCAATTAACTTTTGAACCGTATGCCCGATTTTGAATGTCGTAACATATTTGGAAGCCTTGGATGAGGCTGAACTCAACGCACCCAATGACGTCAATTTCCGCCATGTTGGATCTTCCGCCATATTGTATTTCATCAAAAACACTTAAAAGTCATGAAAGTTCGCAAAGTTTGTCCGATTTTCACGAAACTTGACGCAGATGATCTACAGACCATGACTCATAAATGCATTGCTTTTTGGAACAATATTCAAAACCCGTTGCCTGTGACGACCAATCAAGTTTGGCGGCGAAGCCGCCAAACAGTAAGTGAAGTAATATCTCAGCAATACTTTCACGTATCAAAATCAAACTCAGTATAGGGTATCAAGACCCAATTAGGAGGAGGCTCAATAAATTTGATGACTTTTGACCTATAGGTGGCGCTATAATTAGCAAAATTATGTTTTAGCCTGTAACGGGTCATGTGTTTAGAATTAAAGCATATTAGTGATATCTGTTAATACCTTGAGAGGTCCTTAGGCCGAAACATGCCAACATGTGACGTCAACATAATTTATTCGACCGCCATATTGGATGTCATCAAAAACACTTAAAAGGCATCAAAGGTCAGAAAGTTTCTCCGATTTTCACGAAACTTGACGCAGATGATCGTCAGACCATGACTCATAAACGCATTGCTTTTTGGAGACATATTCAAAACCGGTTGCCTGAGACGACCAATCAAGTTTGGCGGCGAAGCCGCCAAACAGGAAGCGAAGTAATATCTCAGTAAAGCTTTAACGTATCAAAACCAAACTCAGTACATGGGGTCAGGACCCAATAAGGAGAAGGCTCAATAAATTTGATGACTTTTGACCTATAGGTGGCGCTATAATAAGCAAAATTACATTTTGGCCTGTAACGGGTGATGTGTTTGGAATTAAAACTTACTATTGGTGTCTGTTAATGTTAATGTTAATATACTAGTGATGTCTCTGGGAGGTCCTAAGGCTGACAGATGTGATTTTGTGATGTCAACATAATTGATCTGGCCGCCATATTGGATTTAATCAAAATCACTTAAAAGGCATCAAAGGTCACAAAGTTCATCCGATTTTCATGAAACTTGGTACAGATGATCTTCAGACCATGACTCACAAACGCATTGCTTTTTGGACCCATATTCAAAACCCATCGCCCGTCTTGACCAATCAAGTTTGGAAGTGAAGTGATCTCAGCAAGGCTTTTGCGTATCAACACCAAACTCAGTACAGGGTCTCAGGACCCAATTAGGAGGAGGCTCAATAAATTTGATGACTTTTGACCTATAGGTGGCGCTATAATCACAAGAAGTGGGCTCATATTTCAGCAATGCTTTCACATATTGAAACCAAACTTAGTATATGGACTTGGGACCTCATCCTGAGGACAGACAATAATTTTAGCAACGTTTGACCACTAGGGGTGCTATAATTTGCAACACTTTCTCGTATCGACACCAAACTTGGTACCTGGACTCGGGACCACATCCTGAATAAGGACAATACATTTAGTGACCTTTGACCACTAGGGGCGCTATAATTAGAAAAACTTTATCGTATCGACACCAAACTTGGTACATGGACTCGGGAACACATCCTGAAGACGCACAATATATTTAGTGAGCTTTGACCACTAGGGGTGCTACAATTATCAACACTTTCTTGTATCGACACCAAACTTGGTATGTGGACTTGTGACTACAACCTGACTACGCACAATAAATTTGGTGATGTTTGAGGTATGCATATGTGTGGGGGGTTATTGGGGTGTGTGGGGGAAGAAGTTTATCTGTGTATATGTGTGTGTGTGGGACAGGGGGGGTTAATTGGGTGTGTGTATAATGTAGCAACATTGGGTTGCCATGACAACTCCTGCTCAACTGCTTGGCCCCCTGATTGCTGCTTGCAGCTATATTTATTATTATTATTTAACATCTTTCCTCTGCCATTGGAGTCTATGGCAGCCTATAGAACCGTCTGGTAAAAAGTTGTGAAATTTGGCACACTGATTGGGGACAGTGCCATGATTAATTTCACCAAGTTTCATGTTGGCACCTTGACCGCTCTAGCGCCACCAACAGGCCAAAGTTGGACGTGCGTTCACGCACGTAACTTTTGACCCGTATGTCCGATTGTCACAAATGAGGTATCGTTGGAATCCTTGGACCAAGCCGAGTTCAACGCACCCTATGATGTCATTTTCCGCCATGATGGATTTTCCGCCATATTGGATTTTAGTGAAAGTGAAACTAAAACTTCACAGGTCACAAATTTTGTCCGATCGTCACCAAACTTGACTCACATGATCTTCAGACCAAGCCTCACAAAAGTTGTGGTGTTTTGTCTTCGGAACTATAACCGTTCACCCGTAATATCCAATCGAAATTTGCGGCGAAGCCGCCAAACAGGAAGTGAGCTCATATCTCAGCAACCCATTCATCTATCATAACCAAACTAAGTACTTAGACTCAGGACCCAATCAAGGGGACAATCAAAAAATCTGGTGACCTTTGACCTCTAGGGGGCGCTGTAATTTAGGAACATGCCTTTTAGCCTGTAGCTGCTGTTGTACTTAGAATTAAAACGCACTAGTGATGTCTGGTAATACTGTTGGAGTTCCTTAGGCCGACCCAAGCCAACTTGTGATGTCATCGTAATTGATTCGGCCGCCATATTGGATTTAATCAAAAACACGTACAATTTTTCGCAGGTCACAAATTTCAGCGGATCCTGACCAAAATTGGCAGAGACCATCTTCAGACCATGCCTGATGAGTGCATTGATTTCTGGAACAATTCAAAGAAGTATTGGCCTGTACCAGCCAATAGAAATTTGCGGCGAAGCCGCCAAACAGGATGTGATTTCATATCTCAGCAACGCTTTCAGGTATCAAAACCAAACTTAGTACATGTACCTCCGACCCCATCGGGAGGACGCTCAAGAAATTTGGTGACATTTGATCTCTAGGGGGCTCCATAATTGACAAAAATGCATTTTGGCCAGTAGTTGCTGATGCGCATTATTTTGCAATGGAAGTCAATGGCAGCCCATAGAACCGTCTGGTAAAAAGTTATACAATTTTGCACACTAATTGGGGACAGTCCAATAATTCATTTCACCAAGTTTCATGACGGCACCTTATGCGCTCTAGCGCCACCAACCGGCCAAAGTTGGATTTGTGTTCACGGACGTAACTTTTGACCTGTTGACCCGAATGGCAAAATGAGGTATCATTGGAATCCTTGGGCCAAGCCGAGTTCAACACACCCTATGACGTCAATTTTTGACCTCTCTGTTTAAATCACAGCAAGTGTGATCATATCTCAGTCAATCTTTTATTTTTGATGTGAAACTGATGACAGCAAGTTCCATCCAGTTCATTCTAAAGCGTGCGTGCAAGGGTGGGGCGGGGTGGGATGGGCAGGGGCGGTTGCGGCGGTGGGCTGGCTGGGGGAGGGGGTGGCGACACTCAGCCCTGGTTCAGCTCCACAAAATCAGTTTTGTTTTGATGTGAAACTTGACCTTGTAACTCAGCCAATCTTGGGTTGTATGGCATGGAACTTGCTGTGACTGCTTAAGGCTATATGTCTGATGCAACGGCATTGACTTACATGGCAAATCTGGCCTGCTGAACTGCCTGCTTGGCCCCCACATTGCTGCTTGCAGCTATATTGTTAAACATAGTTTTGGATTCAGTGGCAAGATTTCTTGATTGTACAGTGTCTGACTCTCAGTAATGTTTTAAAATGAGAGCTTCGTCAGCTGGCAGTAGGCTACTTTGTCGGTAGTCATGAGAAGTTCGCTTGCTAACAGAACATAAATATGCTGCCCAGAAACCTTGTGAATAGTTCAGATTTTTTTTACTACACTAACGAGGTTGAAATATAGACTTTGCCTACAGCATCTCCTTAACAGTAATGTTAACAAAATGACAGCATTCATATGACAAAGGAAAACGAATTCAGTCACTCAAGACTGTGCCACAGCAACCAGTGTAGGATACAGTCCTACCCAATAGGCCTACTCAAAGCAGATAGCGTTGTCTGACGGTCGAGTGGGTTAATGCACGTATTTCCAGAACAGGTCTGCAACTTTCAGGCAGTTCTGAGTTCGAATCTAGGCAGGAGCAGAGCCATATAAAGGCCTAGGCCTATTGTTATCATTTTTTGCAAGGTCTTGCTCCTGGCAATACTTGTTTATAAGACGTTTGGTGATTAATTGATAGCTGTTTTTGGGACACGTTAAACGTTCTTTATAATGAGCGCATCCGGGGAGTAAAACGACTGTTACGCGCTGTTACAACTGTAGGCTACAATAATTGCAATACAAAAATATGCGCGTGTTAGTTTAGTTAGTTTTGTGATGTTTTGCACTTTTGCCTCATGTGTTTTCAGGTTTGAGGGCTTTTTTGGCAAGATTGACCTTGGTTAGACTGCATATGTTATTTCTCCGTATGGAAAATAAAGTCAATTTTCGACACACGTCTGTTATTAATTCAATAACAAGTGTTGCTTGTTAAAACATGTGACTAGTGAAACTCAAATGATTTTAGAAATATTTAGCCAAAGCCAAAAAGTGTTAGAGAAGGAGAGACGCCGGTGCAGCTCAGATGTCTTCTTAATTTTCTTTATTCTTTAGTAAAAGGTGCAGAACATTATTAAACTTTGACTAACGTTTCGATGTTCGTTAGTCAAAAACATCGACACATCGAAATGTTAGTCAAAGTTTAATAATGTTCTGCACCTTTTACTAAAGAATAAAGAAAATTAAGAAGACATCTGAGCTGCACCGGCGTCTCTCCTTCTCTCTAAAATATCTGTCCTGGCCTGGTTGCAACGGATTGTGGCCAAACGACAGAAGCGCGGAGAACCCTCCTGTGTCTACCAAAAAGTGTTACGTTGTGCCCCGCGCTCCCCCACTGCTTGTGAAAGAAGGGGATGGGGGAGGGGGGCTTAACGTGAAAAAGCTTAATGTCACAAAACGGCAACGAGTCGTTTTAGGCTACAGGCCTTCATAATGGTAGGCTACAGGAAGTGGGGGGAGGGTATGGGATGACCAGAGCCGTCATCTATCGTCTTTCCAGGCACACAGCTCGTTATATAGCCTATCGACTGCCTTAACAGATAGGCTTTGCTCTTGGGTTTGGCCTTACAGCGAACTCAATGCTCTTGTTGCTTGCAGTTTGTTAAATAAAGCGATGCAGATTACATTATTTATTTCTGATTAATTGCGTCTTTTGATGTATTTTGCAACATTTGCTTGTTAGGCTGGGCTACTGTCAATGTCCTGTACAGGTCAATGTTCAACAATTGCTGGTGTAGGCCTAGGCTATTAATCAATTAGGGACTGTTCGTTATTTATTTAATTAAGGGGCTACCGGAGGAGTTTTGGGAGCGTTAGTCAAAAAAGACGTGACCCTCCCTCGCCAGCAAGAATTTTTTCTATGTCCCTCCAAAGTGATTGAGAAAAAACGCATGACCCTCCCCAGTCCCAACAATTTATTGACGCCTTCTGCAGGCTACTGGGTCAATTTGGGAGCTTGCATGCTACGACTCCTTCCTTGAAATGCCTTGAAAAGGCTGTCGTTTGCACAATTTCACAAATAATCACCGGGACCGAAACAAACCTGTCAACTTTTCCCGGGTTTATCGCGTATTTTAACTTTTTCCTCGCTGTCTTAGGAGGAGCTGCAGGGCCGTCGCAAGGGGATGCGAGGCCCTGTGCAAACTTGACAGATGCAAGGCCCTTTTCACTTACGTGCATGAAATCATGCGATAGCTTACTTACACATAGCCAAGGCTACCGTCTGTGTATTTTAATAGTAGCCTAGTCTAATAAGCTACACCAGCTTGCCTTTAAGAGGGGAAATTCAATTGTATAGCCTATAACATTAGCTGAGTCACATATTTGGCCATATGGTGTTTATCATAGGCTACATCACGAAACCAAATAGTGTAACAAAGGCGAACACTTTAACAGGGGGAATTAATTGGGCATGAATCATTGTGCTGAACGGTATTTGTCAATGAGCAGAAACACACACGACATTCAAACTATTGATAAGATGTACTGGTCTGTATCTATAGGCTAACATTGGACAAATAAATGACACTGACTCGCCATATCCTGACTCAGGAAAAAAAACATTTTCTTGCTTTGCCGCAAACTCAGCAATGAAATCATAGGCCAGTTTGCAGGTAGCCTAACGTCTTTTTCATAGAAGGGAGAGCCCAGTCTTTCCTGTGACATGGAGGTGCGCAAATAGTTTTTAATAGCCTGTTCAACTTCGAAAAGCTTCGTTCACCCGATGCCAGTCACTGATCGCAATTTCAAAGTTCGGAAAGCTTCATCTTTTTAAGTTTTAAGTGCAGTGGCCCCTATCTGCCCCCTTTGGAATTATATCTCGAGCCTATTATAAGGTCCAGTGCGTTATGTCCTGGGATTCGGATGTGCTCAAAAAGAAAAGAAAAAACACTTTTTTATAGATGGTTATGAGGAGCAATATGAGAGAGAAATTTGATGATCATTGATCGTTGTTTTGGGACGTTAAGCCTTTTCCATAGGCGTCAGTGAAGGAGATTGAAGAATGACCATTTTTTTATACGAAAATATTTCTTAACTACAAAAACTCAGTGTCTAAAAACTCAGTGTCATTCAGACTCAACCCTCTTGTTGTTTTATTATCTTTTTCGTTGTCGTTTGAACGTTGGCAAGCAGGCATGTTGCGGTTGCAATTTAAGTGAAATTTCTACAGTAGGCCTACAACATGCTGTAAGGCTGGGCTACTGTCAATGTACTTGTACAGGTAAATGTTCAACAATTGCTGGTGTACAGGTTATATAATCAATTAGCTAAATCATTTGTCCAGCATTTAAAAAAAATGTTCGTGCTACATTCAAACGAAAAAGGTGCTTTGATATTTTTTACGTTTGAACGTCGGCAAGCAGGCATGCTTTGGTTGCAATGAATGACGATAATTGCTTTTTTTTGCATTATTTTGAATATGACTCGCTCCAGTCTCAACAGCACGTACTTTTTTTCCACACGCTAAGTTCTAACACACATATCCCCTCTCGCTTTCTCTCTCTCCATCCCTGCACACGGTGCTTTCTTAACCCTCATAGGGTGTTCGTTTTTTTGTTACACAGGAGGTGCTGCTGGGTCTAGTGGACCCATTGCATTTTAGGCCTTTTAATTCAACATAAATCAAACTTTTTTTTTAAATATATATAAATATATAAACAACACAGATGTTAAATGTGTTGCCCTTACCTTTGTTAAATCCCAATTATGAATAGAAGTGCCACTCGTTTTTGTTTATTTTTGTATTAAAATATAACAAAATAAGGAAATGCATCATAAAACAGGCATAACTGGAAAATAATCAACAATTGTACAAATGAAGCAAGTTTTATTTATTTGAATTTCATTAGAAATTTAACATACTCAATAACATCTGTCTGAACAACACACTGAAGCCATTGAACACGGCAATTTTATACCAGACTATACCACATATGAGGGGCAGAGTCTCACTGTGTGTGTATTGCATATGTATTTTTTGATAGGGGATGGCATGAAAAGGTAAAAAGAAGAATTGATGTCTTGTGCATGAGTGACATGCACAAGACATCGAGCATGTAGGTCCTGGTAGCATCCGAATCACATTGGCAGCCATGCAGGGGGGTTCATTTTTTACAATTTTTTTACAATTGGGGTTCATTACAATTTTTTGACATCCATATGTTGTCATTTGCAAGCTGCTGACAGTCTAGTCCAATGTCTGGCTGCTCAACGGCTGGTCCTGCGGCTTGCTGCTCATTGGCTGGTCCTGGGGCTGGCTGCTGGCGGGCTGGTCCTGAGGTTCGCTTGCGTTTCGGAGCTGGCTGACAGGCTGGTCCTATGGCTGGCTGCTCATGGTCTGGTCCTGAGGCCTGTGTTTTGAAGCTGACTGACGAGCTGGTCCTGTGGCTTGCTGCTTATTGGCCGGTCCTGGGGCTGGCTGCTGGCGGGCTGGTCCTGAGGTTCGCTTGTGTTTCGATGTAGGCTGACGGGCTAGTCCTAAGGCTAGCTGCTCATGGGTTGGTCCTGGGGCAGGCTGCTTGCGGGATGGTCCTGGGGCAGGCTGCTTGCGGCATGGTCCTGGGGCTGGCTGCTTGCGGGCTGGTCCTGGCTGCTCATGGGATGGTCCTGGGGCTAGCTGCTCACGGGATGGTCCTGGGGCTGGCTGCTCGCGGGCTGGTCCTGGGGCTGGCTGCTTGCGGGCTGGTCCCGGCTGCTCATAGGCTGGTCCTGGCTGCTTGCGGGCTGGTCCTGGCTGATCACGGGATGGTCCTGGGGCTGGCTGCTCGCAGGCTTGTCCTGGCTGCTGAAGGGCTAGTCCTGAGGCTCTTTTACGTTTCGGAGCTGGCTGATGCTTATCCTCCTCTTCAAACTCAGTGTCGGACTCTAATTTTTCAGAAATGTTATCCTCACTTTCTGAAACTATTTTCTCTGCATCACCATCAAAACCCTCTGACACACACACACACAGGACCTATGATTTCCACACTTTAACTAGTTCCGGGTCCAGTGGACCCGAACATCCTGTGTGTAATATAAATGTGAAGGGGGGGTATGCGGGGGGGTTCATTGAAAATGTTTTCTGATTTATGTTCCTCACAGAAAATGAGCCAAGGCCAATGAATCTTAGTTTAAAAAAATAATTATTTGTATCATTTTTATTAAGCTAAAAACTGAAAACGGGTCCCACAGACCCGAACACCTTATAAGGGTTAAACAGTGCATGTTGTATTATCCGGTTGAACTCGGGACATGAATCAGAAAAAGCAAGACAGACAGCAGAGACGCATGAAGAATATACTACTAATAAATAGACTGATGATTTGATGAGGATGATGATTATAATGATGGATTCAATCACCTGTGACTCAAATTATATGATTGATTTAAAGTTATGGAAGGGAATCGAGCTTGCAGATGTTCAACCCATTGAACAAGACTGCTTGAGTGACTAGTGCTTGCAGAAGCTTAGCTCAAGGGTTAACTAACAACGTGCAGGGTGATGAGCTTGCAGTAACAGATGCTCAGTCAGTGCAGGGGACAGAGCCTGCAGTTGCAGATGCTCAGGGTCAGTGCAGGGGACAGAGCCTGCAGTTGCAGATGCTCAGGGTCAGTGCAGGGGACAGAGCCTGCAGTTGCAGATGCTCAGGGGACAATGAGCTCGCAGTTGCAGAAGCTCCGGTTAGTGCAGAAGAAATAGCGCTTGCAGTTAAAGAAGATTATGACCTGCGCAAATGCGACCAAGCCAGTACAGGCACCAGAAACGGAGAGATGAGTAATATGATTAAATTTAGATAACCACCACCAGACATTTGCAAGAGGAAGTACATTGATTACAAAGTGCTCATTACTGCTGAGTGAGTCTTTAGTAATTAAGAATTCAGTAACCATACAGTCCATAGATTCTTGTGAGCCTTGTGACTAGCAAATGGAGTAGCTAGCTCTTAATTGATAAGCAAGTTGATGCAAAATATTACAGTTTGTGAACTCCATTTGTTACGGTTCAATGGTGAACAGAAGCTGCAAGGACAAGATGTACAGCAGATGAAATTAACAGACTACTGTCCATCCGGCAGAGGTAAAGCCATGTTAAAGAACGCTAAATAGCACAACGTATAGGCCTACTATTAGGATAGAAATGTAAACGGCAAGGTTTAGATTAATGAATTAATTATGTTGACTTACCCAAAATAACAGCACGGTGTAGTGTCCATGACAGATTATATCCGATTTAAGTATGACCCCTAAATGTGATGACTGTTTCCGTGAGCAAGCCGCATCCTGCAACGGAATGTAGCTAAAGCAGATCCAAGGGCAAGATGAAAAGAGTGAGCCAAGCTTTTGCACCTTGCTCTTGGAAAGGCCCCCCAAAATAAGATGAGCAGCATAGGTAACGTTAGCTAAACGAGACAGGAAAACATGAAATAGACATTGTCCATGGGTAATAAGTTCAGAGAGAAAAGGTATAGAGAAACAGATAGAAAGCTTGAGCACTCTCTGGTGAAAAGAAGAAAATGACCAGCATGGTCTGCAGCGATTGCAGCGGAGTCGAGGAGCTTGCACAAGCTCAGAGCTTTCGTAAGCTCGGTTCTTGCACGGCAAGAATGTAATGCAATGTGGTGCAAATCCCCGTGGAACGTGCTTAATGATCGTTCGGTTCGATAACGATTGATGATTGCGATTTGATGATTGCGATTCGAGTCGACTGCCGAGTCGAGTTGCGTATGTATATGATGAGTGAAGTGGGGTGATGGTAGGATAAAAGAAATTAACTGTTGTGACGTGAGATTACCCGAGGTTTTGCTTGCAGAAGCTAGACCAAGGGCGGCGGTGCGTAGTGACTAGAATGTATTAACACTTTATTTTGTGCCTAAAGTGCCGGCTGTGCGTAGTGACTGGAGAAGAGTGGCTCGGGTCCATCGTAATTAATATAATGCTTTAGCTGAGCCGAATAACCACCACCAGACCTTTGAAAGGTAGCTTACCTTAATTGACGCTTGCGAGAGCTATTTGCGCATCTAGAAGGGCTTGATCCTGAGGTCTTATAGGACTTGTAAGCCGACGAAGACCATCTTCCGAGCAACTTGATTGAGGATGCAGGTAATCCTAGAGCGGCTGATGACGTTGCAGCGCCGATGCGAAAGGAATGGCCAGTATATTGGGAGGTTGAGGGCCCGCAGCTACCAACCGCTGTCGACAAGTGGATTCTGAACCATTGTTTAGACATAGATAACCCAGTGGGTAGAAGGAAAAGGTGCATTAGGAGAAGTGTGTGGGCGAAGTTTAAGATAGTTGATCATAGAAGTATAGGGACAGAAGAGTTATTTACTTCTCTGATATCTCTGATAATGACAAAGACCTGAGGTGTCCATTTTAGAATGTTTCAGAATTACACTATAGAAGTGGGAGGAGAAGAGGATGGCTGAGCAAGCCAGATCCTGAGAAGGGTTAAAAACCTGGCTGTCAGAACAAAATTCCCCAGAGCGCATGAACCCATAGAAAGCCATGAGGAACACGGCTTCAAGGAGTGAATTGATAGGGAGTGAAAAGAGAGCCAGGGTTAACTAACCAGCAGCAGACCTAAGGACACAACAGGACAAGACAAAATACAATCAACAGATACATAGCTGGAGTACACTAGCACTTATGGATGGTCGCTGAGGATGGTTTAGCATATAACTAAAATAAAGACAAGAGATGGAAGAGTAATCCTCATCATGCTGACTGGGTGAAATAAGATTAAATGTGAAACAAAGCACTGCTCCAGAGCCAAGAGTAAGTGGGTGTTTAGAATATGTGAACCAGCATCACAGACCTAGTAAATTAAATAGTTAGATTGAATTGGTGATGTAGCCTAATAATTGCTGATTGATTTGATTATATGACGATTGAGAATTATGTGATTGAGATTCGAGGACATATGGATATTCAATAGTGAATTGCAAAATCTAATGATTTAACAATGCAAGTTCACTATTCTGCTGCTCCTACTGTGGTGGGATAAAGACATGAAGGGTTAGCGTATAGCTTAGATGAGGAGGTAAATAAGTTGACATCACATGACCTGGATGAAGTAAGATTAAATATGAACCAAAGCACTGTCCCTCGATGAACGTTTTGGCTATAGGCCTACGTGAACCAGCCCCGCATCTCTGCATGAAGTAGATAGTTACGGTGAAGGTCAGTACTCCACTGCCGACAGATGCATACCCTTAAATTAAAGAGAGAGAGGCATTTACATTAAACGAAGAGGAGCTGCTCCTGAAATGGAAAGATTATTAAGATGTTAAGTAATGAAGAAATGGGAAGGAATGCCATCCCTGTGCTTGCGGCTGCCGTGACGTAATGGGAGATTACGAATGACGACGAGCAAAGTGCGTTGTGCTTGGAAAAGTATAAGGGTGAGTGCAGTATTGGCCTGAAGGAGAGTTTGTGCTGCTAGAGGTGTTGCTCTTTTGGCAGAGAAGAGTTTGTGCTGCTAGAGGTGTTGCTCTTTTGGCAGAGAAGAGTTTGAGGAAAGATCTTGTTCTAGTCCCTACAGCCTGAAGACCTGCAAGGAGGAATGAAGTGGTTAGAGATGAGACATATAGCATTTTCAAAAGGACCTAGCACGCAGGCAAATAAACAGCCATGATACATTTACGTTGCCATTAGTTAAATCAACAAACAATGTATGGGCCTACATATTATGTAGACACATTTAACCAATGACAGTAACAGACAATGACAGACAATAATGATCAGCCAGACATGAGATAATGAAAATAAGATTAATATGGCCTTCAGGTGCATCGGAAATATTATGGGTTAATGACATTAGTAGCCTACCGCCCTGCAGACAATACCAGCAGCATCTCTGCGACTAACACTGCAGCCAAGAAGGAAGAGTACTTTTGTCCCTGTTGGCCTTCCATACACAACAGCCTGACCAGCGAGACAATTTGCCTAGGATGTGGACCTAGCAAAGCTGTATCATGGCAACTTTGGCAAGGAAACCATCGCGAGTGTCGATAACTGTAGCCTAACTGAGTTTTTTAAAAGGTTCCGTACATGTATGTTAACAGTGTAGC
>NW_027468685.1:842500-887500 GCF_046254945.1 Alosa pseudoharengus
CTATGCAAAGTGCGCGTGGTGGGAGCGGTGGCACTGCCAGGCTATACGAGCTTTTTCTGCATTTCTATCCGATAATTCTCTTTAATTCAAGTTCACGGCACAAAGCTGACATGCAAAACAGCATAGTTTGTGTTTTATCAAGAATCAAAAAGATTAGCGTGGCACCACTTTAGATGTTTCATTAAATTACTTGTGCTATTTCGCGAGGCATAGTGAGATCTTTCGGTTTCGCACACAAAGTGCACTAACTATTATGTTCTTCATATCCTTGTCTCTGACAAGCTGAAAATAATGAGCGTAGGCTTATGTCCATCCTGCAAATAGAGGCCGACTTCGAGTCTGCTGCAGCCACAGTCATCTTCAACCAGTATCAGGAGATACGTTCTACTATTTTGCGCGGATTTTTTCTCCTCTGTTGTTCTCGCCGTGGTGTTTGTGAATATGTATCAAAACAAAACACTGCTTAATGTTTGGTTAAAATTAGGGCTGTCAATCGATAAAAAAAAAAATCTAATTAATTACATACTCTGTGATTAATTAATCTAAATTAATCGCATATATGATTTTTGCTGTGAAAGTATTTTAAATATTTAAATTCAAATGAATCATTAAATAATCACCATTAGTGACATTAAAGTTCAAAAACTCTTTTATTATTATTTTAATAATGGCAATAATAATCTATGATATGACCTCATATGCTGAGGAAATAAATGTGTTTTTTTATGACATACATTGCAGAGGACTTTATTTTAATCAAAACTTTATTTTTATCAACACCATCAAGCCGTTTTTGAAAAGTAAATGTTCCAATCAATGATCTAGGCAGCACATTTTCTTCTCTCTCCTTCATTTTACAGTATAATGGTTACTGACTACAATGGCTCGGGGTCAAAGGTCATACAGAATCGATTAATCTGCGTTATTTTTTTTAGTTCAGTTATTTTTTCTCAAATTAATTAATCGAAATTAATCAGTTATTTTGACAGCCCTAGTTAAAATGCATTGTAACGCGCGTTACTGAAGTTTGTACCGAGTAAAATATTACCCAATTTTTTTTGTAATGCCTTACATTACCGCGTTACCGCAAACAGCAATATATTACAGTAATTACATTACTTTTGTAACGCATTACTCCCAACACTGGTAGTGTGTGTGTGTGTGTGTGTAGTGTGCAGTTGGAAATGACCTGTGTGTGTGTGTGTGTGTGTGTGTGTGTGTGTAGTGTGCAGTGGGAGATGACCTGTGTGTGTGTGTGTGTGTGTAGTGTGCAGTGGGAAATGACCTGTGTGTGTGTGTGTGTAGTGTGCAGTGGGAAATGACCTGTGTGTGTGTGTGTGTGTGTAGTGTGCAGTGGGAAATGACGTGTGTGTGTGTGTGTGTAGTGTGCAGTGGGAAATGACCTGTGTGTGTGTAGTGTGCAGTGGGAAATGACCTGTGTGTGTAGTGTGCAGTGGGAAATTACCTGTGTGTGTGTGTGTGTGTGTAGTGTGCAGTGGGAAATGACCTGTGTGTGTGTAGTGTGCAGTGGGAAATGACCTGTGTGTGTGTGTAGTGTGCAGTGGGAAATGACCTGTGTGTGTGTGTGTAGTGTGCAGTGGGAAATGACCTGTGTGTGTGTAGTGTGCAGTGGGAAATTACCTGTGCACTCTAAAAAATGCTGGGTTATTTTCTCAACCCAAACACTGGGTTGAAACTGTTGGGTCATCGTGTGGGGTTGTTTTACTCATGTTGGGTTATTTTCTGTAACCCAGCTTGTTGGGTTGATAGTTTAGGACAGCGCCCCTCCTCTCCCCCACCTGACGTGAGCACACTACCCAGCACCAGGGTAACTTTAACACAGCTGCATAGTTATTTGAGAGTTCGGGGGAAATCGTTATTCTTTCAACCGTCCATGCAGTCCAGCAGCTGTCAACATGCAGTGGAAATCAGGCGATTTCGGAAGGTATGTATCTGCTTTTAACTTTTTTATTATTATTATTCAGACGGATTTTAAAAGTACACCCAGAGATACCCTTCGTGATATGAATGGATATTCTGCCTGCCAATTTCGTTCAGCCTAGCAGAGCAGGTTAAGAATTGTGTCATTCAAGCCAGCTAACGATAGCTAACATATTACAACTTACAATTACTGCTCATGTTAATGTTAAATCTACACAAAGACAGACTCTTAAAAACATAGTTCTGTTCACTGGGTATGAACTGCTGAACAGAAACAAAACAAACTTTTACAACGAACTAAAGTTAGCATACCAACAGCTGGCTAGGTTAACGTTAGCAGACGGTTGGTATGCTAACGTTAATTAAATGCTTCATGGTAGTGCTGCATACATACAGTCGAAGTAGTCTCTTCACACGTACGGTAATCATCATGCCAAACAACATATTAATTCATTCAGGGTAGCTTCATATTATAGCCATGTGACTTACTGGGTGGTTTTTGGTGGTAACATTAACGTTACAGACAACTTGAATTTAACTAACTGAATGTGTTAACATGAGCTAGCTAACGGTAGAACTATCACTGCCACTAACGTTATTACTGAACGTATGTTTTGTCAGTCTGCTGTTAAACAACTCCATGACGTGGTCATGGTTTCCGAGTGTGTTGCGCTAATATTTTGTCTCCGGATTTTTAATGTTTGTCAACATCATTCACTGATAATGGTTCGTGAAAGTCTTTGTAAAGTTCTGTCAATAGCAGTGATTAATTCACTCTTTTTTTGATTGACAGGGCTGACCCCCAAATGGACCATGGAATCTAGCTGTCTTCATGGAAGTAACTTATCACATGCTGATGCTGCTTTTAGAGTAGGCTATCATTCAAAAATAAAGTAAACTGTCAAATAAATAATTATGTCAAAGTGTTTTATTTCATTGCATGGCTATTTGTTGCCCATTTTCTCTCAATGCAACCCAAATACTGGGTTAAGAAAACCTGACAACTGGTAATTTTAACTAGCAGTTCTGTTGATATAACCCAGTGGTTTGGGTTGAATCTATACCCAATATACAATATACAGTGGGAAATGACCTGTGTGTGTGTGTGTGTGTAGTGTGCAGTGGGAAATGACCTGTGTGTGTGTGTGTGTGTGTAGTGTGTGTGTGTGTGGTGGGAAATGAGCAAGAGCATTAGGAGCCACAGGAGCTGAAATGAGCAGGAGCATTAGGAGCCATAGGAGCTGAAATGAGAAATTAACAGGAGCATTAGGAGCCATAGGAGCTAAAATGAGAAATGAGCAGGAGCATTAGGAGCCCACAGGAGCTGAAATGAGAAATGAGCAGGAGCATTAGGAGCCACAGGAGCTGAAATCAGCAGGAGCATTAGGAGCCATAGGAGCTGAAATGAGAAATGAACAGGCGCATTAGGAGCCATAGGAGCTGAAATGAGAAATGAGCAGGAGCATTAGGAGCCACAGGAGCGGAAATGAGAAATGAGCAGGAGCATTAGGAGCCACAGGAGCTGAAATGAGCAGGAGCATTAGGAGCCCACAGGAGCTGAAATGAGCAGGAGCATTAGGAGCCCACAGGAGCTGAAATGAGCAGGAGCATTAGGAGCCACAGGAGCATTAGGAGCCCACAGGAGCTGAAATGAGCAGGAGCATTAGGAGCCACAGGAGCTGCTGTGAGGTGCTGTTTGCAAAGTCACGTTGATTTAGTAAGTGGCAATCCACACTTCAGTATTGTTAGTGTGGAGGTGACTCTCTGTAGATCTGAGACATTTCCTAATCTTTCTCTCTCTCTCTTTCTGTGTGTGTGTGAATGGGTGTATATTTGTATTTGTGTGTGGCTATGTGTGTATGAGAGAGAGACACACACAGAGGGAGAGAGAGCGACAGTGTGTGTGTGTGTGTGTGTGAATGGGTGTATATTTGTATTTGTGTGTGGCTGCGTGTGTATTTGTGTGTGGCTGAGAGAGAGGGACAGAGAGAGGGAGAGAGAGAAACAGACAGAGAGAGAGGGAGAGAGAGAGGGAGAAAGAGTGTGTGTGTGTGTTCCAGCTCTATAGGACCTGACCTGGACCACAGCTGCAATTTGGACACTGAGATCAAAGTACGAGCAATCAGTGTAGGCTATATGTGTGTGTGTGTGTGTGTGTGTGAATGAGAGAGGGAGAGAGAGAGACACACAGAGAGTTAGTGATCTCCTTGTACTCAACACATCAATTATTGGCCAGAGTTTATGTAGTGAATTCAAAAGTGTTTGCCAGTGTCAACATAAGACCAGTTCTCTGTATAGCCTGGTTTAATTTCAATTCAATTTCAATTTATTGTGCTTATAGAGCGCCAAAACATAACACATGTATCATGGCGCTTTACAGAATGTAGGCAATCAGAGAAAGAAGGAAAGAAAGGAAGAAAAGAAAAGCAAGAGAGAGGCAGAGGTAACGGGCGAGGAAAAACTCCCAAGAATTGGAGATATATATAGGAAGAAACCTCGAGCAGATCCACGACTCAAGGGCCTGACCCATCTGCCTAGGGTCAGTACATGACAGTAAGGTCTGTATACATGACAAATGCATATGATAGTCGGGTGTAGAGAATAAGACATGGTGTTAAGCACTTGAGCTGAAAGTTACAAGAGGTGGGATGATTACATATCCGTTATGGTAATTCATTATTCCTGATTTAGTGACAGAAAGTTTAGAAAGTTTAGGTGTACATTTTTAACATGCTTTCATAAGGAACTGACCATGCCAATTGTGTGACTGTTTCCTGATGTTTTCTTTATTATTATAGTTGCCTTTACCTATAATAATAATAGGTTATATAGCCTAGCCTACCTTATATTGTAAGTAGTCTATACAATAGTCATTCACACATTCAAATTGGCACAAGTCACACACGTTTGTTCATGATTTTATTAGCCTATTTAAATTTCACATAATTCTGATTTACCAAGTAATTACCAATAAACCAATTGTAGGCTACAATAGGCTATTAACCAACCTAACAACTCTGAGTAACGCGCCCTTCTTAGAATTCATGCCTAACTGTGTCAGGGGGAGTTCTTCCGAAAGCTCGCTCGCTCGCTCATTCCCCGTAGCGAACAGTCGGGGTGCTGTAGCCACGGGTTCCATGTTGAAGTCCGTAATCTGCTTACGAGTCTCGCGCGCTCGTTCGGGTGGGTCATCTCAGGCCACGTCGCGCAGCCGTCCAGCTCGGTCTGGCCGCTCGCAGGTAGAGCTTCACTCTCACCGCTCCTGATGAGAAGGATTACTGTCGTTGTTGTGTTGGCCAGAACTGGTTCCCAGCCCCTGAGGTGAGTCGTTTGTGTGTCATTGTGTGTGTGAGTAGGCTATCTTATGTATGTAAATGCGTGTAGCTTCTTTTCGCGGTTCAGCGTTGGGAGCCAATTCCGGGATGGATGTACAGAAATGCAAATGACCCAGACACATCTGCGTTTCTGAGATCACGTTTGCTACAGACGCCTGAGACCCGCACTTGATGATTGACGAGTTGTTTTGATGTAGTCAAAGTTTACGGTAGGATACGTTTGATATCCGTTTCATATCATGGTTGCAGCGAACGGAACTGACACGCTTTTAGATAGCCTATGAGCTGTGGGGTTCGGTTGTGTACAGAAATTTTCACGGCGACCAAGAATTTGCGCTTACAAATGCGCATGTAGTTGTATTTAACATATTGTTCTATGACTTACTAAGTGCACTTATGTTTTTGGTCCAAATGTTATTTTAACCTGGTGTCGATGTGTCTTATTTTTGTTTTATTTTAACGCAGCCAGCCATGAACGCGTTAAAATCATTGGGTAGGCTACTTCACAGTCCGTGTTGATGATTGCATGGACAGTTCAGAATTCTTGACTTGTCTTGGTCTGCCTACATTTCTAAAACGAAACGAAACTTCTGAAGCCACGCTTGTTGGCCCAGTTTTGTTTTCGCAACATAGGCAACACCTCACGAATAGTGTGGTTGTGTAAGGAAATATAGTCATGGCTATGCTTTCTGAAAATATAGCCTACCCTACATGTTATGCCATCTTCCACTCACGTTGGCTTATGATTGTGCTATTATAATCAACATGTTAGCCTAGGCCTATCTCTAGTTGACTAATGGCCTAATTCATTTCTCTAGCCTCCTAGCTTGTCTGAAACAGCAATGACTTTTAGGACGGCGTGTAGCCTACATGCTTTAGCTTTTGCTGCTTGATATGGACGTAGAGCCATTACGTAGTGACAAGTCAACTTTACTTTTTCAACGTGCACGGGGTAGACGTTTGGTTGCTTTTTAAATGGTTGCTCATTCTGTCTACCTTAGGACGCGAAAATAGGCTATTCGCTTTCTTCTTCAAATGGCGAATTAACAAGTGGCAACGGGAAACAATACGACACTGTTCACTCGGAGCTATAAACTGGAACACTGGAGCACTACTGTTTTTCGCTGGTCTGCATGGTCGCGCAGAACTGAGTGGGAATAAATGTGACATTAATGTCCCTCCTAGCTTGCCATAGATCAGGGATTTCGTTACATGCGATCAGAATCCTGGGCGATCACAGATTCTGCCTAGCTGCCGACGAGGCTATTCCAGGTCAAACGACCGACTTTGCAGCGGCGCCCTGCAAGAGCTGAAGTTAATTCGCAAGATGGTGAGGCTGTCAACAGCTGCCTTGACGATGTAAGTTCATCAATCCAGTCGATGGCAGTTAAACGGCCAATTAATCTCCATGTATGTAGGCTATCTGTTGCTGCGTTCTTACGGTGTTGTTTGTGTACAATAATAGTTAATCTGCTCGTCTCCGAATGAATTCCCCCGATGACAAGCAAACTTACGATCCGAACATTATCAGTCAGTCGATAGCCTAATATCTTTCTGCGCAGGATTGGCGATGGCCTAAATGTCGCCATGTCTCCCTTTATTATGCCGTTGAAGTGTAACATACTTAATGCCATAGCCTGGTAGCCTACTTCAGATTAGCATAAGAACTTTGACGTTGACCACTGATATTGTGGGCGAGTCTAATGGAATGAGATGTTGTGGGCTATTTTTCTGCATGGTCAGTGTGGGATATTCACTGTGACTGGCTACTGTGGTAATTCATGTCGCTGCTCTATTGTTTCTAATTAGGATCCACATTAATAATCAGCATTTCTCATTCCCAGACTCGTGTTGTTACATAATATGTTATGTTAGTGGAGGTTAATGACCAGCACATTATTAGCCTATATTCTCCAGAGCCCACTATGAGTCCCATGTGTCCAGGCCAGTGATATTATTGGAGAGGCCTGTCCTGGTGTTTGCTGCTCTGACCTCTGCATTGTGTTTTCCCATATGGCTGTTTGGTGGTTTGTGAGCAAGTCTGGGCAGCTGTCTGGGTGCCATCTTGTCCTAAACATGGCTATCAATCCGTCAGTCAGTCAGTTGATCAGTCAGTTGCTCTGCCTGCTACCAGCTGTTGTGATTCCTGTTGCCAAATGGGCATGGTAACCATCGATGAGGAGGGAGAGGGAGGCCTTATAATTGGGATCGTGACCATTCTGTGCCCCTGAGCCAAACAACAAGCATTCAGCCAAGAAGACAGTTCATGTTCACACGCTGACATGTCAATTGCCCACATTATCAAGTTCGAGGTCGCGTGCTCGTAGGGTTCGACCTATCAACCGTGCTCGTAGGGTTCGACCTATCAACCGTGCTCGTAGGGTTTGACCTATCAACCGTGCTCGTAGGGTTTGACCTAAAGCTTCCACAGTCACCAAAGGCATTCCAGAAATTTCCCCCAATTTCTATATTTTATTGATATCTCTCTCTATCTCTGTCTCTGTCTCTGTGTGTGGACAGAAGACGCCTTCATGGAGGGTAATGTTCTCAAACGGAGGGTAAATTCCCAAACGGAATGTTGTTACAGACCCTGTTTGTCACGGTCACTGTGAGTGTGTGTGTGTGTGTGTATCTGTTCATCTGTTTGTTTTGTACTGAATGTGAGCCCTTTTAGAAGGTTGTGCATGTGTGCACCTAAATAACTACATCCACAAATGTTGGTCGGCACAAAAGACATTGAACGTATTCATCTATCCTTCAGTTTGTGTGTGTGTGTGTGTGTGTGTGTGTGTGTGTGTGCGTGTGCGTTTGTGTTCACGTGTGCTCCAGGCAGCATGAGATGCGTACTTGAGGGCATTAGTTACGCTTGGCCTTCATCAAAGGCTCCTCGTCAGATCCATCAACCTCCTGTCAACATGATACGGGCATCAGAATGGGCCGACAACTCAATTTCTGCCAGATGTTATAATGCAATTCTCCTCTCTTTCTCTCTCTCTCTCTCTCTCTCTCTCTCTCTCTCTTCTCTCCTCTCTCTCTCTCTCTCTCTCCTCTCTTCTCCTCTCTTCTCCTCTCTGCCTCTCTTTCTCCTTTCCTCTTCTCTCTCTCTCTCTTTCTCCTCTCTCTCTCTCTTTCTCCTCTCCTCTCTCTCTCTCTGCCTCTCTCTTTCTCCTTTCCTCTTCTCTCTCTCTCTCTCTCTCTCTCTCTTTCTCCTCTCCTCTCTCTCTCTCTCTCTGCCTCTCTCTTTCTCCTCTCATCTCTCTCTTGCTCTCTCTCTTTCTCCTCTCCTCTCTTCTCTCTCTCTCTCTCTCTCTCTCTCTCTCTGCCTCTCTTTCTCCTCTCTCTCTCTTTCTCCTCTCTCTCTCGCTCTCTCTCTTTCTCCTCTTCTCTCTCTCTCTCTCTCTCTCTCTCTGCCTCTCTCCTTAAATGGGGGTCATTTTGCAGCAGTTTGGTAGGACCCCAGGTTTGTGGTTTTGAAGTGGAGACACAGTCAGCGTTACTGATTGGAGCTGAATGACCACTGCTATGGTACGGGCATTGAAACAGTGACCATTTGAATGACCAGAGCCATTTTAATGCAAGGCAAGTGATGGAGATCCTATGTGCTCCCCAAAAACATGCAGCTGGGGACTTTGTGTGTGTGTGTGCGTGTGCGTGTGAGAGAGAGAGAGAGAGAGAGAGAGACTGGGTGTATGTATGTGGTTATGTACAAAACTCAGGCAGTGTATGTGAGAGAGGAATAGTGAGAGGGGGAAAGTGTGTGTGTGTGTGTTTGTAGACTGTGTCAGCAGTGTAGCTACAGGTGGTCCTGGATTGGCCTGGGCCCATCCAAACAGAGGGCTTTCAGAGTTGTCTCGCAAGTAGGGATGTAACAATATGAAAATTTAACCTCACACGGTTATAGTGACCAAAATTATCACGGTTTTCGGTATTATCGCGATATTTTTAAAAGTGTGTTCAATATGTTCAGAAAGGACTAATAGGCTGAAATAGTTTCAAAAAGTGTGACAGCATTTACTATTACAAAATATAGGCAAAACCTTATCAAAAGTGCAACATTTAACCAGGGACGCTGGAACTCATTTTCATCTGGGGGTGCTCATAGAGGGGGTGCTGAGTAGGGTTTGCAAAAATGTTAGTGTCTTAACCTTTTAAAATGTTCCTTTTAACTTCAAAATTACAAAAATGCAAACATTTTGACAAAAAAATTATATTTAGAGGTAGCTCAATCATGTGGAAGATTGCCTATGTTAAGCTGTGCTGCGTTATTGTGATATGCAAGTAATATTAAAAGTTGCTGCAAATGAACTACATTATATTGAAATCAAGCAACACTGACATGACAACAATGACAACAATCTCAAAAAGTTTTCAACAATCCCTCATTTCTGATGCTCAGCAGCCAGTGTTGACTTTTTGCAGTCTGGATAGATCCGTCAGTGATCTTCCATTCTAATAGATGGCAGATTTGATCCAACTAATTCTGGTATGGTGGGACCAATCAAATAAACTTCACTTCTTGTTTTTGCCATGCTTTTGCTCTTGGTACACAACACAACTACAAGCGAAGCTGAGCAAGGAATGGTGAAGGTGCCTTTTCCTCATACAGTTTTGTGGCACATATTTGGGGTTCCGTGGATACAATTGTTTGAATGTTTTAATGAAGACCAAAAAATGTGCTCTAAACCCAAACAATAACCAAGGTGATCATCAATAGAAATATGTATTGATTCCACCAGGAAAGCTAAACTGGGTCATGGATGGATTAATTTGGATTTAGTTTCTACAATAAGTAAACTGAGATATGTATCTAAAATACATATTTAGGAATATATGGTGCATTAGATGCTTTTATGGAGATTGTTTTGAAATTTTACTAGCCAGTTACAACACCAATTAACTTTTTCCTTGGTCATGTTTAATTGGCTTTGTGCCACAATTAAAACCATCAATTAGACAACAGAATCAGTAGGGTACCAGATTGTTCCATTGTAGCAGGCCTACTGTATGTCAAAAGCAGGCTCGGATGAAGCTGGGAAGGATTAAACACACGGTTTCCACACCGCGGTAATCAACAGGGATAATCATGATGTTTGAAATGAAAACGGTAATTATTATCGTCAACATTTTTATCGGTTTACCATTATACCGTATGCGTTCCATCCCTACTTGCAAGTGTGCTGTCAATGAATCCGTTTTCAATCTGACTACTTAACAAGTATTGTTTTGTTTTTTATTTGTAGTTTGACTCGTTTTCTCATCTGGTGATCATAATCTAGAGTGCGTTGAAATGAAACGAAGCACTTTATTAAAGTTCTCAAAAATGTTGTGAATAGAAGGCAGAGAGTTCAATCTCCAACATGAACAAACAGTCTCAAATCTCACTCAATCTCCAACGTGAACAAACAGTCTCAAATCTCACTCAATCTCCAACGTGAACAAACAGTCTCAAATCTCACTCAATCTCCAACGTGAACAAACAGTCTCAAATCTCACTCAATCTCCAACGTGAACAAACAGTCTCAAATCTCAATCAATCTCCAACATGAACAAACAGTCTCAAATCTCACTCAATCTCCAACATGAACAAACAGTCTCAAATCTCACTCAATCTCCAACATGAAGGCCCTAAGATGGTCCATTGTGATGTGGAAAACGCAGACGCAATCACGGAATCTACACATGAAAACAGAATTGTCTTATACCTGCGGAATGGCACGGATTTTGCAGATGATTTGTTGACGTATTAAATGAACAATTTCTTTTTACAAAATGGTTGTTGTCCGGTTGTCCGTTTCTTGTGAAAGATTGCCAGCACGGAGGCGCACTTGCTGCGTGTCAGGCCTGTGGGGGCGTGACATCACGATGGTTGCTTCCCATCGTGATGTCGGTCAACCATCACAATGGACGATGTGTGTGTGTGTGTGTGTGCATACAATGTATGCTCAAATTTGGGTTGAGTGTGTGCATTCACACAACTTTCTGAAGGTGTACATCATTTTTGGATGTGTGTGTGTGTGCGTGTGCGTTTGTGCGTGCGCATGTGCATGTTTTTGGAAGTAATGTCTGTGTGTGAGAGCGAGAGAGAGAGAGAGAGTGTGTGTGTGTGTGATTCGCATGTTTTTGGAAGTAATGTCTGTGTGAGTGTGTGTCTGTGTGATAGATAGACAGATAGATAGATACTTTATTGATCCCCAAGGGGAAATTCAAGTGTGTGTGTGTGTGTGTGTGAGAGAGAGAGAGATTGCTTGTGTACAGTGTGTGAGTGTATGCGTGTGAGTGAGTGAGTGAGTGAGTGTGTGTGTGTGTGTGAGTGTGTGTGTGTGTGTGTGTGAGAGAGAGAGAGAGAGAGAGATTGCTCGTGTACAGTATGAGAGTGTGTGTGTGTGTGTATGAGAGAGTGTGAATGTGTGTGTGTGAGTGAGTGTGTGAGTGTATGCATGTGAGAGTGAGTGTGTGTGTGAGTGAGTGTGTGTATGAGAGAGTGTGAATGTGTGTGTGTGAGTGTGTGTGTGAATTGTGCTATTGTTTTGTCCTAGTTTGTATGCACACGGAGGCCTAATCATTTGGCCCAGGCAGCCTCCATGCAGGCAGGCAGGCACGCTATTGGAGCCTTGAACTGTGTGTGTGTGTGTGGGTGTGTGTGTGTGTATGTGTGTGTGTATGTGTGTGTGTGTGCGTGTGTGTGTCAACCGTGTGAGCCTCCATTTCTTCCTAGGCCTCCAGTATTGTTCCATATCTAGATGGACCCCCCCCCCCCACCACCACCCTGGACACACACACACACACGCACACACACACGCACACACACACACACACACACACACACACACGCACGCCAGCCAGTGCCGCTCATGGTCTCATCTATTCCCTCACACTCTCTCTTATCATGATGGCTGTCTGTGTGTGTGTGTTTGTGTGTGTGTGTGTGTGTGTGCGTGTGTGTGTGTAATGTGTGTGTGTGTGTGTGTCCAGGGTGGTGGTGGGGGGGGGGGGTCCATCTAGATATGGAACAATACTGGAGTGAGCACTGGAGATGTTTCCTGATGTCAGCGTTGGTTTTGTAACTGTTCCAGAGTTGTGGCCTTTGAAGTGGCTTCTGATAACACACCCACACACACACACACACCTCAGAGGCAGTTAGCAGTCATCCACCTGCAGTTTATCACGTATTTCTCACATTAGACATGATCATTTATTACTTTAATACTTTTTGTTTGCCACTCTCTCCTCTCTTTCACTTCTCTCTCTGCATCACTCTATCTTCTCTCTCTCTCTGCATCACTCTATCTTCTCTCTCCTCTCTCTGCATCACTCTATCTTCTCTCTCCCTCTGCATCACTCTCTCCTCTCTCTCTCCTCTTTCTCTTCTCTCTGCATCTCTCCCTCTGCATCTCTCTCTCTCTCTCCTCTTTCTCTTCTCTCTCTCTGCATCTCTCTATCTTCTCTGTCTCTCTGCATCTCTCTCTCCTCTCTCTCTGCATCACTATCTTCTCTCTCTCTCTCCTCTTTCTCTTCTCTCTCTCTGCATCACTATCTTCTCTCTCCCCTCTCCCTCTGCATCACTCTCTCCTCTGTCTCTCTGCATCACTCTCTTCTCTCTGTCTGTGTCCAGCTCGTAAGACCCAAATGAGTGGCCAGCATCCTCATCCCACAGTGTACTAATAGAGAGAATCCTCACACACACACACACACACTCACAGGTCTGCTCTAAACGTCACGCTGCACACCAAAAGGTCTGCTGTAAACGTCACGTTGCATCACGTTGCATCACGCTGCACACCAAAAGGTCTGCTCTAAACGTTGCATCATGCTGCACACCAAAAGGTCTGCTCTAAACGTTGCGTTGCATCACGCTTCACACCACAGCACACCACCGGCTTCACGTCACGTAGGCCTACTGTCAGGATATTTTGCAATTGAAAGCTATGTAGCCTAGCCTGATTCAACTGATTTTATCGCTAATAAAATGTCAGGATATTGCAATTGAAAGCTATGTAGCCTAGCCTGATTCAACTGATTTTATCGCTAATAAAATGTCAGGACTGATTCAACTGATTTTATCGCTAATAAAATGTCAGGACTGATTCAACTGATTTTATCGCTAATAAAATGTCAGGATATTCCAATTGAAAGCTATGTAGCCTAGCCTGATTCAACTGATTTTATCGCTAATAAAATGTCAGGATATTGCAATTGAAAACAAGGTAGCCTAGCCTGATTCAACTGAAAAAAATCAACCTCAGATTTGAAGCTGGTAAATGATAACTAGGCTATTTAATTTGGCTTTAGCAATGTGGCAAACACCTGTAAGCAAATGCAGGTAACATGCACAGAATGATAAAAGAAAAAGGATTTGGGTAAAGCAACAATGAAATACTGTAACCTAGCAAACTATTCAACAGTATCCATTCTAAAATCTTTATTAATCTCATTATCTCTGAACACACTATGACACAGTCCTTTTATGGGTTGTTTTCACATCCACTATCTTATATTTATATTGATATTGATACTTATATTGATTATGCTGATATTGGCAAAAATATTTTTAGATTTTAAAATGTAAAGTTCCATGTTGGTCATTCCTATACTGTTGCTGATGTTTTGGTTTTTGCCCTTTACACTACACACACACACACCCCTATACCTATCCTGTTAGTATCAGTATCATATTATACCCTATAGCTATCCTGTTAGTAGTGATGGGCAAATGAAGCTTTGGTGACCCACTGAAAGATAGCAGTGTGAAGCTAGCGAACCAGTATGAAGCTAATCCAATATGACCACCACATGTAGATCAACATAAAAGTCCTTACCCAAACCAGTATATGGAACCAAACATACTCTACAGGTGCTCTAACGTTACCCTTACCCAAACCAGTATATGGAACCAAACATACTCTAACGTTACCCTAACGTTACTCTTACCTCCCTCTACAGGTGCTCTAACGTTACCCTTACCCAAACCAGTATATGGAACCAAACATACTCTTACCCTAATGTTACTCTTACCTCCCTCTACAGGTGCTCTAACGTTACCCTAACGTTACTCTTACCTCCCTCTACAGGTGCTCTAATGTTACCCTTACCCAAACCAGTATATGGAACCAAACATACTCTACAGGTGCTCTAACGTTACCCTTACCCAAACCAGTATATGGAACCAAAAATACTGGTTTAAATTTTATGTTGAAAAATGTATGTGTGGCAGCCATCTTTTTTTTCCAGCTAGTGTCACTAGCTTCACACTGCAGCGGTTCAGTGGTTCACCAAAGCTTCATTTGCCCATCACTACCTGTTACTGCCAAGGGCAGGGCTCCAGAGTGCGTCCAATTTGGTCGCATATGCGACCTAATTTTTCAAAAGTGCGACACTGGTGCGACCAGCTATTCGAGAGAGGAAAAAGTGTCCGCATTGAAACTCTACCTTTGGTTCAATAACAGACACATATTTTGCCAATATCGTCAATATCGTGGTTTAAACAAATCACAGATAGTGAAGGGCGGGACCTCCCCTCTGATTGGCCGTGGCCCAGTGCCTGTGTGTAAATTTGAAAATGCGTGTGCTGCAGAGAGAGAGAGAGGGAGGTCAGAGACCCGTCAGATAAACAGTGGATGTAGTTGCATTACAGTGTGGTCACATAGGCCGAGATAAATGTCCCCTCTCCCCACTGCCTTTCGGCGGCTGGCAGCAGCAAACCGATCAGACGAGCCCGAGATGATGATCAAGTTTATCGTTGCCTACGATAGGCCTAGTGAAACTTCCCTTCACCAAGTTCAGTCCGAAATAATTATTTACCAGAAAAATAGTTTGAACGTAAACCTGACGTACAGTAATGCCACTTGCGCCAAATTTATAGGAGTCATTGCAGATGAAAAGACGTCCTAAAATTGCAAACAATGCATACAAGGCCTTCCCGAACGACAGAGATACAGATATCCTGGGGATCAATAAAGTATCTATCTATCTATCTATCTATCTATGATATCGCCGAAAAGGAGTGCGTCATTGACCGCAGTTACATGCAGGGAGTAACCCGGTTTTCAACAACAATATTCGTTTTGCGCGCGAGTTGTGTAAACTCATTCTGATGGCATCAATCAATTTAATCAGGTATTTGGCGCAAACCGAATATCGCTGCTACATTTAAAGCCCGAATATTCCCTGCATGTATAACTGTGGTCATTGTGTATGGTCATTTGAATGGACACATTTAGATCGAGCATGGCAAGTCATTGCAATAGCCTATAATAATAGGCCTACCATTTCGTTACTGCATTAACCATAGTGATGTTCTTATTGAAAATTTAAAAATACTAAAATTAAAAAGTAAATTGCATTGTGGGGCTGTCAAATGATTATTGCAATCATCATTGCAAAATCACATAAAAATCCCCCAGGCTACTTGGAACATCTCTTTAAATTGTGCTCAAATACATTTCTATAGAAGATGCTAGCCTGGCGAGCTGGTTTAGCCAAGGCCTAAAGATCATGAAGGATAGTATGTAAGACATTGAGCCATGATATGTGCAGTTTGAAGCCCTTAAAAGACGTGCACTGTTAATTTACTCACTGTTATTTTTATTTAATTCATCTTGAGATGTTTTAAGTTTAAATTTCAGCTCAGTGGAGCACTTAAAGCACCAACACTTCATTAAGTTACTTTTCTTGTAGAATTGTAAATCATAAGTCATAGGACAACCTATATAGGACAGTAATTAAGGAAAAAAAGTGAACCTGCTGCGGTGTTAAATGCGATGTGGTTGAAAATTTGGGTGCACCTAACTTTTGTGCTGCTGCACCTAAGAAAAAAAGTTAGGCGCACCAGTGCAACCAGTGCAACCAGTGCAACCAGCACAACCAGTGCAACCAGCGCAACCAGTGCACCCAGCACAACCAGCACAACCAGTGCAACCAGCACAACCAGCACAACCAGTGCAACCAGCACAACCAGTGCAACCAGCACAACCAGCACAACCAGTGCAACCAGCGCAACCAGCACAACCAGCACAACCAGCGCAACCAGCACAACCAGCGCAACCAGTGCAACCAGCACAACCAGCACAACCAGTGCAACCAGTGCAACCAGCGCAACCAGTGCAACCAGTGCAACCAGCACAACCAGCGCAACCAGCGCAACCAGCGCAACCAGCACAACCAGCACAACCAGTGCAACCAGTGCAACCAGCACAACCAGTGCAACCAGCACAACCAGTGCAACCAGCACAACCAGCGCAACCAGCGCACCCAGTGCACCCAGCGCACCCAGTGCACCCAGCGCACCCAGTGCAACCAGCGCAACCAGTGCACCCAGCGCACCCAGCGCACCCAGTGCACCCAGCGCACCCAGTGCAACCAGTACAACCAGCGCAACCAGTGCAACCAGCGCAACCAGCGCAACCAGTGCACCCAGCGCAACCAGTGCAACCAGCACAACCAGTACAACCAGCACAACCAGCACAACCAGTGCACCCAGTGCAACCAGTGCAACCAGCACAACCAGTGCAACCAGCACAACCAGCACAACCAGTGCAACCAGTGCAACCAGCGCAACCAGTGCACCCAGCGCAACCAGTGCAAAAAGTTAGTCTGGAGCCCTGAAGGGGGCAGGTGAATTCCACCCATGGAGCTGTGGTTATCAACTCTGCTAACCCCAATGTTGTGCGATTGGTTTGGTCTGATTTAATGTGATCCGTAATGGAGCTGTGGTTATCAACTCTGCTAACCCCAATGTTGTGCGATTGGTTTGGTCTGATTTAATGTGATCCGTTATGTTGTGCGTTTGGTTTGGTCTGATGTTGTGCGTTTGGTGTGGTCTGATTTGATGTGATCCGTAGGATTGTCGTCCTGGCTCTCCCTCAGGGAGCTGTTATCCAAAGAGGGGCCCAGAACATGCAAATCACAGGCAAATGGCTGCGGAGATTTCCTGCCATAATGACAGTGAAGGAGTAGGTGCATGAGTGTGGTGGGGGTGCTGGTGGTGGCAGTGATGTGTGTGTGTGTGTGTGTGTGTGTGTGTGTGTGTGTGTGTGTACACAGGGTGTGAGTGTGTGTGTGTGTGTGTGTGTACACAGGGTGTGAGTGTGTGTGTGTGTGTGTGTGCACAGGGTGTGAGTGTGAGTCTGTGTTTGTGTGTGTGTGTGTGTGCACAGGGTGTGAGTGTGAGTCTGTGTTTGTGTGTGTGTGCACAGGGTGTGAGTGTGAGTCTGTGTTTGTGTGTGTGTGTGTGTGCACAGGGTGTGAGTGTGAGTCTGTGTGTGTGTGTGTGTGCATGTGTGTCTGTGTCTGTTGTCTGTGTCTGTGCGCGCACAATTTTGTTGATGTCATCCTACGGTTGCTGATTGACATTCGAATGAGTTGATGGTCATATTCAAAATTAAGAGACCAATTATGCAGGTTGAGAGTCGTTCTGATGGTTCTACAACACTTTCTGGGTAGTTTGGTGGGTGCTTCGTCTCCCCCTATCGCTTCTCCGTGGAAAAAACGAATATGCAACTTTCTGAACCCGGTCCAAGTAAATCCGGATGTGATTCAGCGGAAGTATCCAATCGCGCCTCGAAAATGTAGTCAGATTGTAGTTTCTAAGAAGACTGCAAAACGGACGCCGACTTGGCTTTGATGCTTCTGAAATTTTAAGTAGCCTACCCTTGGGTGAACTTCGTCTTTGTAATGTGGTTTGATAGTCTCTTGAACAATGTGTTTGCTCGACCGTTTTATTGTGAGCCCTGTATGTGTTTAGCTTGGTTTCTTGATGGCTAGCTCGCTAGCTAGTGGGGGTTTAGCGTAGCAGTCACTTGCTACCGAAGCTGCAGGGGGAGCTATGTCGTGAAAAATGCGAGCCCAAATCCGGCGAAAACCCAGAAACGGCGAAGGAATAACCAGACCTGCATAGTGCTTCTTTAATCTAACGAGCATCTGGTTTGGCGATGCAGAAACACACTTTGCTTATTGTGTTTTGTTTCTTCCAATTAGCCTACCATAGAGGCCTACTATGTAAACAAACAACGAGAACATGTTACCATAGAGGCCTACTATGTAAACAAACAACGAGAACATGTTACCATAGGCCTACTATGTAAACAAACAACAAGAACATGTTACCATAGGCCTACTATGTAAACAAACAACGAGAACATGTTAGGCCTACTATGTAAACAAACAACGAGGACATGTTACCATAGGCCTACTATGTAAAATAGGACGAGAATATGTTACAGTACTTGTTCAATTAATAGTTTGTTTGGTGACAAATCGCTAAAGATTAGGGCTGGGACAACGCGTCGACGTAATTGATGACGTCGACGCAAAATATGAGCGTCGATTCGTCAAGCATAACATGTGCTGCTAAATATTTTTAATTTTACACCTTCAGTGTTTTCCATACGTTGACTAATCTGTGGCTGGGCACCACGAAATCAAAACCGGCCACCACACATTGATGTTCTATGTTGTACTGAATTGTATTGAATTGAAATTAAAGATAAGATAAAATAATTTCATTGAGCTGCACTTTTTAATCACACAGCCTTTCCTCGCCCTGCTCGCTCTCTCTCGTAACGAGCCCGCTGCTCCTCCTCTGCATGTGCATTTAACAAAATATTCACGATTGTTGAAGGATTGTTGTTGCCACATAGAAGCACTGCATAGAACACAGTGGGCTAAATTGCTATTAAATCCGCTTAGCAACGTGACCATTCTGCGCAAATTTGTTCAAAACTGCTGCATTAAAGTTAAAGTAAACTCTGCTAAGGTCTTGTCACAACATAGTTTAGTCTCCTCAATGTACTAAGTTAAGTTACAGAATGCAATCAAGCAGTATCTCAAAGCTAACGTTAGAATACTATTTGGATGTCAAGTTTAGCATGCTTACTTGCAGCTGCTTGTATTCGTTACTCATGCAGGACTCATTTTAATGACTCTGAATGTTTGCAAAATCCCGATGTAAATGGAAAAGTGTTTTCCAAGACTCAAAAGTGCTTGTCCCATGGAGAAGTATGAACCGTTATTTGAACTAACTACGTTATGAATTGCATCCACACATCAGCAGCCTTTTAACTGTGTTAATGTTAATTGCATGGATTCCCTCACGAACGTCGTAAAGTGACAGGCCCTCAATTAGACATACACTACTGAACTTTATTGAATGCTACCTCTTACTTACTAATGCATTACTTTGCACTTGTATAGTCTTTTATTTTGGAATCTTAAGAGCAATAAACATATATAAAAAGAGGTGGCCACCGCACACTGTTATATTTCTTAGTGATTTTTATTGAGCAACACGTTTCGCCAGTAAAAATCACTAAGAAATATAACAGTGTGCGGTGGCCACCTCTTTTTATATATGAACTTTAAAACCTGCAATCCACCAGCACCTTTTTAAGTTGGCTGTGCAAAGGGATCTCTTCTATTTTTCAAGCAATAAACATATATTGCAATGTTAAGGAATTTTTGTTCATTCAGATATGTAAATAAACATGTATAAGTTGCTATTAGTCAATTAATGGGGAGATAATCGATAATCGAATCGAATCAAATCAAATCGGACTGAAAAAATAATCGCTAGAATAATCGTTTAAAAAATGATCGTTTATCCCAGCCCTACTAAAGATGAAATTGGCCTCCCGTTCTGTCATTGTGAGTGTGTGTGTTTTTTTCCCCCTCCGATTTTCGAACGATATTCGACTTTTGCTCCTCGATTATCAAATGGCATTTTTGGCAGAAATTCACATCCCTAGTGTGTAGGTGGTGTGTGTGTGTGTGTGTGGTGTGTAGGTGGTGTGTGTGTGTGGTGTGTAGGTGGTGTGTGTGTGGGTGGTGTGTAGGTGGTGTGTGTGTGTGTGGTGTGTAGGTGGTGTGTGTGGTGTGTGTGTGTGTGTTGGTGGGTCTATTTTAGAAAAGCACACGGGTGCAGCAAACACGTCAGTGCAGGTTGTTGGTATTTGTCTGGAAAGCTGACGAGACGAGGATGAGAGTGATGACTGTGTGTGCCTCTGAGACGCCTGGCGGCACACACACACACACACACACACTACACACACACACACACACTCACACACACACACACACACACACACACACACTCACACACTCACACTACACACACACTCACACTACACACACACACACACACTCACACACACTCACACACACACTCACACACACACACACTCACACACACACTCACTACACACACACTCACACACACACACACACACACCTCCATGAGTTGGAATCCGTGCAGAAATGTGGAGGCTTGGCAAGAGTGGACACTTGCGTGTTCATACACTGGTGTTTTATAATCAGCTTTTTCTCTACTGTGTGTGTGTGTGTGGAGTGTGTATGTGTGTGTATGAGTGTGTGTGTGTGTGTGTGTGTGTGTGTGTGGAGTGTGTGTGTATGGCTCTGTTTCCTCATTGTTTTTATGGGGCCCAGAAGAGAGACGCTGCATACATGGTTCATGACTTTACAGTGAAGAAATTTGCACATGCATGTCTGCTGAGTGTGTGTGTGTGTGTGTGTGTGTGTGTGTGTGTGTGTGTGTGTGTGTGTGTGTGTGTGTGTGTGTGTGTGTGTGTGAGAAAGAGAGATATTACATTGTTGAATAAATTGGGCCACCAGAATCCGTGTTGTAATAGCCAAAGTGTGCATAACAACATGTGTGTGTAGGCTGTCACACACACATGCATACACACATGCATGCACACACACACACACACATGCATACACACATGCATGCACACACACACACACACACATGCACACATGCATACACACACACGCATACACACACACACACACGCACACACGCACGCATACACACACACACATGCATGCACGCACACACACACACATGCATGCACACACGCATGCACAATCACATGCATGCACACACACACACAAACATGCATGCACACTCTTGCACGCACACACACACACACACACACACGCACACAAACACACACACACACAAATAAATCAATATATACAGAAAGCACGCACGCAGGTGTCCTCCCTCTAATGATCAGCCAGAGCGATCAACATTACAGAAAAATGCAGCAAGCTCGTTCAAGCAGATTCTCTCAATCAAGAGGATTCAGACACACACGCACACATACAAGTGTTTTTAGATTTTTTTTTATTTTTAGATTCAACTTTATTGTCATTGTGCAGAGTACAAGTACAAAGACAACGAAATGCAAGTAGCCGTATAATGAGCAGGATAATGTATAGAACGCCGGTCATCATTGGGAAAATACTGTAAGTCCCTTCTGGGCGAAGCAAGTCTGGTTCGCCCTGTCAGCAACGTTTATGTGTCCTTATCCCCTAAAGAGTCTAGTGCTTGATGTGTCCTTATCCCCTAAAGAGCTTGATGTGTCCTTATCCCCTAAAGAGTCTAGAGCTTTATGTGTCCTTATCCCCTAAAAGAGTCTAGTGCTTTATGTGTCCTTATCCCCTAAAGAGCTTTATGTGTCCTTATCCCCTAAAGAGTCTAGTGTTTTATGTGTCCTTATCCCCTAAAGAGCTTTATGTGTCCTTATCCCCTAAAGAGCTTTATGTGTCCTTATGCCCTAAAGAGTCTAGTGCTTTATGTGTCCTTATTCCTAAAGAGTCTAGTGCTTTATGTGTCCTTATCCCCTAAAGAGCTTTATGTGTCCTTATCCCCTAAAGAGTCTAGTGCTTTATGTGTCCTTATCCCCTAAAGAGCTTTATGTGTCCTTATCCCCTAAAGAGTCTAGTGCTTTATGTCAATATTTGTTTATATGTTGATTATTTACTTCATTAATGTTTGTGTGTGTGTTTCTGTGATCACTGCAGGTTTGGAATTTCACCATTCTGGGGGCAAGGCCACTTGGCCTTCAGTTGGGCATATTTGGTGGGGGGCACAAAGGCCACATGTCAGGGCACCAAGGCCAAAGTTAACTATACAGTAGTAGGCTATAAAAATGATCAAAGTTGTATTTAGCCTATTCACTGCAGTAGACCTGCATCACTGTATGAAACATTACAAAAACATGAAACATGACATTACATATAACTGTAAATCATCTGATCATCTAATAAAAACATATCTAGGCTAATTTATTTTATATTTGGCTTGCTATGAAATCATGTATTGAACAATTTAAATGTAGCACAGCTCAGCTTTAAGAAACTCAAATAGCCTAGATGCATGCTTAGCATTTTGTGATCATTAAGGCTACTTTCACAAACTCTTAGTCAGCTGTCCTCTGATTTACCGATATCTAGGCGATATTTGTAACATTTTATTTTGTATTTGGCCCGTTATGAAATCATGTGGAACAATTTAAACACATTGTAAAACTTAAAGCCCAAATTTGGAGACATCCATGCATGTCGAAATTTACTGCAAATTCAAAACTGGATTACTCTGGAACGGCTAACTGTACAGGGGACTGCTTTACACCTTTGTGTTCGGTAAGGTCTGCTGTTTATTCTGATATGTGGTTTGTCATGTGTTAAAAGAAGGGTTCGTGAAGTATTCCACCAAGATGAATGGGTAGGGAGATCATGGACGCAAAACCTTCAGTAGAATGTATGATTAAAGGGGAACTTGGCAACTATTTCAACGTAATAAACCCGTTTAGAAATCATTTGGATGGTTAAATGACCTGTTCCGGTGAAAATGGTGACTTTTCCCGCTGCCCCTAGCGTCCCCAGGCGGAAAACCAACCTTGCAACATTGAGACTACCGTCCCGAAAAGATAAGTGAGAAACAAGAAACTAGTTTTAAATCGTGTTTCTTACCTTGTAACATCCACATTGTCTGCCAAACTTATGCTAACCGTTTTGCTAGCTTGTAAACAAATCCATGTGCTTTATCGTTACCTTTTTCCACAGTTTGAAATAGCATAATGCACAATTTCTCCAGCAGAGGGGGAAATCCTGCCAAGTTTCCCTTTAAATTGAATTATATTATTTACTTTTCTCGCGAACCGTTCAACACAGCAATTATCGGCTAACATCGTTTAAAAGCTGAGAAAAAACTCTTTCATGTGATACTTGTGATGTCTGTGTGATGAATAGGCTACTTCGCGAGTAGTTCAACTGAGAAGAATGGGTGAATTTGGACGCACTTTCTTGCGCTGTCACTTTCTCTACTGCGTAAAAGACTAAATTAATTTGCGCTGTGAATGCTAAGATTATTTTGACAGGCCACAGGCTAAATAAAAATCGCTATTAGTAGGACGCAAAGCAGAATATTGAAAGAAGGGCACCAAGGCCACCGTGGCCTGTAAACCTCTGATTTTCAAAGGGGCTTCACGGCCAACACAAGGGGCTACGACGGCCATGGCCGTCGTGGCCGCCGTGAAATTCCTTCCCTGGATCACTGTGTGAAATTATTTTTGCTACACTACAATTTTCCCTTGGAGATGAATAAAGTAATTATCTATATATCTATCATCTCTCTCTCCCTCTCCCACCTTCTCTCTCTCCTCTCTCTCTCACCCTCTCTCTCTCTCCCCCTCTCCCTCTCTCTCCCTCTCTCTCACCTTCTCTCTCTCACCTTCTCTCTCTCCTCTCTCTCACCCTCTCTCTCTCTCCCCCTCCCTCTCTCTCTCTCTCCCCCCCTCCATCCCTGAGTTTCATGGCAGAATGCTGCAGAGTGAGGTGACTCGTCGTTGTTGCTGTTGTTGTGAATGAGACGGGCTGTGTAGAGTTGGCACCACCCAGGCTACGCTGGCCTTGAGCCCATTGGCTGTGTTGCAGCCACGCCTCATTCTGATTCGCTGGCCACCACCCAGGCTACACTGGCCTTGAGCCCATTGGCTGTGTTGCAGCCACGCCTCATTCTGATTGGCTGGCCACGTTTGCCTACAGCTGTCCAGTACAAATGTCAAACAATGCCCTCCCTCATGCAGCCAGCAGACATCTCTCTCTCTCTCTTTCTCTCTCTCTCTCTCACACACACACACGCACACACAGACACACACACACAGTGGGTACAGGGGTTCAGCCAGACATCTCACACACACACACACACACACACACACACACACACACAGACAGTGGGGGCTGGGGTTCAGCCAGTTGTAGGGATGCAACAATACGCTCAACTCCCAATTCGATACGATTCATGATTTTAAAGCCCTTTTGAGTCTGGGCCGATTTTGAACAAATGTGTGCAGCGTTTTAAACAGGATTTAAAGCCTAACTTTTGCCAAAATGCATCCTAGGGTGTTTTTGTGAATGTACCCGAGTCAAACCTTCGTTTAAAAAGCATAATTACGTCCGAAGCGCCACTTTTAAGCTTGTTCATGTTGTCGTTTCTGGGTCAAATGGCCTTTTGAATGGGAATCGTAGGGGCACTACTATTTTGATACAAGATGGCGTCAAAATCGCTAAGAAGGCTCGACACAACATGAAACCTTGAGCGAAGTATCATCAGTGTCTCTAAACATGAACTCGATCATTGAGATCATTTTTGGTGTACACAGAGTTTACTAAAAGAAAGTAGGGGTGTAACGGTACACAGAAGTCACGGTTCGGTTCATACCTCGGTTCGGACATCACGGTTCGGTACGAGTTCGGTACAATGGCGGGAAAAGCAAAACAAAAATTCATAAAGCATTTTTTTTTTTGTACATGTCTCAGGCTGTACCACCTAGTGTCATACAGTCTCTTCCCTGAGCTATCTGCAACAGCCTGAAGTGTGTAAGATGTAGGCTAAACAGTACAATAAGTACCCAGACTCCATCTGTAACTTGTAAACAAAATAAGACAATCAGCTATAAAACTGAAAATAGGCCTACAGCATCTCTTATTTCTGAAAGTGCAAATTACATAGAAAAATTATTTAAAAAAATCCACTTAAGCAAGACCTTCAACATCTGTGTTTAGTTGTATATGGAACGGTCTACAATTTGCATCAATATTTTTCATTGTGTGTAAAGTAATAATCTAGCCTACTAACTGAAAATCTCACACTATTTTGCCTTTTTAAAAAAAACGAAATTGTTCTTTTCATTTCATAAACAGACTACAACTAGAAGTCACGTGACTTTGCCCTTTGACGTTAACTCACCATAGAATGGTTTGTTTATTAGCCTGGTTAGCGTTGTCAGTTTATTTTACTGTCTATGCACTTAACACTACCAGCTCCTCATGTGAGAAGTTGCAAGTTTCCCCAACATAAAGGTAAAGGTAATTACCACGCGATTTACATAGCTTTCTGTCAATACGAAATCATTTAATTTAAGCCATAGGTTTTGGCCCTATTTGTATGTGTATCCAAAGGCTGCTGAAGCGCAGGGGAAGTTTTTTTCCCCTCGTTTCAGTGATTGGTAGCCTACATCATCTGGGTGATGGCTTCGAATATGTGTAGCATTTTTTCCACTCACATACCTGCTGAACAACGCCGACACACATTTTCATCTTATCCACCACTCTTTCGCCTGTACTAACGTTACTGTAACTGAAGTTCTCAAACATGCGATCTTAAAGAGACCAGCGGATCCTCTAACTCTTGGGGTCTAACCTTAGTGCTGCTAATGACTGACGGACTCAAACGACGACCTGACAAAAAAAAACATAGGCGCCAATCAGAGCTTCAGAGCTAAAGCGAGACTACAGATTAGCGTTAGGTGTCGCTAAAGAACTCCCGTAACTCTCGCTACTTAACAGTAAATGTGCATGACATTAATTAATCCGCACACGAATTTTATGTATTTTTATACCGTGTATTCTCCATGTAAATTCATGCACCGAACCGTGACGCCCGTACCGTTTCGGTTCAATACGAATACATAAACCGTTACACCCCTAAAAGAAAGGTTTTTGAACAACTCACTTGTTTTTTCTGTTCGCCGCCATCTTGCCAGTCAAGGAGTGAGTGTTCCAAAAAATACATACACAAGCACATACAGTATATTCACAATACAGACACACACACACACACATATATTCACAATACACACACCCACACACACATATATATTCACTGTGCATCACTACATCCCTAGCCAATTCTGGACAAGACTGTTTCTGCCAGCTAGCTCGCTATATAATGTGTTGTGTATAGGTCATAGCCAGCTAGCTTGCTATATAATGGGTTGTGTATCTAAGCTAGGTCATAGCCAGCTAGCTCGCTATATAATGTGTTGTGTATTTAAGCTAGGTTATAGCGGGCTAGCTAGCTATATAATGTGTTGTGTATCTAAGCTAGGTCATAGCCAGCTAGCTAGCTATATAATGTGTTGTGTATCTAAGCTAGGTTATAGCGGGCTAGCTCGCTATATAATGTGTAGTGGCAACATTATGCTAACTTTTACTTGAATTATAAAAAGCCATTTGATAGTCTTCTTCACCAGGGGAGATTCAAAATACAACAGCAAGACAGATGAACATACAGAATAGTCACAGAGAAATAACTCTAGTAGGCTACCAGATAGCCTATTAAACTCCCCCCAAAGTGAACTGGTCAAATGTAGCCAAGCCAGCTGCCATGTCTCAGAACTCTATACTGTTTGGTCTATTCTGGGTTTTGAGATAATCTTTGCCCTCAAAGAACAATATAGCACCTTAATATTATTAATAATTGACCATTTTTATCAGAGCTTCCCCTATTCCAAATAGCAACTGACACACACACACACACACACACACACACACACACACACACACACACTACCACCCACAATAACACACACACACACGCACACACATATCACCCACAATAAAACACACACACACAGACTATTACCCACAATAGCACACTAGTGTTGTCACGATACCAAAATTATGACTTCGATACGATACCTGCCATAAATATCACGAGGCTCGATACTGAAACGATACTACGCCGAAATCCTAAGATATCTGGAAAAGAAAGGACTCATACCTCCTCCAAGTGTATTGAGTCATTTGTGTTAAATTCGGTGCACTTTTGTAGTGTGCAGGTCAATTCTGGGTTCTAAACTTCCTACATAATTATTATTTTTATAGTCAGTAAAATAGTAGGCCTACTTTGTGTGATTAAGTCCTTTATTTTTTGTTATAGTTCATTACATTGTGTTGTGTTTTGCCAATAAAGTAGCTTTAAATAGCCAAACTAGGCTAGATCAAGGTCAGTGTTGAAATTACTGCATGCAAATCACTGAATGCTATGCAGAGGGGCCTAATCTTTAGGCCATCTGATGTACAGTAAAGGCTTCCCTAGGCCTTCCCGTGTTCATGGGATTTCTTTGACAGTTGCAAAGGGAAAAATGTGAGGATAGTCTTCTTTGCGCCCAGTGTACAAGTACAACGTTCCAACCACTCAGGTCTTCGTCAGATAGGCCTACAGTGTACACCATTACCTGTTGCAATATGTCTGTGTGCATTCCTACATTAGCCTACGTCTATTTCTTTGATAACATGATTTGCTACCACGTAACAATAACCCGCTATTATTAGTGGGTTTGATCCAGCAAGCCCACTATTGTTCTTCTTAAGTTTACTTTATTTATTAGTGGGTTTGATCCAGCAAGACCACTATTGTTCTTCTTAAGTTTACTTTATTTATTAGTGGGTTTGATCCAGCAAGCCCACTATTGTTCTTCTTAAGTTTACTTTATTAGTGGGTTTGATCCAGCAAGCCCACAGCATGGCTGAAAGCCCACTATTGTTCTTCTTAAGTTTTCTTATTATATCTTCTTTTTCACCCACTTTTTGGCCGAACTACTGCTCCTAGACCGTTTGAGCTATCGACGCGGTTCGAACTCCAAAAATTCAGGCCCGAACCGGTGTAACTTGCTTGTTGATTTCGTGTCGCTGGCACTTGTCGTTTTCGCGGTATTCCCGTTTTTCGGCGTTTTTGGGCCCCATTGAAATGAATAGCGGAATGTTCAAGGATTCTAATTCGATTGTGACATCACAGCTCTAATTGCTTAAGCTTGCACCTGGAAGAGTTCTAAGCCACCTGGCAGAGCTCTAATGGGCTGGGCTGGGCTGTCTGTGTATATGAAGGTGTGTGCATGTAACTTTTGACCCGTATGTCCGATTTTCATGAATGAGGTACCGTTGGAATCCTTGAATGAAGCCCAGTTCAATTCCTTGCCAGCACTAAGTGTAAAGGTCATGTAAAAAAAGAGGAGACCTCTTTTTTTTAAAGCCAAACCATGTTGATACAGGTCATTAAAAAAAATATATATATATTTTCCAAATCCATTCAGCCCAGTTCAATGCCTTGCCAGCACTAAGTGTAAAGGTCATGTAAAAAAAGAGGAGACCTCTTTTTTTTAAAGCCAAACCATGTTCATATAGGTCATTAAAAAAATAAATAAATAAAGTATTTCACCAATCCATTCAGCCCAGTCCTATACCCAGCTAGCTCCATTGAACTTAGACATGTGTACAGTTGTATAGATTGTTACATTGAGAAACACACTTTAATACAGATATCATGCTTATCCACGCAGCATTACTAATCAAGTTACTCATCGTTGCCCAGCAAGAAGTCCACAATCAATTCAATTGTCTTGCCACGATCTGTGGAGCTTACAGACAACGTTATATTACTATAGGTTCTGTATGCTATTTAAAGCCGACCTAACGCTGAGTCCCTTCTAGACGGTGTGTTGCAATGCATTCTGGGTGCTGTGCTGTGATTCGACGGCTCGTCACCTGACCCACCAAACAACAACTCTCTGGGATGTGGCAAATATCGCGTAAAAACCTTGTTGCCGGAACAACAGGGAAAAGGCAACAGGATAGCAGCACGAAAGATACACAGGATACACACGGAATTTTGATGGACGTCCTTATCAGTCTATGGTCTAACTTATAAACGCGTCGGGTCAACGTCAACGATAAGTAAGTTAGGCTAACGTAAACGTTAGCTATTTGCTGTTGTCATATGCTAGTGCTATATGCTTTAGGCTACGTGATGGCCATTTATCACACTAATTTTAGGTACTACTTTTACGAGGTCTGTAGTTCTGTCAAAATGTATCTTATCGTTGAACAGACTACAAGGTTATCTTCCTTAGACTTCGTAGATGTAGTTACTACAATTTGGAAGCGAATTTCAAAGTGTAAATATGGTTTTAGTGTGTAAACAGACCAACCGCGATTTTGCAATGAAGTTAATGGAGCCTTTTATGTAGGGCTTCTAGGCTACTTTCACGAAGTCTGTAGTTCTGTGAAAATGTATCTTATCTATGAACAGACTACATGATTATCTTCCTTAGACTTCGTAGATGTAGTTACTACAATTTGGAAGCGAATTTCGAAGTGTAAATATGGTTTTAGTGTGTAAACAGACCAACCGCGATTTTGCAATGAAGTGAATATGGAGCCTTTTATGTAGGACTACTAGGCTACTTTCACGAAGTCTGTAGTTCTGTCAAAATTGATCTTATCTATGAACAGACTACATGGTTATCTTCTTTAGACTTTGTAGATGTAGTTATTACAGTTTGGAAGCGAAATTCGAAGTGCAAATATGGTTTAAATGTGTAAACAAGACGCCTGATGTTTAATATATGTTAATGAATGGGCACAGTATTATTGTGTACAGTAATGGGCTATCAGTAGTATGTAAACAGTTCATGTGTTATGTGATTTACATAAACTAACAACAGAAATGTTAAAAGCTGGTATTGTGTTTCCTGAATTCTTACATTCAGGCATTCAAATGAAATGTAATTAAATAGCATATCAATCATGCAACAATGCAAAAACAATGAAACTAGTGTAGGCCTAATTATATTTAGATAGATAGATAGATAGATAGATACTTTATTGATCCCCAGGGGAAATTCAAGGTCTCAGCAACATACATACAACACAACACATTCTTTAACAGCAGAAAGAGTAATTAAAGTGTATAATATAAAAACACAACTAAGCAGTAAGGACAGTAGAAGATAAGAATATGCTAAATATACTAAAATACAAATTATACTAACACTTAATACAATATATAAAAATATACTAAAATACAAATTACAAAAATACAAATTATACTAACACTTAATCTAAATCAATTCTAAAAACAGTATCCACATAGTGGTGATTAATAAATCAGAGGCGCTTGCAATGACTGAGGCAGGGACTAAGCCTGTGATTCTCTGTGCATAGTAAGGTAATATTTTACATTAGTAAAGCAGTACTCCGATGTGCATGCTTTCACAAACTTTTGTAAACAATCTTAGCACTTTAAACATTGACTGTTTTGAAGTGCATGTAGGCAATATAGTATAAAAATAATAATTGTGATATCATTACAATTTGATAGGGGTTGGGAGGAGGGGGTGGGTTCATGTAGGTGGGCCCTATGACCCCAAAGTATGCCTTGACTGGGCCTCAGGTCAAAGAAGTTTGAGAAATGCTGATGTAGACAACAAAGCAGCAAGGAGGCGTCGTGTGATCATTTAAACAAGTTTTATGACGAGGTCGATGAGGGTGGGAAAAATCGTACATTTCTGTGCAAACTTTGCCCGCACTTCAGTCACATTGTCTTTTAAGAAAATGCAGTCCTTTTTTCGGTTCCAGCAGCCAACAACCTCAGAACTGACCCTTCAGGCCTCTCAGGAGGCGCTGGCCTTTAACCGCAGCCAGAAGAGAGTCAGCAGAAATTTGATTGCCTTTAAAAAATCTGACTTCTTAAAAAATCTTAAACTGGCTGCATTACGTGATTATTTCTGAGATTCTGATACGTTTTTAACCATGACCTATACACAGTTCTGGTTTGAAAATGTATCTCTTAAAATAATCACTTTATGCAGTCAGCTTAAGATGGCTTACTAGCAACTAACTAATTACCCTAGCAACAACCTAGAAACCACCCCTGTAATGTCAACCTAGCGACCACCATAGCAACCAGCATAGCAACCATGTTATTTATGTGTTTTAGCTTATTGGATGTTGCGTTAATGCAGACAACTTTTGATCCGTGTGCCCGATTTTCATAAATGAGGTACCGTTGGAATCCTTGGATGAGGCCGAGTTCCGTGCCACTGATCAAACCCACTCTTGCAGTTCCTCGGAACCGCAATTCTAGTTTATTTATTATTCCTGTTCACCCACTTTTTGGCCGAACTACTGCTCCTAGACCGTTTGAGCTATCGACGCAGTTCGAACTCCAAAAATTCAGGCCCGAACCGGTGTAACTTGCTTGTTAATTTCGTGTCGCTGGCCCTTGTCGTTTTCGCGGTATTCCCGTTTTTCTGCGTTTTTTGGGCCCATTGAAATGAATGGCGGAATGTTCAGAATTCAAATTTCGATTGTGACATCACAGCTCTAATTGCTTAAGCTTGCACCTGGAAGAGTTCTAAGCCACCTGGCAGAGCTCTAATGGGCTGGGCTGGGCTGTCTGTGTATATGAAGGTGTGTGCATGTAACTTTTGACCAGTATGTCCGATTTTCATGAATGAGGTACCGTTGGAATCCTCGAATGAAGCCCAGTTCAATGCCTTGCCAGCACTAAGTGTAAAGGTAATGTAAAAAAAGATGAGACAGCGCGAAGCGCTGTCTCATCTTTTTTTTAAAGCCAAACCATGTTGATACAGGTCATTAAAAAAAATATATATATATTTTCCAAATCCATTCAGCCCAGTTCAAGGTCATGTAAAAAAAGAGGAGACAGCGCAAAGCGCTGTCTCCTCTTTTTTTTAAAGCCAAACCATGTTCATATAGGTCATTAAAAAAATAAATAAATAAAGTATTTTCCCAATCCATTCAGCCCAGTTCTATGCCCAGCTAGCTCCATTCAAACACAGTCATGTGTACAGTTGTATAGATTAATACAATGCGAAACACGCATTCATACAGACACTATGCACATCCACGCATAACTATTCAAGTTAAGTTACTCATTATTGCCCGGCAAGAAGTCCACACTCAATTCAATTGTCCTGCCACGATCTGTGGAGCTTACAGACAACGTTATATTACTATAGGTTCTGTATGCTATTTAAAGCCGACCTAACGATGAGTCCCTTTAAGACGGTGTGTTGCAATGCATTCTGGGTGCTGTGCTGTGATTCGACGGCTCGTCACCTGACCCACCAAACAACAACTCTCTGGGATGTGGCAAATATCGCGTAAAAACCTTGTTGCCGGAACAACAGGGAAAAGGCAACAGGATAGCAGCATGAAAGATACACAGGATACACACGGAATTTTGATGGACGTCCTTATCAGTCTATGGTCTAACTTATAAACGTGTCGGGTCAACGTCAACGATAAGTAAGTTAGGCTAACGTAAACGTTAGCTATTTGCTGTTGTCATATGCTAGTGCTATATGCTTTAGGCTACGTGATGGCCATTTATCACACTAATTTTAGGTACTACTTTTACGAGGTCTGTAGTTCTGTCAAAATGTATCTTATCGTTGAACAGACTACAAGGTTATCTTCCTTAGACTTCGTAGATGTAGTTACTACAATTTGGAAGCGAATTTCGAAGTGTAAATATGGTTTTAGTGTGTAAACAGACCAACCGCGATTTTGCAATGATGTTAATGGAGCCTTTTATGTAGGGCTTCTAGGCTACTTTCACGAAGTCTGTAGTTCTGTCAAAATGTATCTTATCTGTGAACATACTACATGATTATCTTCCTTAGACTTCGTAGATGTAGTTACTACAATTTGGAAGCGAATTTCGAAGTGTAAATATGGTTTTAGTGTGTAAACAGACCAACCGCGATTTTGCAATGAAGTTAATGGAGCCTTTTATTTAGGGCTTCCAGGCTACTTTCACGAAGTCTGTAGTTCTGTCAAAATGTATCTTATCTGTGAACATACTACATGATTATCTTCCTTAGACTTCGTAGATGTAGTTACTACAATTTGGAAGCGAATTTCAAAGTGTAAATATGGTTTTAGTGTGTAAACAGACCAACCGCGATTTTGCAATGAAGTGAATATGGAGCCTTTTATGTAGGACTACTAGGCTACTTTCACGAAGTCTGTAGTTCTGTCAAAATTGATCGATCTTATCTATGAACAGACTACATGGTTATCTTCTTTAGACTTTGTAGATGTAGTTATTACAGTTTGGAAGCGAAATTCAAAGTGCAAATATGGTTTAAATGTGTAAACAAGACGCCTGATGTTTAATATATGTTAATGAATGGGCACAGTATTATTGTGTACAGTAATGGGCTATCAGTAGTATGTAAACAGTTCATGTGTTATGTGATTTACATAAACTAACAACAGAAATGTTAAAAGCTGGTATTGTGTTTCCTGAATTCTTACATTCAGGCATTCAAATGAAATGTAATTAAATAGCATATCAATCATGCAACAATGCAAAAACAACGAAACTAGTGTAGGCCTAATTATATTTTACATTAGTAAAGCAGTACTCTGATGTGCATGCTTTCACAAACTTTTGTAAACAATCTTAGCACTTTAAACATTGACTGTTTTGAAGTGCATGTAGGCAATATAGTATAAAAATAATAATTGTGATATCATTACAATTTGATAGGGGTTGGGAGGAGGGGGTGGGTTCATGTAGGTGGGCCCTATGACCCCAAAGTATGCCTTGACTGGGCCTCAGGTCAAAGAAGTTTGAGAAATGCTGATGTAGACAACAAAGCAGCAAGGAGGCGTCGTGTGATCATTTAAACAAGTTTTATGACGAGGTCGATGAGGGTGGGAAAAATCGTACATTTCTGTGCAAACTTTGCCCGCACTTCAGTCACATTGTCTTTTAAGAAAATGCAGTCCTTTTTTCGGTTCCAGCAGCCAACAACCTCAGAACTGACCCTTCAGGCCTCTCAGGAGGCGCTGGCCTTTAACCGCAGCCAGAAGAGAGTCAGCAGAAATTTGATTGCCTTTAAAAAATCTGACTTCTTAAAAAATCTTAAACTGGCTGCATTACGTGATTATTTCTGAGATTCTGATACGTTTTTAACCATGACCTATACACAGTTCTGGTTTGAAAATGTATCTCTTAAAATAATCACTTTATGCAGTCAGCTTAAGATGGCTTACTAGCAACTAACTAATTACCCTAGCAACAACCTAGAAACCACCCCTGTAATGTCAACCTAGCGACCACCATAGCAACCAGCATAGCAACCATGTTATTTATGCGTTTTAGCTTATTGGATGTTGCGTTAATGCAGACAACTTTTGATCCGTGTGCCCGATTTTCATAAATGAGGTACCGTTGGAATCCTTGGATGAGGCCGAGTTCCGTGCCACTGATCAAACCCACTCTTGCAGTTCCTCGGAACCGCAATTCTAGTTATTATATCTTCCTATAAGCCCACTTTTTGGCCGAACTACTGCTCCTAGACCGTTTGAGCTATCGACGCGGTTCGAACTCCAAAAATTCAGGCCCGAACTGGTGTAACTTGCTTGTTGCTTTCGTGTCGCTGGCCCTTGTCGTTTTCGCGGTATTCCCGTTTTTCGGCGTTTTTGGGCCCCATTGAAATCAATGGCAGAATGCTGGGGCTTTATGACATCACAGCACCTCATTACTTGCACCTGGTAGAGCTCTGCTGCTAGAGTTGATTACTTGCACCTGGCAGAGTTCTAAGCCATCTGGCAATGTCTAATGGGCTGGGCTGGGCTGTCTGTGTATATGAAGGTGTGTGCATGTAACTTTTGACCAGTATGTCCGATTTTCATGAATGAGGTACCGTTGGAATCCTTGAATGAAGCCCAGTTCAATGCCTTGCCAGCACTAAGTGTAAAGGTAATGTAAAAAAAGATGAGACAGCGCGAAGCGCTGTCTCATCTTTTTTTTAAAGCCAAACCATGTTGATACAGGTCATTAAAAAAAAATATATATATATTTTCCAAATCCATTCAGCCCAGTTCAATGCCTTGCCAGCACTAAGTGTAAAGGTCATGTAAAAAAAGCCAAACCATGTTCATATAGGTCAGTAAAAAAATAAACAAATAAAGTTTTTCACCAATCCATTCAGCCCAGTCCTATACCGAGCTAACTCCATTTGAACTTAGTCATGTGTACAGTTGTATAGATTATTACATTGAGAAACATACTTTCATACAGATATCATGCATATCCACGCAGCATTACTAATCAAGTTACTCATAGTTGCCCAGCAAGAAGTCCACAATCAATTCAATTGTCTTGCCACGATCTGTGGAGCTTACAGACAACGTAATATTACTATAGGTTCTGTATGCTATTTAAAGCCGACCTAACGCTGAGTCCCTTCTAGACGGTGTGTTGCAATGCATTCTGGGTGCTGTGCTGTGATTCGACGGCTCGTCACCTGACCCACCAAACAACAACTCTCTGGGATGTGGCAAATATCGCGTAAAAACCTTGTTGCCGGAACAACAGGGAAAAGGCAACAGGATAGCAGCACGAAAGATACACAGGATACACACGGAATTTTGATGGACGTCCTTATCAGTCTATGGTCTAACTTATAAACGTGTCGGGTCAACGTCAACGATAAGTAAGTTAGGCTAACGTAAACGTTAGCTATTTGCTGTTGTCATATGCTAGTGCTATATGCTTTAGGCTACGTGATGGCCATTTATCACACTAATTTTAGGTACTACTTTTACGAGGTCTGTAGTTCCGTCAAAATGTATCATATCGTTGAACAGACTACAAGGTTATCTTCCTTAGACTTCGTAGATGTAGTTACTACAATTTGGAAGCGAATTTCGAAGTGTAAATATGGTTTTAGTGTGTAAACAGACCAACCGCGATTTTGCAATGAAGTTAATGGAACCTTTTATGTAGGGCTTCTAGGCTACTTTCACGAAGTCTGTAGTTCTGTGAAAATGTATCTTATCTATGAACAGACTACATGATTATCTTCCTTAGACTTCGTAGATGTAGTTACTACAATTTGGAAGCGAATTTCGAAGTGTAAATATGGTTTTAGTGTGTAAACAGACCAACCGCGATTTTGCAATGAAGTGAATATGGAGCCTTTTATGTAGGACTACTAGGCTACTTTCACGAAGTCTGTAGTTCTGTCAAAATTGATCTTATCTATGAACAGACTACATGGTTATCTTCTTTAGACTTTGTAGATGTAGTTATTACAGTTTGGAAGCGAAATTCGAAGTGCAAATATGGTTTAAATGTGTAAACAAGACGCCTGATGTTTAATATATGTTAATGAATGGGCACAGTATTATTGTGTACAGTAATGGGCTATCAGTAGTATGTAAACAGTTCATGTGTTATGTGATTTACATAAACTAACAACAGAAATGTTAAAAGCTGGTATTGTGTTTCCTGAATTCTTACATTCAGGCATTCAAATGAAATGTAATTAAATAGCATATCAATCATGCAACAATGCAAAAACAACGAAACTAGTGTAGGCCTAATTATATTTTACATTAGTAAAGCAGTACTCTGATGTGCATGCTTTCACAAACTTTTGTAAACAATCTTAGCACTTTAAACATTGACTGTTTTGAAGTGCATGTAGGCAATATAGTATAAAAATAATAATTGTGATATCATTACAATTTGATAGGGGTTGGGAGGAGGGGGTGGGTTCATGTAGGTGGGCCCTATGACCCCAAAGTATGCCTTGACTGGGCCTCAGGTCAAAGAAGTTTGAGAAATGCTGATGTAGACAACAAAGCAGCAAGGAGGCGTCGTGTGATCATTTAAACAAGTTTTATGACGAGGTCGATGAGGGTGGGAAAAATCGTACATTTCTGTGCAAACTATCTGTGTAAACAGACCAACCGCGATTTTGCAATGAAGTTAATGGAGCCTTTTATGTAGGGCTTCTAGGCTACTTTCACGAAGTCTGTAGTTCTGTCAAAATGTATCTTATCTATGAACAGACTACATGATTATCTTCCTTAGACTTACTAGTAATGCCTTAGCAGCGTGAATCAAATCGCGCGCAAGGCAGCATGGGAACATCCAGGCTAGAGACAGGCAGATTTTTATTTTTAAAGGCCAGTTATTTCATGGATCCAGAATACTGTGCATCCTGAATTAAAATAGCCCCACATCATCACATACCCTTCACCATACCTAGAGATTGGCATGGGTGTTATTTCAGTTAGCCTATTAGCTGCTCATTGAGCTCAATGCAAATCAAACCAGCTAATAGGCTAACTGAAATAACACCCATGCCAATTCTGTCAAAATGTATCTTATCTATGAACAGACTACATGATTATCTTCCTTAGACTTACTAGTAATGCCTTAGCAGCGTGAATCAAATCGCGCGCAAGGCAGCATGGGAACATCCAGGCTAGAGACAGGCAGATTTTTATTTTTAAAGGCCAGTTATTTCATGGATCCAGAATACTGTGCATCCTGAATTAAAATAGCCCCACATCATCACATACCCTTCACCATACCTAGAGATTGGCATGGGTGTTATTTCAGTTAGCCTATTAGCTGCTCATTGAGCTCAATGCAAATCAAACCAGCTAATAGGCTAACTGAAATAACACCCATGCCAATCTCTAGGTATGGTGAAGGGTATGTGATGATGTGGGGCTATTTATATATATATCATGCGGCCCTCACGGCCTATATCATCTCTCTCTCTCTCTCTCTCTATATATATATATATATATATATATATATATATATATATATATATATATATATTACACATACATACATACAATATTTGTCCATTTCCCGGTTTTAGGTGCGTGCATTTGGTCAGTTAAAAAGTTATGAAAAGTAGCCTGCATAGTAGCCTAACTACATCCACATACAATATCTTATAATAGGCCTACAACAACACCTGACAAGGATGTATTCGTTTGGACAACATTAGGCTATACAACCTAGAAAGGCTAAACTTAGTCTACCTTTAGTTTGTTAAATGTAAAGCCTAGCTTAATGTTACCTTTCTTGCCCATCTGAAATAACTCCTAGCTTTGCTCCTTCCCTAGGCTACTTTCTGTTTTTGTTGTTTTCAAAAACCTGTTATATCCGCAAAACTTTCCCCCCACGGACCACAACGCATTCAAAAGTAACGCATTCTAGGCGTCATGTTTAATAAGCTGCCCTTTTTTGATGAACACATACAGAGTTTATTAATGAGATCCTTTAATTTCATGTTTCCATATCATTATGACCTGATTCGAAATTATGTATTTATTCATGAATTAATTACAAAAGATTTAAAATGTTCATTTTACACCTGTCCGCCATAGCCCTTTTCATCTCGCGTACCCCCTAGAAGCAGCTCACGTACCACCGGGGGTACGCGTACCACAGTTTGGGAATCCCTGATTAAGCGAATTCCCGATTGATGCACGTTAGTGATATGCTGTTTAGCCTACTAGTTAGCCTGCAAAATCTTAACTGCTATCGTTCAAGGCTTTGTGAAGCCTCGATATGTCAAGATAGCCTAGATGTGTCTAACATGATTCATAGTATACCCCATAGGGCCCTTCGTCCCGGAATACTCAGTTTGGCTAGATGTGGCTTGGTTGTCACTCTGACATACACCATCAACTGTAAGACCTTATATAGACAGATGTGTGCCTCTCCTAATAATGTCCAGTGAATTCATTTAGGCACAGATGGACTCAAGTTGTAGAAGCATCTGAACTACCATTGATAGAAGTAGGATGCACCAGAGCTCAATTGTAAGCATCATAACAAAGGGTCTCAATACTTCTTATTTTGTATACATTTACAAAATACTCCAAACACCTGCTTTTTTGTGGAGTGTTGGAGTATTGTGTGTAGATTAATGAGAAAAACATTTAATTGAATCCATTTTAAGATGAGTCTGCTGCCGCTTGACCCACGGTTCGATACAAACCTCGATTTTTCTTTTTTGGAGGGGGAGGCGGGGGGCTAGACATTTCATTAAATAAGATTTCAATAGCCTACCTTATATTACAATATAATATAATATAATATATATATATATATATATATATATATATATATATATATATATGCGACAGGCAGTTAGTGCTTTTACATCATTGCGGCCTGTTTGTACAAACCTCGCAATGATTTTACACGCACGTTGCGAAACAAATACGCCTGAAGGGGGCGCAAAAGCGTTAGTACATCTGGTCCTCAGTATTCTCTCTTTTTATATCAGCATATAAAATAATACAGATAGATTATATTATAAATATATAGGGTGTGTCGCGGTTCTGCCTCTTCACACCGCGACACAGGTTTGTGGGTATGAGTGTCGTGATTTCGGTTTCGAATCGCATATCATTACAGCCGTAGTTACCTTACTTCGTTACCCAATAAAGTAACTAAATTACATTAGCACGTAACTTTGTAATTCATTACCCCCAACACTGCTAGTAGGCTACCTGGGTTTTCATCAACATCAATTTTGTTTATTTCCTGTCGCACTAGTTCGACGATGTTGCAGCCTCAAAGGCTTTCGAAGTACCGTACTCGCTCCACCAGTGAAACACGTGACTAAAAGGAGCTTTGTCATTGGCTGAGGGTGAAGCCCTGAACTTTGTGAGAGAAGGGAGAGCATTGCAGCGCTTGGGAGTGCTTTACAACTCACAGAAAAAAAGTAGTAGCGTTTGTGATTGAGTCGGCTCGTAAAATTAATACAGTGCAATCAAGGATTTGGAGAATCGTGACACCTGTAACACACACACACACACATACACACACACACACACGGCATAAAATGCACACTAACAGTGTCTCTTGGGCGCCATAAGAGTCAAATTATCATTCTGTGTTATTTCATTTCTCTATGTTATGTCTGTCTAGGTATTTGTGTGTTTTCCTGTTGTGTGTGTCTGTGTTTGCGTGTTTGCCTGTTGATGTGTTTCTGTGTGTGTCTCTAATTGTGTGTTTGCCTGTTGATGTGTTTCTGTGTGTGTGTGTGTGTGTGTGTGTGGGATGCATGCTGTGTGTGTGAGAGTGTGTGTTTGTGTGTACTTGTGTGTGAGTAATATTCCAGGAGAACAGAGCTCATTGCTTTATTAGATTTGATTTGACCAATCAGACTGGACCTCTTGATCTGCTGGCATTTGTCCCCCTCAGCACAAAGGCCTCCTCTCACTGAAGGTGAAGCGGAGGAGTGTGTGTGTGTGTGTGTGTGTGTGTGTGTATGTAATGAGTGAGTGTGTGTGTGTGTGTGTGTGTGTGTGTTTGTGTGTAAGTGTATATAAGTGCCTGTGTGTATGTAATGAGTGTGTGTGTGTGTTTGTGTATTTGTTTGTGTGTGTGTGTGTGTGTGTGTGTGTTTGTTTTTGTGTGTGTGTGTATGTAGTGAGTGTGTGTGTGTGTTTGTTTGTGTGTGTGTGTAGTGAGTGTGTGTGTGTGTGTGTTACAGGTCTGTTTTACCAGGTTACAAGAGGGAGTGAGTGATTCCCAAATGCGGCGTGTTGGATTGGTTCTATTTGTTCACAGAACATCTGTCATGGAGCACAATAGCAATGTTCTGCTGTGAAAAGCAGCTTTTTAAAGAGGCTTTGAGAGAATAGGCTTTCACACACACGCACACGCACACGCACACTCACACTCACACACACACACACACACACACACACACACTCACAAGTGAGAGAATAGGCTTTGGAGAAAATGAACTCTGGCTCAACCCTGCAGGGGAGGGAGAGAGCTAGCAATGACAACACACACACACACACACAAGCGTGCACACTCACACACACACACACTCACACACATTTAAATTCTTTGTTTGGATTGGAAGATAAGCATATATCATGGCATAATCCAAATTTGATAGAAAGGTGTACAACAGCAGCCAATATCCCAGTCCATTATGCACATTAGGGGTAAAGGTGGCACCTACGCCTCCATATGTAGAGGCTGCCAATTACTGCTGATACAGTGCAATATCTTGTCAGTTTCTTGGCCTTGTTCTTATGTAGTCCACAGATCTGCAGGCCTCGTACACACATCTTGTGCACAACTACCACAAATGAGGCAATGATTTTACAGGAGTAGCCAGAGTTATTGAAAACATTGTACCATGGTTGATATTTCAACAGATTTGAAGCATAGCAGATGTCCATGTAAGCATTGAAAGAGCAACCAATTTCTATTATTCAAGCTTTGGTGTGTTCATTAATTACAACTATGTTAGGTGTATTGGTGTGTTCATTAATTACAACTATGTCGGGTGTATTGGTGTGTTCATTAATTACAACTATGTCGGGTGTATCAGGTAAGTTATTTATGGCTGACATACCTTTACTGACAGTGCAACTAGGGATGTAACGGTATGAAAATTTAACCTCACGGTTATAGTGACCAAAATTATCACGGTTTTCGGTATTATCACGGTATTTTTAAAAGTGTGTTCAATATGCACTGCACAAGCACTGATAGGCCTACACACGCTGAAATAGTTTCAAAAAGTGTCCCGTTCAGTTTTTCATGTTTAATTGGCTATGTGCTTATCGCTTAACTTACCCTACCATGACTTGGAGGTTGCTATTACTGTTATTTGGATCCAATGAGTGAGACCAGGCTTGGAATTTCACCATTCTGGGGGCAAGGCCACTTGGCCTTCAGTTGGGCATATTTGGTGGAGGGCACAAAGGCCACATAGGCTATAAAAAATATCAAAGTTGTATAGCCTATTCACTGCAGTAGACCTGCATCACTGTATGAAACATTACAAAAACATGAAACATGACATATTATATAGAACTGCAAATCATCTGAACATCTAATATTTACAGATATCTAGGCTATATTTAACATTTATTTTATATTTGGCCTGTTATGAAATCATGTATTGAACAATTTAAGCACAGTTCAGCTTTAAGAAACTCAAATAGCCTAGATGCATGCTTAGCATTTTGTGATCTACTTTCACAAACTCTTAGTCAGCTGTCCTCTGATTTACCGATATATAGGCGATATTTGTAACATTTATTTTGTATTTGGCCCGTTATGAAATCATGTGGAACAATTTAAACACATTGTAAAACTTAAAGCCCAAATTTGGAGACATCCATGCATGTCGAAATGTACTGCAAATTCAAAAGTGGATTACTCTGGAACGGCTAACTGTACAGGGGACTGCTTTACACCTTTATGTTCGGTAAGGTCTGCTGTTTATTCTGATATATGGTTTGTCATGTGTTAAACGAAAGGTTCGTGAAGTATTGCACCGAGAGGAATGGGTAGGGAGATGGACGAAAACCTTCAGTAGAATTTATGATTAAATTTAATTATATTATTTACGTTTCTCGCGAACCGTTCACCACAGCCATTCGCGGCTAACATCGTTTAAAAGCTGAGAAAAAGCTCTTTCATGTGATACTTGTGATGTCTGTGTGATGAGTAGGCTACTTCGCGAGTAGTTCAACTGAGAAGAATAGGTGAATTTAGACGCACTTTCTTTCCTGCGCTGTCACTTTCTCCACTGCGTAAAAGAAATTCATTCAGGGACATCACGGCCAACGCAAGGGGCAAAAACGTGGCCGCCGTGAAATTCCTACCCTGAGTGAGACCAAAGTAAGTGTTCGAAATAAAACTTTAGGCTACTGTGTTCTTCTGATAACGTGAGTGGAATGGATTTAATGTGCACGCAAACATAAAAAGACGCAGAGTGCAAATGATACAGTGCAAGTTTTGCGGTGAAAATGTTCCGCCTTTTAAAATCAGGTCTAATCCAATTCGCAGTTAAAACCATCAATTAGACAACAGAATCAGTAGGGTACCAATTTTGCTTCATTGTACCAGGCCTACTGTAGCTGGGAAGGATTAAACACACGGTTTCAACACCGTGATAATCAACCGTGATAATTATGATATTTCAAAAGAAAACGGTAATTGTTATCGTCAACATTTTTATCACGGTTTATCATTATACCGGTAATCGTTACATCCCTAAGTGCAACGATACAGTCGTAACGCGCGAAGTACAGTCCTTTGTATGCAGCGCAGCCATTAAGGTGTGCGCGATCGTCTCCCTTTGCCGGCTGTGATGTTGCAGACAGAACGGCTCATGTGCGGATGGAAACCATGTTGCTAAGTTGGACTTTGTTGGTAGTGCCTGAAGACAAGCTTTTATTGTGAATCTGTGGATGCAGTGTTTCCCATACATTGACTAATCTGTGGCGGGGCGCCACGAAATAAAAATCGGCCGCCACAGATGAATATTCTATGTTTAATTTAATTTAATTTAATTTAAATTAAATATAAGATCAAATCCTTGCGTTGCCATTGAGCTGCGCTTTTTACGCACGCAGCCTTTCCTTGCCCCGCCCCGCTCTCTCTCTCTCTAGCCCGCTGCTCCTCCTCTGCATGTGCATTTAACAAAATATTCACGATTGTTGAAGGATTGTTGTTGCCACATAGAAGCATTGCATAGAAGCATCGTGACCATGCTGCGCAAATTTGTTCAAAACTGCTGCATTGAAGTGAACTCTGCTAAGGTCTTATCACAGCATAGTAGGCTACATTGAAGAGACTAAACTCAGTTAAGTTATGAAATCAAGCAGTTACTGTTTGGATGTCGAATTTAGTATGCTTAGCCTACTTCTAAGCTGCTTGTCAATTTCGTTGAAGGGCTCATTTTATTGACTCTGACACTGAATGTTTGCAAAATCCAGATGTAAATGGAAAAGTGTTTTCCAAAATTCAAAAGTGCTTGTCCCAAGGAGGGATTTTTACTTTTTTTTATTTTAACTATGTAGAAAACGTTATGAATTGCATCCACACATCAGCAGCCTTTCAACTATGTTACAATTGCAAGGGTTCCCCTCAAACGTCTTAAAGTGACAGGCACTCAATTAGACCTATACACTACCAAGACGATCTTAATACCCCCCCCCCCCCAAAGTCAGCTACCGCCACAAATTGAATCCAATTCTGTGGGAAACACTGGTGGATGTCATCTTGTAAGGCTGTGTTTTATAGAACTGTGTGTGATACGTTATGGTCGGCACAGGGCAGGCAGGCCAGTTGTCCTGGCCTGTGCTGTATCATGCGCGAATGGAAGAGATTGATTATTGTCCTTCTGGTGTTTTGCGCGTCGAGGAGTTGAATGTTGTCGCCAGTTGTGATGGTTGCCTCTGCCATGATGGTTGGGTCCGTAATGATGGTATTGTTGACTTCCACTGATTGTCCTGATGTGTTCCTCCAGCGCAGTTGTATATTTGCGCGGTTGCAGAGGTCATTCAGGCCCAGCCAGTCCGAGCGCACGCCAAAGCCTGGTGTGTTGGTGTCCAATTTGCCATTGGGTTTTTTCCTGAACCCAAGGATACTGGCATCGTCTGATGTAGATGGGGGGACCTTGCGCATTGTGGTCAGTTTGTGGCCGGTTTAAAACATTATTGTGGTCGATTTGCGGCCGGTTTTGATTTTGTGGCGGCCCGCCACAGATTATTGAATGTGACTGAGTACACGGCACTGATCTGCACATACTAACTGTCTACACTGCATACTGCATACTGCACATATTGCACATACTAACTGTATACTACTGTAACCCTAACTGTCTACACTGCATACTGCATACTGCACATATTGCACATACTAACTGTATACTACTGTAACCCTAACTGTCTACACTGCATACTGCATACTGCACTATGGCCTAGGTTCAAGAGGAGACTGGTTTAGGTTATTACTAGACCACAGTTCAATGACTCACCCCAAGACAACACACCACTCTCAAAGATTCTTCTTTAAATACAAAATATATTTATTTTAACATTCAAATATCATTCAATTCACTCTATGCAATCATATATTATTCTATTCTAAGGTATCAGTGGAAATATAAAAAACAATTGTGATATATATACATATATATATATATATATATATATATATACTATTTCATTTGACTGT
>NW_027468685.1:891485-893985 GCF_046254945.1 Alosa pseudoharengus
AAAGCTCCTGTGTTCTCTAGTCATCCTGTGTTCTAGAATTGTGTTCTCTAGTCATCCTGTGTTCTAGAACACTCCTGTGTTCTCTAGTCATCCTGTGTTCTAGAATTGTGTTCTCTAGTCATCCTGTGTTCATCATGACCTGACTGTCACTAGTACTGATGTTACAGATGTGTGTGTGTGTGTGTGTGTGTGTAGGTAGTACTGATGTTACAGACGTGTATGTGTGTGTGTGTAGTACTGATGTGTATATATATAAGTATAAGTATATATACTCTTTTGATCCCGTGAGGGAAATTTGGTCTTGTGAATTAGTGAAACACACTCAGCACACAGTGAACACACAGTGAGGTGAAGCACACACTAATCCCGGCGCAGTGAGCTGCCTGCAACAACAGTGGCACTCGGGGAGCAGTGAGGGGTTAGGTGTTAGGGCTGCACGATATTAGGAAAACATGCGATATGCGATAACATTATTGAGTACTGCGATAACGATATAACTTGCGATATTTAAATATACTGCTAAAACAAATTAAGGGAACACTTAGGTTTTCCACATTTGTTAAAACACATTTTTTGAAACCTTCAACCTTTTTCTCCATTCTCAAACTACTTTCACAGAATGTCTGACAGTTCTTGCAAAATCTCGCCTCAAAAGTTTTACTTGTGCTCAGAACCAAACTGTCTGAGTACCGATCCAGTGTATGATTGAAGTGTGAGCTCCCTAATTTTTTTGAGCAGTATATTTAATGTTTTTCTCCATTCTGCTTGCTGATAGCACTGTACGGTTGGGGGGGGGGGGGGGTAAATGTATAATTACAGAAATAAATGTATAATTTTCTACATAAACCATATAAAATATTATGTAGCCTAGGCTATTAGCCTATATGGCCTGATGAAAGTGGACAGCTAAGAGACCTACTGACTAGGCTATTGAAGTTGTGTGGAAGATCTGCTCCAAAAAAATCCTCGTAAAAGACGGATAGACAGCCAATTTGAACACTTGTGCACCAACCAGTGGAATATTCCACATTGCCAACCTTCGATGGGCCTAGCAAAAAAGCTACTTAAGCTATATCGCGGCGGTCATCTCAGTCTACAGACAGTTACAGGTAACCTCATACGCTGCGCATCCCACGTTATTAGGCTACCGGCATGCCGACTACGAGGACAGCGGAAAGTGAAAGTAATTGGGCTGCAATCGCACAGTCCAGGCTAAGAAGTAGGCTAAACAACTTTTCCAAAGAACGAATCCTGATTACCTCTCTGCTGCTGTCTGGGGCTTTTGCTAAATGCAAATCATGAAATACAAGCCTGACAGTGAAAGACAGATATCTTCTGATATAACGATAACGAAAGAAAGAAAGAAACACGGTGGAGAAGGACGCATTTGGCGTTGTGTTTGTAACACGTCATCCTTCATAAAACCAAAATATTCCCATATAACAGACGTGCTTTTCATTTTAGTCATTAATTCCTCTTCACCCAAGTGTAGCCTACCTCGCTCGACTAACTGTCTTCAGCCATCACGACTTAGCTCCCGCCTCAACACCTAAAACACCACACACCTAAACTGGTAGGGGACAGGCTTGCATGACAGCATCGGTTTGGTAAAATATGTTGACATTCAGAATGTGAATACGCCATAGACTGTATGGAATGTGCACGGCACAGAAAATATAATTTATCAAAATGTATAGAAAATTAAGTCATCTTTGCGGTATGTCCATCGCAAGCGTTGATATCGCAATAACGATAGATTTTAGATATATCGTGCAGCCCTATTAGGTGCCTTGCTCAAGGGCACTTCAGCCGTGCCTACTGGTCGGGGTTTGAACCGGCAACCCTCCGGTTACAAGTCCGAAGTGCTACCCAGTGGGCCACGGAGCCCCATTTTTTTTTATATTACAGATGTGTGTGTGTGTAGTACTGATGTTACAGATGTGTGTGTGTGTAGTACTGATGTTACAGATGTGTGTGTGTAGTACTGATGTTACAGATGTGTGTGTGTGTGTGTAGTACTGATGTTACAGATGTGTGTGTGTGTAGTACTGATGTTACAGATGTGTGTGTGTGTGTAGTACTGATGTTACAGATGTGTGTGTGTGTGTAGTACTGATGTTACAGATGTGTGTGTGTAGTACTGATGTTACAAATGTGTGTGTGTGTAGTACTGATGTTACAGATGTGTGTGTGTGTGTAGTACTGATGTTACAGATGTGTGTGTGTGTGTAGTACTGGTGTTACAGATGTGTGTGTGTGTGTAGTACTGGTGTTACAGATGTGTGTGTGTGTAGTACTGATGTTACAGATGTGTGTGTGTAGTACTGATGTTACAGATGTGTGTGTGTGTGTGTGTGTAGTACTGATGTTACAGATGTGTGTGTGTAGTACTGATGTTACAGATGTGTGTGTGTAGTACTGATGTTACAGATGTGTGTGTGTGTGTGTGTAGTACTGATGTTACAGATGTGTGTGTGTAGTACTGATGTTACAGATGTGT
>NW_027468685.1:903985-923985 GCF_046254945.1 Alosa pseudoharengus
TTAAACTATCTACTGTCTATCAACAACTTTTAAACTATCTACATTCAGCTTTTAAACAGTCTACTTTTAAACTATCAACTTTTATTAAGGTATGCAAACCACCATATCTATCCTAGCATCACCGTAGTAACCATCTCTGTATTATCTGTTTTAACTATACATGATATTTTACATCACAACTTAAGCATTTTCATGCACTGTATTTCCTTGGAATTGCATTTCTAGTTGCATATGCTCATCAATAATGACATATTTATTGGAGTAAAATTCATATTCAAATGTGGGCTGCAATATGTGGTAGCCATGGGGGTAACCAGGGGTGATGAGCAAGTTGCCAGTCGTCACAATTTGGTTGCCAAGGGCAACCATTAATGTTGATCCCTGGTGTGTGTGTGTGTGTGTGTGTGTGATGCCATACAGTGTGTGTGTGTGTGTGTAATGTGTTTGATGCCATACAGTGTGAGTGTGTGTGTGTGTGTAATGTGTTTGATGCTATACAGTGTGAGTGTGTGTGTGTGTGATGCCATACAGTGTGTGTGTGTGGTGTGTGTGTGTTAGGCGTTCTCAGCTGTTGGCTGGTGTGACACTCTGATGCTACTTCACCATAGTGGAGCTGACAGGAGTGGAATCCAACAGAGGGGTGTGCACACACACACTCACTCACTCACACACACACACACACACATGCACACACACACACACTCACTCACACACACACTCACTCACACACACACACACACACACACACACACAAACACATAAACACACATACACACACATTTACACACACACACACTCACTCACACACACACACACACACACATGCACATAAACACACATACACACACATTTACACACACACACCTACATATTTATATATACATATTCTTTCATGCTTTCAGAAAAATTTAAGAATATCTCGGAAAGCCTCTTTTGTAAACAGCCAGTCTGCTGTAGTTGTACCCTACAATTAGAAACTAGCCTCCCCCAAACCACACACACACACACACACACACACACACACACACACACTAATGTGGGCACATAAACTTGCAAGATCCTAGTTACCCATACATATAAACACACACACACACACACACACACACACACACAGAGAGAGAGAGAGAGAGATGGACATATGTAGGAACATATAAGTAGACACATATCAAATTTCAACATACACACACTAGGGGTGGGCGATATGGACAAAAAATAATATCTCGATATTTTTTGTGATTTTGACGATAACGATAATTAGTCGATATCCTTTAAAAAAATGTTTTTGTTAAAGTCTGAGTTACTTTACAGCTCATTATTTATGAATAGCATCATTACAATAATAACCTAACCTGTGACTTTTTAACCAAATCAACCAATGCATTGTCACTCTATGACACATTTCCAATTCTGCCCCCACTTGTGTGTGTGGCAATGACATGGTCTAGCCAGCTACATTAGAGAAGATGAATAGGCCTAACAGTTTCCCCAAGAGAAAGTCTGAAGCTGAAGTTCCTTTCAAACCTTTACTTAGGATTCACTGTAAAACTAAGCAGACCAACAGAGTACATCTCAGTTATTCTCTTCGATGTTTTGTTTTAGAGCAATCACGTAGGCTAGCATTCCAAGTTACAGAATAGAAACTAATGCGTTAGCTTATGGCTAATGTGTATGAGAAATCCCATAGAGATGCTAACGGTTAGCATAATTGGTAAACGTAGATATTTAGAGCGAACTTCAGTCCATTTACAAAAGAGTTACATGAGAATAGTTCTTTGTTTACAACTGACTATTAAAATACTCAAAGGCTAATGTTTTCTCTCCATATAATACCGCGTAGGAAAAAACGTGACTGTCTCGTCAGTGCTACTTGAACAGATGTAGCCGCATAAAATTCCAAGTAGGCTACTCTCGCTGCACAAAATAAACATTAGGCTGCGTGGGACAACGTTGTGACCCACTAGTGATCACGTGACACTTGCTCTGCTGCAGCCAGAGGCTTCTCCCGCATACACCTCCTGTGAATGTAGGCTACAGTATGAGTCTTCAGTGCGTGATTTCAAGTGTTATTTCCCCATAAGTAATTTAAATACTCGATAATGTCAATTTGCACATCGTTAAAACAACATTATATATCGCCCACCCCTAACACACACACACTAATGTGGGCACATAAACTCGCAAGATCCTAGTTACCCATACATATAAACACACACACACACACACACACACACACACACACACACTAATGTGGGCACATAAACATGCAAGATCCTACTTACCCATTCATTTAAACACACACACACACACACACAGAGAGAGAGAGACATGTAGGAACATATAAGTAGAAACATATAAAATTTCAACACATGCACACATACACACACGCACACACACGTGTACACACACACACACACACACAAATGCACACACACGTGTACACACACACACGTGTACACACACACACACACACACACACACACACAGGAGCAGTCTGAGCGTCTGGGCTAACCACATTTGTTTATGTTTATGTTATTGGGGTCATTTTGTTTATGTATGCTATTTATTTGTGATATTAATATAACTGCTATAAATGGAAGATAATTTAGCCATGGAAAGTGAGTTATATAGATTCATGTGTGTGTGTGTGTACACTACCGGTTTAAAGTTTGGGGTCATTTAGAAATGTCCATTCCACTCCATTATAGACAGAATACCAGCTGATATCAGTTGCATTGTTTTTTTAAATCAGGGCAGCAATTTTCAGATTACATTATGTGCTTTCATAATTGCAAAAGGGTTCTCGACTGTTGTAGAAAGAAATGGCTGATCTTGCCGTGGCCTACTGGTTAGCGCTTCGGACTTGTAACCGGAGGGTTGCCGGTTCGAACCCCAACCAAAGTGCCCTTGAGCAAGGCACCCAACCCCTCACTGCTCCCTGAGCGCCGCTGTGGATTAGTGTGTGCTTCACCTCACTGTGTGGTCACTGTGTGCTGAGTGTGTTTCACTAATTCACGGATTGGGATAAATGCAGAGACCAAATTTCCCTCATGGGATCAAAACAGTATATATACTTATACTATACGTATATATTTTTATACAACAATTGGGTTCTATGGAACTATTTATTGGTTTCTGAGACATTCCATGAGATGGAATATCCCTGGACATTTCAACTCAGACTTTGCACAGCTAATAGTAAATCACTCCGCGATACAATGCGAAGATTTGACACAATTTTCTCATCCCAGCCCTCCACTATTTTAAGCAATGGGTTACTCCTTAGCAAACCATAATGAAACATTGCTTCACCACATCTGTGGATTAAGCCACACAGTCAACTCAATGTAAGTAAGATAAACGAGCTAATATAGCACTCGTGATCGTGGGATTGGTCATGGATATTCCCACGGCTGTTGTTGCCTGCGCCACTCGGCCTCCGGCCTCGTGGCTACGGCCGAACAACACCCGTGGGAATATCCATGACCAACCCCACTCTCACTCGTGCTATATTGCCTAAATATACTTATACTTGCCCGTTAGTAGCAACCATTCATCCAATGTTCCAAAGGCACATTCTGTTCCTCTGATATCTTATGTTCTAATCTTATATCATTTTAACTGGCTGTTCCTCTGATATCTTATGTTCTAATCTTATATAATTTCTTATATCATTACTCTGATATCTTATGTTCTAATCTTATATCATTTCTTATATCATTACTCTGATATCTTATGTTCTAATCTTATATCATTTCTTATATCATTACTCTGATATCTTATGTTCTAATCTTATATCATTACTCTGATATCTTATGTTCTAATCTTATATCATTTTAACTGGCTGAGACAACATGGCGAACCCTTTTGCAATATCAATTAATAGGTAGTGTGTGTGTGAGTGTGTGTGAGTGTGTGTGTGAGTGTGTGTGTGTAGTGTGTGTAGTGTGTGTAGAGTGTGTGGATGTGTGTGTGTGTGTGTGAGTGTGTGTGTGTGTGTGTTTGTGTAGTGTGTGTTTGTGTAGTGTGTGTGTAGTGTGTGAGTGTGTGAGTGTGCGTGTGTGTAGTGTCAGGGTGTCCGCGGGGTTGTAAAAAGTATTAAAAGGTAATAAACGTCATCTGATGGTATTACATTTTCGAACCACTATGATGTTTTCCATTTGTGTTAAGTGCAGGCCTATCTCCTAAAATTCACGTGAATTTATTTATATTATATTAATTATATGTGCGAGTAGGACCTGAGCGATATGTCCGTGTGCGTTCGCTGTAAAAACTTTTAGCGCCCCCTCAAACTCTATGCTCAAACTGGATATACGGCTGGCTTACTGCCTAAACTTGTTGCCAAAAGTTCGCTACCATTGACGATGTCATGGTTAGAGGACTCGAGATTCAAAGACTGGCTTAGGCTAGTTGGCAACAGCCAAGAGGCTTATTACCACGTCTGTAAAAAGACAATAAATGCCCCTGGATGGGAGTGAATGCCTTCAGGTCACATATGGAGTCTACCAGAGCCGTTTTTCTACCGCTCTGGAGTCTACTAGCCAGCAAACAAGAATGGGCGGACGTAATCAGAGGTGGAAGAGTCGACTGCCTGGCTCATCGGCCACGTAGGGCTACTGTCTCCACATAAATATGTGTCATTGAAGCTATCATGTCTACGCTACCAGCTGTCATTGTCATCCAAAAAAGTAATAATTTGCGCCATCGCGTTTTCAATGACAGGCTGTAAGAGCAGCAGACATAGCCTAAACTAGGCCTAGCCTACATACAGTATCACAATAACCATTTTCAAATTAAAAGTCCCCATAAAGGCAGAAGGCCTTTTCATTCAAACAAATATATAATTAAATGAAAGGGAAAAAAACAAGAATATAACATGTAAACATATGCACATGTTATAAGGGGTTATTTGCAATGAGCTACCCCTGCCTTGACTACAGAATAGAGGTTAAATATAGGCCTGACAGTGTTGCTTTGTTTAGGCTATAAGATAAGGTTTAGGCTATAAGATTTAACATTTTCTACCCTTAGTAAATGTCATGTTAAGGTTAGTTTAACAGGTGTTACCTTTACATTATTCAAAGCTTGCTCGGGAGCTATAGGGTTACTCCCTTGATGTAGTATGTGATGAGATCAAAGTCCCAATAGACTTGCTTAAAATTAGTTGAATATAAGAACCTGTGTAGGTTTGTATAGGCTGTATTGTAATATGCTAGTTAGTTTCCACAAAATTCCCCAGAAGTCACCATTTAAGGGGTTATTTTAAAGAATTTCTGTATATACCCTGGTGTGTGTAGTGTGTGTGTGAGTGTGTGAGTGTGTGTGTGTGTGTGTGTGTGTGTGTGTAGTGTGTGTGTAGTGTGTGGGTGTGGGTGTGCGTGCCGTGCGTGTGTGTGTGTGTGTGTGTGTGTGTGTGTGTGTGACAGCTTGTAGGTTTGTGATGGACGTTGTTTCCCTCAGGGACTCAAAGAACTCCAGCTGTGGAGACGCATTCAGACGCAGACAGAGAGAGAGAGAGATCATTCATTCAGAGGAAAAGAGGAGAGGAGAAGAGGAGCACACTTCCCTCTTCCTCTTTGTTGTGTAGTGTGTGTGGTGTGTGTGTGTTGTGTAGTGTGTGGTGTGTGGTGTGTGTGTTGTGTAGGTGTGTGTGATGTGTAGTATGTGTTGCGTAGGTGTGTAGTGTGTGTTGTATAGGTGTGTGTGTTGTGTAGTGTGTGTGTTGTGTAGGTGTGTGTGATGTGTAGTGTGTGTTGCGTAGGTGTGTATTGTGTAGTGTGTGTTGTGTAGGTGTTAGGGGTGTAACGGTACATGTATTCGTATTAAACAGAAACGGTACGGGCGTCACGGTTCGGTGCATGAATTTACACAGAGAATACACGGTATAAAAATACATGAAACTCGCGTGCGGATTAATTACTGTTAAATACGAGTTACCAGAGTTCTTTAGCGACCCCTAACACTAATCTGTAGCCTCGCCTTAGCTCTGAAGCTCTGATTGGCGACTATGTTATTTTTTTGTCAGGTCGTCGGTCGAGTCAGTCAGTCAGAGATAGCAGCAACACTAAGCGAGTGGTGGCGCCCAAACAAGAGTTAGAGGATCCGCTGGTCTCTTTAAGATCGCAAGTTTGAGAACTTCAGTTACAGTAGTACAGGCGAGAGAGTGGTGGATAAGACGAAACTGTGTGTCGGCGTTGTTCAGCAGTTGTTGGGTAACGTTATGTGAGTGGAAATATATTGAACATGCTACACATAATCGACACCATCACCCAGATGATCTAGCCTAGGCTACCAATCACTGAAAGGAGGAAAAAAAAATATTTTCCCGCGCTTCACCAGCGTTTGGATACACATACAAATAGGACCAAAACCTATGGCTTAAAATTATTTTGTAATGACAGAAAGCTATGTAAATCACGTGGTAATTACCTTTATGTTAGGGTAACTTGTAACTTCTCACACGAGGAGCTGGCAGTGTTAAGTGCATAGACAGTAAAATAAAGTGTCAACGCTAACCAGGCTAATAAACAAATCATGCTACGGTGAGTTAACGTCATGACTTCTAATTGTAGTCTGTTTATGAAATGAAAGAAAGGAGCAATTTCATTTTTTATAAGAAGGCAAAATAGTGTGATATTTTCATAATTTTTACAGTAGATTATTACTGTACACCAGGGGTCTCAAACTCAAATGAGCTGGGGGCCACTTCTGGAGGGCCACGTCAGTGTTAAAGAATAATACAAAAAATAATGGCTATTTCCTAAAATGCAATTTTTTTTTTTTTTCAAATACTGTATTTTCAATTACAAAACAGAAAGTGCAAGTCTTTTTATCTATTTTTAGACACCTGTGCTATAAAATAAATGTAAATACAAATCATGAAAAGAAACAAAAAAGCATAAAAACAGGTATGTGTGTGTTTCACACCAAATAAAAATATTTTCCTCTCATAACTTATGTAAACCTGGCATATCAAAACTTCAAAAGGCCATGGCTTGAAAGTGGTCAGAGATAAAGTCCTACTGTAAATGTAAAAATCTTTGAGTATAAACAAAAGTTTATGAAGGGGGTAAATTTGCCCATCTAATTTGCCACTGGATGGTAAGCACCTCAAATTATGCACCTTTCAGTAAATACTGGATGTTGAACTATTTGAGCAGGTTTACTTTCTTTTTGTCATATTACCCAAATAACAAATTAACAGGAAAACAGTAGGCCTAAGATGTAACAATAGTAAACTAATACTAGCCTGTTCCACAAACCGTTATTATAGGTCTACAATAAAGTAGCCTGGTCAAATCAGTGACTTTGTAGTTCTTCATAGCTGTCTGTACCACTTCCATTACGGACACTATCATCACGATTACCACTGCCACCTCGAGCTATTTTAGGCAAAGGGTCGAAATAAGCATGGTATGCTTACTGGACACCGTCGTACACAAAGACGCACCTCCATTCACAGACGCACCGTGACTATTACTGTCAATAGACGATCGATCATTATATAATCTCCAAAAGGCAGATATTCTCCTTCAGAATCAGAATAGGTGAATAGCATAGCCTACCCAAGACTTCATCACACGTGAACGTTTTTTCAACATTTGGTGTAGGCCTATTTCTGCTTCATTTTGTACAAAACTATGGCCTGCATCGCTTCCGCGTCATTACAAACAAATGCACGTCTTCATGTTTCTCGCGTGGAATACACTGTATTTCCTGAAAACTGTGCAGCGATTTTGGGCTTGAATCAAGCTCTGGATGTCTAGCAACTAGTGGAGGAGAGTACAAATTAGATTTGTTACCGTACTTGGATCTATCGTCTATTTCAATCAGTGTCGTTGTTTGTCGCAATTAAAAATACCCTCAAGGGCCGAATTACATTATTATTTTGAAATAGGCCGCGGGCTGGAATTGGGCCGGACGCGGGCCGGGAGTTTGAGACGCCTGCTGTACACACACTGAAAAATATTGAGGCAAATTGTAGACCCTTCCATATACAACTAAACACGGATGTTGAAGGTCTGGCTTAAGTGGATTTTAAAAAAATATTATTCTATGTAATTTGCACTTTCAGAAATAAGAGATGCTGTAGGCCTATTTTTTGATTTATAGCTGATTGTCTCATTTTGTTTACAAGTTAGATGGAGTCTGGGTACTTATTGTACTGTTTACATCTTACACACTTCAGGCTGTTGCAGATAGCTCAGGGAAGAGACTGTAGGACACTAGGTGGTACAGCCTGAGACATGCACAATACAAAATTCTGCTTTCTGCATTTTTGTTTTGCTTTCCCCTCCATTGTACCGAACTCGTACCGAACCGTGATGTCCGAACCGAGGTATGAACCGAACCGTGACTTCTGTGTACCGTTACACCCCTAGTAGGTGTGTGTGTTGTGTAGTTGTGTGTGTGGTGTGTGTGTTGTGTAGTGTGTGTTGCGTAGGTGTGTGTTGTGTAGTGTGTGTTGCATAGGTATGTGTGGTGTGTGTGTTGTGTAGTGTGTGTTGCGTAGGTGTGTGTTGTGTAGTGTGTGTTGCATAGGTATGTGTGGTGTGTGTGTTGTGTAGTGTGTGTTGCGTAGGTGTGTGTGGTGTGTGTGTTGTGTAGTGTCTCTGTAGTGTCTCTGTGTGACCTTTCTGTCCTTGTGTGGAGATGTTGCTAGGCACTGTTGTCAGGGTCGGTTATGGTGTCAGGTGTCTTCAAACGGGCCTCATGTGGTGTGTGTGTTGTGTGTGTAGTGTGTGTTGTGTGGCCTCACAATTATTTTATTTTTTTCGTGTCTCTTCTGGCGAATAGCAGCAGGTGGGTGTGTGTGTGTGTGTGTGTTGTGTGTGTGGGAAAAACAAAAACAATGCTGCCAGAGAGGACAGCGAGGAAGGGTGTGTGTGTGTGTGTGTGTGTGTGTGTGTGTGTGTGTGGGAGGGAGCGAAGACACTGGAGGGAAATAAAACATCTTCAGCCAATAAATGTGCAGCGAGGATGTTGGATGGCTGTCAAGGAGAGAGAGAGATATAGAGAGAGAGAGAGAGAGGGAGGCAGGAAGGGGTAGTAAAAAAGGAAAGAGAATAGAGTGGTGAAAGGAAGAGAGAGATATGGAGGGGTGAAAGGAAGAGAGAGAGATGGAGTGGTGAAAGGAAGAAAGAGATGGAGTGGTGAAAGGAAGAGAGAGAGATGGAGTGGTGAAAGGAAGAGAGAGCATGAGTTCCAAAAGCAACCAGAGAGAGACACTGTTGTTATATTGCTTTATTCCACTGCTTGGTTGAATTTCCCATTGTCCTACGTAATTTAGAACGACCATTAACCGTATGTTATCTGCACACCTATGAAGTAGATCCATTTTTTTGGCCGTATCACACTTGTATATTAATTCGCCGAACTCGTTGTGAAGTTTAAATGAACTGTCACGTTGCATCCGAGCTGTAAAATGCAGACGTTCTCAACTCACAGTTAGTCCTGTGAGTTGAGAAATTAGTTCTACAAACAAGACAGTTTTAGCGATTAAAACGTTTAAATTGTAACAGGAAATGAACACAATGCAAGTGGCAACAGTGGAATAAGCGGGATAATGGACGACACGGTGGTCAGTTCACAGAAGTTAATGCACTACGAGGTTTAAACGGCCCTCCGCTTCGCGTCGGGGCCGTTTTACAACCTCGACCACCGTGCATTAACTTCTGTGAACAGACCACCGTGTCGTCCATTATCCCTTACTTGATGTGTCAGATATTTGTCAAATTTTGTGTATGTGTATTTGCGTCAGTGTGTATCTGTGTGTGTGTATCTGTGTGTATTTGTGGTTGTGTGTGTGGAGTTCTGTGTGTGTGTGTGTGTGTGTGTGTGTGTGTGTGGAGTTCTGTGTGTGTGTGTCTTGCGTGGAGTGCACACACAGTCTGGTTTTCTCTTTAAATGGAGAGAGAGAATATATTATAGCACTTCAGAATAGAGTATATTTGAGTAGGGGGCAGTATATTACAGTTTATTAGAGTATATTACAGTTTATTAGAGTATATTACAGTATATTAGAGTATATTACAGTTTATTAGAGTATATTACAGTTTATTAGATTATATTGAGTATATTACAGTTTATTAGAGTATATTACAGTTTATTTGATTATATTGAGTATATTACAGTTTATTAGAGTATAATGAGTATATTACAGTTTATTAGAGTATATTACAGTTTATTAGATTATATTCGAGTATATTACAGTTTATTAGAGTATAATAGAGTATATTTGAGTAGGGGACAGCATATTAGAGTATATTATAGCATGTATTCACATAGCGGATCTCTACCCAAAACAGGTGAATCATAGGTTCTTCCTATGCTTTCCTTTAAACTCCTCTGTCTGTTATGTTTTGGAGAGCTACTCAAAGACAGGCTTGCAAGCTACTTGTTGGAGACCCTTCGTTTAAATATCCATCAGCTCACAGACCAAGACATTGTTGTACAAGCAGGTGATTAGCACTGTGGCCAGTGTGCAGAAAGTACGCAACCAGCCATGAGGACACCAAAGGCGCGCACACACACACACACACGCACGCACGCACGCACGCACGCACACACACACACACATACGCACGCACGCACACACACACACACCAAAAGCACAATGCAGAATTGTCAACGAGGTAAAGAAAGCAGGGGAAGCCCTGCTCTAATGTAATGTGTGTGTGTGTGTGTGTGTGAAGCCCTGCTCTCCAAAACTACATTGCTGTGGTGTGTGTGTGTGTAATGTGTGTGTGTGTGTGTGAATCCCTGCTCTCCAACGCTACATTGCTGTGTGCTGATATTAGCCAAAGAGCACCTCGGCTCCACGATGCTACTGGAAAAATACACATACACACATACATATACACACACACACACACACACACACATACACACACTGGGTTAAGGTTACAAACACACACACACTGGGTTAAGGTTACACACATACACACACACATCAAGGCCGTAGTCATGATGTCAACATTGGGGGGGACCAAATCTGTGGTGGGGTCTGAGGGACCCCCAAACAAAATTTCAATACATTTCCTACCATGCAAAAATATTATTAAAAATCACAAAGAAGTCGTTAGGTCAGTCAATTAGGTTATTCCAAACTTTTGATGGACATAGGCATGGCATGGATGGATTATGAACCCCTGGACACAGTGGTGTGTAGTGTGTGTTGCGTAGGTGTGTGTTGTGTAGTGTGTTGTGTAGTGTGTGTTGTGTAGGTGTGTGTGTTGTGTAGGTGTGTGTATAGTGTGGTGTGTAGTGTGTGTTGTTAAGTTTAATTTAGTTTATTAGTTTTGTTTGACAGGGACCATGCATAGAATAGCTTCTATACCAGGGTTAGCTAAATAGCTAATTTGCACCTGTAGTCCCTGGGCAGGATGTTCAAGCACAGTAAAAACATAAACAAACACAGACATGAAAAGACAACAAGATAAACATTACAAATAGAAGAAAAACTAAGTGAAAAACAAAGATCAATGATCACAAGCTTGATTGTCCTTCAGCCATGTCTTCAAAGACTTTTTAAAACTTTTAAAACTTAAAGAGTCTCTGATATGGGGTGGGATTGAGTTCCATTTTCTAATTGCTTGATATGAAAATGCTGATTGGCCAAAAGTGGTCTTTTTGAATGTAGTGTAACAGTCTCCTCTCATTGCAGCCCTAGATACCCTAACATTGTCTCTACAGAATGACACACATTGCTTAAGTTGTGGTGGTGCAAGATCATGGGTCAATTTGTACATCAGGCACATGTCAGAGAACCAAATAAAACTGTCAAATGTTAACAGGCTATGTTTTTTTTTTACATACATGTTGTGTAGTCGAACAACGTCTAGCTCTACCACCGGTACGCTCGGGCCAATCCAAACTTTTCTCACGTGTTGTGTAGTGTGTGTAGTGTGTTGTGTAGTGTGTGTTGTGTTGTGTAGTGTGTGTTGTGTAGTGTGTATAGTGTGTTGTGTAGTGTGTGTTGTGTAGGTGTGTGTTGTGTATAGTGTGTTGTGTAGTGTGTGTTGTGTGTGTGTGTGTGTTGTGTAGTGTGTGTAGTGTGTGTAGTGTGTGTTGTGTTGTCTGTGTAGTGTGTGTTGTGTGTTTGTTGTGTGTGTAGTGTGTGTTGTGTAGTGTGTATAGTGTGTTGTGTAGTGTGTGTTGTGTAGGTGTGTGTTGTGTATAGTGTGTTGTGTAGTGTGTGTTGTGTGTGTGTGTGTTGTGTGTGTGTGTGTTGTGTAGTGTGTGTTGTGTTGTGTGTGTAGTGTGTGTAGTGTGTTGTGTAGTGTGTGTTGTGTATAGTGTGTTGTGTAGTGTGTGTTGTCTTGTGTGTGTTGTGTAGTGTGTGTGGTGTGTGTTGTGTGGTGTGTGTTGTGTGTGTAGTGTGTGTGTGTTGTGTAGTGTGTGTTGTGTGTGTTGTGTTGTGTGTGTAGTGTGTGTTGTGTGTGTAGTGTGTGTTGTGTAGTGTGTGTAGTGTGTGTAGTGTGTGTAGTGTGTGTTGTGTTGTGTGTGTTGTGTGTGTGTGTGTTGTGTTGTGTGTGTGTGTAGTGTGTGTTGTGTAGTGTTGTGTAGTGTTGTGTGTGTAGTGTGTGTTGTGTAGTGTGTGTAGTCTGTGTGTGTTGTGTGTGTTGTGTAGTGTGTGTAGTGTGTAGTGTGTGTGTTGTGTGTGTTCTGGTGCCTGGAGCGCTGAGCACCGTGGTCCGTGTCATCATCATGTGGAACTCCATGTCTGCGGGGGGCAGGGGTGTGTGTGTGTGTGTGTGAGAGTATGTTTTACATTCAGAGCTCTGCGGGGGGCAGGGGTGTGTGTGTGTGTGTGTGTGAGTGTGTGAGGGGTAGGAGCTTGCTCTGGTTAACATGCCGCACATATCCTGGCCTGAGCCACTGGTGTCAACAGTTGTAGTCTGTGTGTGTGTGTAGTGTGTGTGTGTGTTTGCATCTCTTTGCCAATTCATTTTCTGGAAAGATTGATGAAACTCACAGAGGCCTGTTACTCAAGCATGTCCTTTTTTCTTTTTTCTTAAATTCCCCAATACAACATTTGGGCTCATTTGGACTCTGCTTTGGATGTTACCAAATCCTCCTAATCCAGTGCTTTTCACATGTTACCAAATCCTCCTAATCCAGTGCTGTTCACATGTTACCAAATCCTCCTAATCCAGTGCTTTTCACATGTTACCAAATCCTCCTAATGTGAGTCCACCCCATTTATTTTTGAAAGTGAGTTCTTCACCGTGCTCTTGAGAACACACTAAAAATAAGCTCTACACCAGAGGAACAGTGAGCTCTATACTAAAGGAACAGTAAGTTCTATACTAAAGGAACAATGAGTTCTATACTAAAGGAACAGTGAGTTCTTCACCAGAGGAACAGTGAGTTCTTCACCAGAGGAACAGTGAGTTCTATACTAAAGGAACAGTGAGTTCTATATTAAAGAAACAGTGAGTTCTTCACCAGAGGAACAGTGAGTTTTATACTAAAGGAACAGTGAGTTCTATACTAAAGGAACAGTGAGCTCTTCACCAGAGGAACAGTGAGCTCTCTACTAAAGGAACAGTGAGCTCTTCACCAGAGGAACAGTGAGCTCTCTACTAAAGGAACAGTGAGTTCTATACTAAAGGAACAGTGAGCTCTTCACCAGAGGAATAGTGAGCTCTTCACCAGAGGAACAGTGAGTTCTATACTAAAGGAACAGTGAGCTCTTCACCAGAGGAATAGTGAGCTCTTCACCAGAGGAACAGTGAGTTCTATACTAAAGGAACAGTGAGCTCTTCACCAGAGGAATAGTGAGCTCTTCACCAGAGGAACAGTAAGTTATATACTAAAGGAACAGTGAGCTCTTCACCAGAGGAACAGTAAGATCTTCACCAAAGGAACAGTAAGATCTATACTAAAGGAACAATGAGTAACAGTGAGTTCTATACTAAAGGAACAGTGAGCTCTTCACCAGAGGAACAGTAAGATCTTCACCAAAGGAACAGTAAGATATATACTAAAGGAACAGTAAGATCTATACTAAAGGAACAGTGAGCTCTTCACCAGAGGAACAGTGAGTTCTTCACCAGAGGAACAGTGAGTTCTATACTAAAGGAACAGTGAGTTCTATATTAAAGAAACAGTGAGTTCTTCACCAGAGGAACAGTGAGTTCTATACTAAAGGAACAGTGAGCTCTTCACCAGAGGAATAGTGAGCTCTTCACCAGAGGAACAGTAAGTTTTATACTAAAGGAACAGTGAGCTCTTCACCAGAGAAACAGTAAGATCTTCACCAAAGGAACAGTAAGATCTATACTAAAGGAACAATGAGTAACAGTGAGTTCTATACTAAAGGAACAGTGAGCTCTTCACCAGAGGAACAGTAAGATCTTCACCAAAGGAACAGTAAGATATATACTAAAGGAACAGTAAGATCTATACTAAAGGAACAGTGAGCTCTTCACCAGAGGAACACTGAGTTATATACTAAAGGAACAGTGAGTTCTATACTAAAGGAACAATGAGTTCTATACTAAAGGAACAGTGAGCTCTTCACCAGAGGAACAGTGAGTTATAGTCAAAGTCAGCTTTCTTGTCAATTTCTTCACATGTTCCAGACATACAAAGAGATCGAAATTACGTTTCTCACTATCCCACGGTGGAGACAAGACATATTTTACCAATTTTAAGTCCACAGACAAACATAACATTCAAGTAAACAAAAAAGTAAGTAAATAAGTAAATAAGAGGGCACATATAATGGAAAAATAAGAGCAGCAAAATTTGGTTGAAATTGTGCATAGACAGTCAATAAAATAAAATACTAGTGCAAAGTCATGCCAATAAAAGGCTGAGGTAGTTTCTGTTTGACCTAAGTAAGAAATAAAGTGGCATAGTGGTGCAAGTTATGTAAGAGCAGCAGAAGTGTTGTGTTTTCAGGACAACAACAACAAGTTGCAAAGTGTACAAGTGTGCAAGTGGAGTGGTGCAGGCGGCCATTGTGGGTCCAATGTCCAGGATGTTATGTAGCGTGGGTGGAGGGGGGAGAGGAGGGAGAGAGTTCAGCATCCTAACAGCTTGGTGTATGAAGCTGTTGGTGAGTCTGGTAGTGCGGGAGCGCAGGCTTCTGTACCTCTTCCCAGAGGGCAGTAGATCAAACAGATTGTGAGCGGGGTGACTTGCATCACTCACAATTTTGGTCGCCTTGCGGGTGAGGTGGGTGGTGTAAATGTCCTTCAGGGAGGGGAGTGAAGCACCAATAATCCTTCCAGCTGTGTTCACTATGCGCTGCAGGGCTTTCCTGTTGTATTCAGTGCAGCTTCCGCCCCACACAGCGATACAGCTGGATACTAAAGGAACAGTGAGTTCTATACTAAAGGAACAGTGAGCTCTTCACCAGAGGAACAGTGAGTTCTATACTTAAGGAACATTGAGTTCTATACCAGAGGGACAGTAAGTGGATAGTTAGTGCTGGACATTAGCTAGCTCTCCTCTGTGGATGCTGGACATTAGCTAGCTCTCCTCTGTGGATGCTGGACATTAGCTAGCTCTCCTCTGTGGATTGTTAGTGCTGGACAGTAGCTAGCTCTCCTCTGTGGATGCTGGACAGTAGCTAGCGCTCCTCTGTGGATGGTTAGTGCTGGACAGTAGCTAGCGCTCCTCTGTGGATGCTGGACAGTAGCTAGCTCTCCTCTGTGGATGGTTAGTGCTGGACAGTAGCTAGCGCTCCTCTGTGGATGCTGGACAGTAGCTAGCTCTCCTCTGTGGATGCTGGACAGTAGCTAGCTCTCCTCTGTGGATGGTTAGTGCTGGAGAGTAGCTAGCTCTCCTCTGTGGATGGTTAGTGCTGGACAGTAGCTAGCTCTCCTCTGTGGATGGTTAGTGCTGGACAGTAGCTAGCGCTTCTCTGTGGATGCTGGACAGTAGCTAGCGCTCCTCTGTGGATGGTTAGTGCTGGACAGTAGCTAGCGCTCCTCTGTGGATGCTGGACATTAGCTAGCTCTCCTCTGTGGATGGTTAGTGCTGGACAGTAGCTAGCGCTCCTCTGTGGATGCTGGACAGTAGCTAGCTCTCCTCTGTGGATGCTGGACAGTAGCTAGCTCTCCTCTGTGGATGGTTAGTGCTGGAGAGTAGCTAGCTCTCCTCTGTGGATGGTTAGTGCTGGACAGTAGCTAGCTCTCCTCTGTGGATGGTTAGTGCTGGACAGTAGCTAGCGCTTCTCTGTGGATGCTGGACAGTAGCTAGCGCTCCTCTGTGGATGCTGGACAGTAGCTAGCTCTCCTCTGTGGATGCTAGACAGTAGCTAGCTCTCCTCTGTGGATGGTTAGTGCTGGACAGTAGCTAGCTCTCCTCTGTGGATGGTTAGTGCTGGACAGTAGCTAGCGCTCCTCTGTGGATGGTTAGTGCTGGACAGTAGCTAGCGCTCCTCTGTGGATGCTGGACAGTAGCTAGCGCTCCTCTGTGGATGGTTAGTGCTGGACAGTAGCTAGCGCTCCTCTGTGGATGCTGGACAGTAGCTAGCTCTCCTCTGTGGATGCTGGACAGTAGCTAGCGCTCCTCTGTGGATGCTGGACAGTAGCTAGCTCTCCTCTGTGGATGGTTAGTGCTGGACAGTAGCTAGCTCTCCTCTGTGGATGGTTAGTGCTGGACAGTAGCTAGCGCTCCTCTGTGGATGCTGGACAGTAGCTAGCGCTCCTCTGTGGATGCTGGACAGTAGCTAGCGCTCCTCTGTGGATGGTTAGTGCTGGACAGTAGCTAGCTCTCCTCTGTGGATGCTGGACAGTAGCTAGCGCTCCTCTGTGGATGCTGGACAGTAGCTAGCGCTCTTCTGTGGATGGTTAGTGCTGGACAGTAGCTAGCGCTCCTCTGTGGATGCCGGACAGTAGCTAGCGCTCCTCTGTGGATGGTTAGTGCTGGACGGTAGCTAGCGCTCCTCTGTGGATGGTTAGTGCTGGACAGTAGCTAGCGCTCCTCCGTGGATGCTGGACATTAGCTAGCGCTCCTCTGTGGATGGTTAGTGCTGGACAGTAGCTAGCGCTCCTCTGTGGATGCTGGACAGTAGCTAGCTCTCCTCTGTGGATGGTTAGTGCTGGACAGTAGCTAGCGCTCCTCTGTGGATGCTGGACAGTAGCTAGCTCTCCTCTGTGGATGCTGGACAGTAGCTAGCTCTCCTCTGTGGATGGTTAGTGCTGGACGGTAGCTAGCGCTCCTCTGTGGATGGTTAGTGCTGGACAGTAGCTAGCGCTCCTCCGTGGATGCTGGACATTAGCTAGCTCTCCTCTGTGGATGCTGGACAGTATCTAGCGCTCCTCTGTGGATGTTTAGTGCTGGACAGTAGCTAGCGCTCCTCTGTGGATGCTGGACAGTAGCTAGCGCTCCTCTGTGGATGCTGAACAGTAGCTAGCGCTCCTCTGTGGATGATGGACAGTAGCTAGCTCTCCTCTGTGGATGGTTAGTGCTGGACAGTAGCTAGCTCTCCTCTGTGGATGGTTAGTGCTGGACAGTAGCTAGCTCTCCTCTGTGGATGGTTAGTGCTGGACAGTAGCTAGCGCTCCTCTGTGGATGCTGGACAGTAGCTAGCGCTCCTCTGTGGATGCTGGACAGTAGCTAGCGCTCCTCTGTGGATGGTTAGTGCTGGACAGTAGCTAGCGCTCCTCTGTGGATGCTGGACAGTAGCTAGCGCTCCTCTGTGGATGGTTAGTGCTGGACAGTAGCTAGCGCTCCTCTGGCTGCAGTGGCTCAGTGACCTGTGCTGCCTGCACTGACCTCCGCGTGTAGCCACAGAGCTTCAGCTCCATAACGCTGCACTGACCTCTGCGTGTAGCCACAGAGCTTCAGCTCCATAACGCTGCACTGACCTCTGCGTGTAGCCACAGAGCTTCAGCTCCATAACGCTTTATTGCCATGAATGCTACACTTCAGGGCTGAGATGAGGAGCACAACACTGACTCCATGGCAACGTGTCAACAGCCTCGCCATGGCAACGTGTCAACAGCCTCTCCATGGCAACGCGTCAACAGCTTCTCCATGGCAACGTGTCAACAACCTCTCCATGATAACGTGTCAACAGCCTCTCCATGGCAACGCGTCCAAGGCTTGACAGGCGCACATGAGGGGGTTCCATTTAAGAGGTTCCGCTAATGTTCCATACAGTCCAGTTGCAGAGCTCCATTCCGTTACAAAAACATGCTTCTTTGGAGCAAGAAAGTGCTTGTGTGTGTGTGTATGTGTGTGTGAGAGAAACAGAGAGTGTGTGTGTGTGTGTGTGAGAGAGAAACAGACAGTGTGTGTGTGTGTGAAAGGGAGAGAAACAGACAGTGTGTGTGTGGACAGTCCAATCAGGAGAATACAGGCTTTACATAGGCAGCATTAATACTGGGCTTAACTGTGGTAGTGCAGTGTCACTGTGTGTGTGTGTGTGAGAGAGAGAGTGTATGTGTGAGTGTGTGAGAGAGAGATAGTGTGTGTGTGAGTGTGTGTCTGTGTGAGAGAGAGAGTGTGTGTGTGTGTGAGAGAGAGAGTGGGCCTCTGGGCAGCCATGTTGCATAACTCCATCCCCATCTAGTCCGCGGCAGGCATACCAGGTCACCCTCTGACACAGAAAGCAGAGAGCAGTAGACCCACTTAAAGGCACACACACACACACACACAGAGCAGTAGACCCGCTTAAAGGCACACACACACACACACACAGAGCAGTAGACCCGCTTAAAGGCACACACACACACACACACACAGCAGTAGACCCACTTAAAGGCACGCACACACACACAGACTTAAAGGCACACACACACACACACACACACACACATACAGAGCAGTAGACCCACTTCAAGGCACACACACGTTTGATTTCTTTATTTGTATCCGCCAATCACATTTCTCAAAAAAAAGGATTCAAATATTCTCAGAGATGACGCAGCTTTGACATTCAACGGTTCAGTCTTAGTCCTGTTCAGTCTTAGTCTTAGTCTTAGTCCACTGACAGTCAGTTTGTGGACATGTCCCAGGCTGCCAAATATCAATGCCACAAACTTACATGCATAGCCTAGTAGGTCACTAATCTTTGCAAGGAGGGTGTTGATATTTAGTTATTTTTTCAAAAAGGCTATGTCCATATACAAATCATAGACACGACCTATGTCAAGGACTAGCACACACACACACATGTACACACACACACACAATCCGATAAAGCTCACTACCAAACTTTTTTCAGTTGATCCTGTAGTACTTTTTCACGTAGAATCCATTTCTGCTTGGGAAGTAAATCGGCAGATCTAAATGAATCTTAAAGACGTATTGATAAATCGGCAGATCTAAATGAATCTTAAAGACATATACTGATAAATCGGCAGATCTAAATGAATCTTAAAGACATAAATCGGCAGATCTAAATGAATCTTAAAGACATATACTGATAAATCGGCAGATCTAAATGAATCTTAAAGACATAAATCGGCAGATCTAAATGGATCGTAAAAAGACATGTATTGATACATCTGTTGTGTGTGTGTGTGTGTGTGTGTGATATGGCTGTGGTATGTTAATATCAGAGCTGTTTGTCTGTGTGTGTGTGTGTGTGTGTGTGTGATATGGCTGTGATACACACACACACACACACACACACACACACACACACTGCACACAGTGTTGGGATCATGGCTTTCTACACACACAGTGTAGAAACGGCTCCAGACTTTCCTCTGTGTACTCATTGTTTGATTATCTGTTTTGGACTTGTCTTCCAAAAGACTTAGTTATTCTGTTTGGGCATGACAGTGAAATTAGGCCTAACTGTATACAGTTGGGGGGGGGGGTCACGGATTAAGTGGATCTCTGGGGCCGTGAATGACACAAACACACACACACACAGAGTACTCTGGGTGTTTTTTCCCACTCTGTGCAAAGTGACATTCTGGACGGCGACAGCAAAGAAGGCGTCACTCTCTGAAGGCTCTGATGCTCTCTGATGCTCTCTGATGCTCTCTGATGCTCTCTGAAGGCTCTGATGCTCTCTGATGTGATTCTCA
>NW_027468685.1:926485-933985 GCF_046254945.1 Alosa pseudoharengus
ATCTCAGTTATTTCCTTTGATGTTTTGTTTAAGAGCAATCATGTAGGCTAGCATTCCAAGTTACAGAATAGAAACTAATGCGTTAGCTTATGGCTAAAATCGGTAAATGTAGATATTTAGAGTGAACTTCAGTCCATTTACAAAGGAGTTACATGAGAATAGTTCTTTGTTTACAACTGACTATTAAAATACTCAAAGGCTAATGTTTTCTCTCCATATAATACGGTGTAGGAAAAAATGTGACTGTCTCATCAATGCTACTTGAACAGAAGTAGCCGCATAAAATCCCAAGTAGGCTACTCTCGCTGCACAAAATAAACATTAGGCGTGCGTGGGACAACGTTGTGACCCACTAGTGATCACATGACACTTGCTCTGCTACAGCCAGGGGCTTCTCCCGCATACACCTCCTGTGAATGTAGGCTACAGTATGAGTCTTCAATGCGTGATTTCGAGTGTTTTTTCCCCATAAGTAATTTAAATACTCGATAATGTCAATTTTCACATCGTTAAAACAACAATCACAATATTATCGCAGACGATATATATCGCCCACCCCTAGTGTGTGTGTGTGTGTGTGTTTGTATGGTTTAAAGTCTGCCATCAGACAAGTGTTAGACGACACGCTTGTAAACACACCCCATGAGATGGACAGTGGAGAGGAAACTGACACCACACACACACACATGCGCACACACACACACACACACACTCTGCTCAGCTGTAAGCAGCCGTGGCCAGCGCCCTGTTCAGCTCCTCCAGTTACATTTGCATGTTCCTAGCAACGTACACACACACGCGCACACACATACACAATCACACTCACTCACACACACACAAACGCACACGCACACACAATCACACATGCACACACAATCACACACACACACACACACACACACTAGGGCTGGGATAAACGAATATTTTTTAAACGATTAATCTAGCGATTATTTTTTCGATGCATCGATTAATCTAACGATTCATTTTTTCAGTCCGATTCGATTTTTTTTCGATTCAATTACCGATTATTTCCCCATTAATTGACTAATAGCAACATGTTGATTTACATATTTGAATGAAAAAACATAATTTCTTTAACATTGCAATATATGTTTATTGCTCTTAAGATTCCAAAATAAAAGACTATACAAATGCAAAGTAATGCATTCTTAGTCAGAGGTAGCATTCAATAAAGTTCAGTAGTGTATAGGTCTAATTGAGTGCCTGTCACTTTAAGAGTTCGTGAGGGAATCCTTGCAATTAACATTAACACAGTTAAAAGGCTGCGGATGTGTGGATGCAATTCATAACATAGTTAGTTCAAATAACGGTTCGTACTTCTCCTTTGGACAAGCACTTTTGAGTCTTGGAAAACACTTTTCCATTTACATCGGGATTTTGCAAACATTCAGTGTCAGAGTCAATAAAATGAGCCCTGCATGAGTAACAAAATTACAAGCAGCTGTAAGTAAGCATGCTAAACTTGACATCCAAACAGTATTCTAACGTTAGCTTTGAGATACTGCTTGATTGCATAACTTAACTTAGTTTAGTCTCCTCAATGTACTACTGTATGTTGTGATAAGACATTAATAGAGTTTACTTTAACTTTAATGCAGCAGTTTTGAACAAATTTGCTCAGCATGGTCACGATGCTAAGCGGATTTAACAGCAATTTAGCCCGCTGTGTTCTATGCAGTGCTTCTATGTGGCAACAACAATCCTTCAACAATCATGAATATTTTGTTAAATGCACATGCAGAGGAGGAGCAGCGGGCTAGAGAGAGAGAGAGCGGGCGGGGCGAGGAAAGGCTGCATGAGTAAAAAGTGAAGCTCGATGAAATGATTTTATCTTATCTTATCTATTTAAATAGTACAACATAGAACATCAATGTGTGGTGGCTGGTTTCGACTTTGTGGCGCCCAGCCACGGATTAGTCAACGTAGGCCTATGGGAAACACTGAAGGTGTAAAATTAAAAATATTTAGCAGCACATGTTATGCTTGACCAATCGACGCGCATATTTTGCGTCGATGTATTTTTTGCGTCTACGTCATCGATTACGTCGACGCGTTGTCCCAGCCCTAACACACACACAATCTCACTCACTCACACACACACACATACACACACACACACTCACTCACACACAATCACACACACACACACACACACACACACACACACACACACACAATCACACTCACTCACACACACACACACACACACAAACATACACACACACATGTTCCTAGCAACACACGCGCGCGCACACACACACACACACACACACACACACACACCCTGTTCCTTGTATCTGCAGCAGTTTGTTCCCACGAGGCTGGAGTCGGTCAGCTGTTTTTGGTTTTCTTAAGGTTTTCTTAAGGTTTTTTTAAGGCTTGTTTGAAATACTTCTTTGCTGTAATTCCACTCAAAGATTGTAAGGGTATTTAGTGTTAGGGCATTTAAGGGTATTTAGTGAGTGTTGCACAGATCAGTGAGATCACTGTGGTTTCATTTGTTGTTGAAAGGTCGTTGTTATAAACCTCTTAGTAAGTAAAGGAATGTAGCACATTTTTTATGCACAACCTAAAGCGCGTCACACACAGACATCAAAACATTAACAAACAAATTAGGAACTTGCTAATGGGTCCCATTATTTGCAGCATACCTAACCTAGCTCAACTAGAAATTAATCCTAAGCTATCTAACAACGACTTATCTCTTTTATACACACACACACGCACATACACATACACACATATTATACACACACAAACCCATATATTGAACACACACACACATATATTGAACACACACACATTACACACACACGCACGCACGCACACACACTAAACACACACACACACACACTATACACACACACTCACACGCTGCAGAGCAAACGACCAGCAGGAGGAGTTGTGTGTGATGGCCTTAGCACTACCAGTACTGGTATCAAGTGGATTCATACTCGTTCAACTCTTAAACGTCACACCGTGTTGCATTCTAATGTTATGCACAACAGTTTTTACACCACTTGAAACAGTTAGTTTCTGTAGATTGTATTATTCACAGAGCGAGTGACTTTTGTAAGTAATGTAGTCTTCTGCAAGTGATGTAGTCTTCTGCAAGTGATGTAGTCGTATGTAAGTGATGTAGTCGTATGTAGTCGTTTGTAAGTGATGTAGTCGTATGTAAGTGATGTAGTCGTATGTAAGTGATGTAGTCTTCTGTAAGTGATGTAGTCTTCTGTAAGTGATGTAGGGCCCTATCATGACATTCTAAAGTGCATCGTCACTCGTCAAAAGTCTATTCAAATTTAGTAGGATGTCCAGTTCACATTGGGAGGGTTTTCGTCCTCAAAAGTGGAGCGCATGGCGTAACAAGGTGTTCCTAGGTCTTTTAATCAGTCATATGGGTGTGTTTGGGGCGTAACATCATTTTAAACCAATGAGAATGACATCTGTCATTCCCTTTAACGGCGCAACGCGCGATATGTCAAATAAATGCATCGGTATTTTGGCATTCAACGGGGCATTTGAAGGAGGCTGCTTGCGAGACCGTATGGAATAGTCATTCTTAAACCATGCTTTACTAAAACTTAGCATAGCCTTCACGCATTTGCACTCGTCTATTATTTGAACTCATTGGCAAAGTGAAACTAACTTCACCAAGGAGTCAGTCAACGACAAGACAGTTATATGCAGTTACTTTCACTATTGACTGACAATGGGTTACCATCGAAAACATAGGCTGGAAAAAACAACACTTACCCTAATGTTGCTCAAATGACTGAATAAAACAACATTTATCCTGCAGAGGAGTTGCTTATATCTCGTGACAGTGCGTCTTCAGCTGTGCTCCATACGTGTCTCTCGCCTCTCCCCTAATCACTTTTAACCGTCATTACCAATTTGCAAATGATGGTGAATAACTACTCATCATGAGATGTACAGTATTTCGTAATATCTTTATTCTAATTATGTTTCCCATTGTAATCGTGCAATTTGTAATGCTTTGCATGGACGTGCGCTGGTGTGCGTTCATGAATGATAGAAGGATGGTGCGTGCACCTGCCAATATGACTGTTGACATGCGCTCTTAAAATAGCATATGAACAACTCGCCATTGACTTCTGACCAGGTTTAGGTGGTGTATGATAGCGATTTTTAGACAATGCGCCAGGGCCCTCCCTAGGTTGTTAATTGCCACACCCCTGGGCGCAATGCTTAAAAAATAAATGTGCAAAATACCGAATTCAACTTTCCGCGGGTGAATAACGAGTATTACGCCATGCGCTGGTGGCCCAAAATACAGCCCGTAGTCGTATGTAAGTGATGTAGTCGTTTGTAAGTGATGTAGTCGTGTGTAAGTGATGTATTCGTGTGTAAGTGATGTAGTCGTGTGTAAGTGATGTAGTCGTGTGTAAGTGATGTAGTCGTGTGTAAATGATGTAGTCGTATGTAAGTGATGTAGTCGTGTGTAAGTGATGTAGTCGTGTGTAAGTGATGTAGTCGTATGTAAATTATGTAGTCGTGTGTAAGTGATGTAGTCGTGTGTAAGTGATGTAGTCGTTTGTAAGTGATGTCGTGTGTAAGTGATGTAGTCGTATGTAAGTGATGTAGTCGTTTGTAAGTGATGTAGTCGTGTGTAAGTGATGTAGTCGTATGTAAATTATGTAGTCGTGTGTAAGTGATGTAGTGAGACTGGGGCCCTGGTTGCAGTGTGCATATGGACCCTGGGGTACATGGATGGAGTACCATAACCCTAAGAGTAGTGTGTGTGTGTGTGTGTTATGTGCATATACATGGATTGAGTACCATAACCCTAAGAGTAGTGTGTGTGTGTGTGTGTGTTACATCCTGGCTCAGAACGTAACAAAAACCAAGGAGGACACGGACACGAAATTGCCAAAATAATTAAAGAATTTACTTCAACAGAAGGACAACTATATACAACCGCCACAATGTATGGGTTAGTCAGTAGATCAGTAGTGTTAAGCAGTGTCGGCATGCAATGTTAGTGTAATGCAGAATAAAGGTATAAAAAGAAATCAAATACAAGACAACTCATAACGAACGGCAGACGTGCGTCTGGAGTCACCCGCCATTAGCAGCCCCCTATTGTCAAAGTCCGGCCCTTTTTAAAGGCAGCAAATCAGGTGCGGCCTTAACAGACGCCAAAGCCACGCCTACAGGCGCTCGCAGGAGCAGCGGCAGCGCTCAGAGTCGTCACAGTGTGTTATGTGCATATACATGGATGGAGTACCATAACCCTAATAGTAGTGTGTGTGTGTGTGTGTTATGTGCATATACATGGATTGAGTACCATAACCCTAATAGTAGTGTGTGTGTGTGTGTGTGTTATGTGCATATACATGGATTGAATACCATAACCCTAAGAGTAGTGTGTGTGTGTGTGTGTGTGTGTTATGTGCATATACATGGATTGAGTACCATAACCCTAAGAGTAGTGGGTGTGTGTTATGTGCATATACATGGATTGAGTACCATAACCCTAAGAGTAGTGTGTGTGTTATGTGCATATACATGGATTGAGTACCATAACCCTAAGAGTAGTGTGTGTGTGTGTGTGTGTTATGTGCATATACATGGATTGAGTACCATAACCCTAAGAGTAGTGTGTGTGTGTGTGTGTTATGTGCATGGATTGAGTACCATAACCCTAAGAGTAGTGTGTGTGTGTGTGTGTTATGTGCATGGATTGAGTACCATAACCCTAAGAGTAGTGTGTGTGTGTGTGTGTTATGTGCATGGATTGAGTACCATAACCCTAAGAGTAGTGTGTGTGTTATGTGCATGGATTGAGTACCATAACCCTAAGAGTAGTGGGCTCCACAAAAAAGATCAGTTCAATTGATGCAGGTTACCACCTGGAATGTTGTATTTTTGTGACACAATGAAGTATTTAAAAGTGTACACACACACACCATGCAGACACACACACACACCATGCAGACACACACACATTTATGCAGACACACACACACACACACGCAGGCACACACACACACATACACACACACACACACACACATGCAGACACACATACACACATACACACACACACACACACCATGCAGACACACGCACACACACACACATGCAGACACACACACACAGACACACTCACATACACACACACACACACACACACACACACCATGCAGACACACACACATTTATGCAGACACACACACACACACACAGACATGCAGACACACACACACACATGCAGACACACACACACACCATGCAGACACAGCCACACACACACAAACACACTCACATGCACACACACACACACACCATGCAGACACACACACACAGACACACTCACACATACACACACACACCATGCAGACACACTCACATACGCACACACACACACACACCATGCAGACACACACAGACACATGCAGACACACACACACCATGCAGACATACACACACACACACCATGCAGCCACACACACACAGACACACTCACATACACACACACACTCACATACACACACACACACACCATGCAGACACACACACACACATGCAGACACACACACACATAGACACACTCACAAACACACACACATAGGGCTGGGATGATATGGATGTTTTCTTACCGCGGTTGGTAAGCAAGAAATTACCGCGGTTTTGCGATATACCACCCCCCCCCCCCCCAAAAAAATTTTTAATAAATAATAATAAAAAAAATAGATTATGGATTATGAATTTTGTGCCACCATCAGCCATCACAGCCAATTAAACTTTAGGCAGCTGCAGCAACTTCAAAGACCACTGGACCAAATGCTTCAGACATGAAGAGATAAGCAGTTTAAGGCTATCATGATTTAAGAACTGTTACAGTCATGACGCTTATGCTAATGTTACAACGGTAGGCTACTGTACGTTTTAAAGCAACACCAAAGAGTTTTTTGTACCTTAAAATAATGTTTCCAAAATCGTTTCAGTGGTTAATCAACTTGTAACCGGGTGAACGGCACTTCTGCATTTGCTTCGCAGCCCTCTATCGGCTATAACCGCACTATGTAAGTTTGCCAGATCAGGTAGCGGATCTGTAGTTCGATGGAATGACACATAAGAAACTACAAATTAGGGATCGACCGATATGGATTTTTTAGTGCCGATACCAATACCAATTTTTTTTCCATCAGCCTTAGCCGATGACCGATACAGGCTGCCGATTTTCTTGAGCCGATACTACTTTTATTTTGCTCCCTCAATTTACATCATACAAATGACACATAATTACACAAATGAAGATAACAAATTTTATAAGTCTCAATTTAAAAAAGGAACATTTATTGAACTTATGGATGGGTGCACTGGATATGGTTAACTGTGCAAAATGCTTTCATCAACATCTTACAACACAGCCTTGATGATGCATTGCTTGCTCACTATAAGACATAATTTAGGTCATCACAAAATGTCCTTTGTCAACACATTTAAATA
>NW_027468685.1:938985-941485 GCF_046254945.1 Alosa pseudoharengus
TTAGCATTTATATCTTAATATGAGACTGTATGCTCATTTGTATTTAGCCTAGGCAGAAGCAAGATGAAGATCACACAAGTCACCAGGCATACCAGTATTTACCAAAAAAATACCAAAAAAAATTTGACCAGGGTTGAGGGCCAGGCAGAACATTTTTAACCCGATCGTCTGGCGAACCGCCCATCCCCCGCTTAATATCGTACAGTCCCTAAATAGCGAAGGTTCTCTTATTGACGCATTGAACTGCAATTTGGACTAACACCTGCTTTTACAAGAAGGAAGTATTTAGGCGCAGAATAGACTTGCGCTTTCAGGCGCTTCCCCTCCCATCTTTTTACGCTAAACTCCCACTTTCCCCTGGATCCTCCCATGAATGCATATGCATGACACGAAAAATGCAATTTTCAGCTCCGCGACAGGCAGTTTGCGCTTTTACATCTTTGCGGCCTGTTTGTACATACCTCGCAATGATTTTACACGCACGTTGCAAAACAAATACGCCTGAAGTGGGCGCAAAAGCGTTAGTACATCTGGCCCTCAGCCTCTACTCCTTCATCTCTCCATCTCTACTCCTTCATCTCTCCATCTCTCCATCTTTACTCCTTCATCTCCATCTCTACTCCTCCATCTCTCCATCTCTCCATCTCTACTCCTTCATCTCTCCATCTCTCCATCTCTCCATCTCCACTCCTTTATCTCCATCTCTACTCCTTCATCTCTCCATCTTTCCATCTCTACTCCTCCATCTCTACTCCTCCATCTCTACTCCTTCATCTCTCCATCTCTATTCCTTTATCTCCATCTCTACTCCTTCATCTCTCCATCTCTACTCCTTTATCTCCATCTCTACTCCTTCATCTCTCCATCTCTCCATCTCTACTCCTCCATCTCTACTCCTCCATCTCTACTCTTTCATCTCTCCATCTCTACTCCTTTATCTCCATCTCTACTCCTTCATCTCTCCATCTCTACTCCTTTATCTCCATCTCTACTCCTTCATCTCTCCATCTCTCCATCTCCATCTCTACTCCTTCACCTCTCCATCTCTACTCCTTCATCTCTTCATCTCTACTCCTTCATCTCTCCATCTCTACTCCTCCATCTCTCCATCTCTCCATCTCTACTCCTTCATCTCTCCATCTCCATCTCTACTCCTTCATCTCTCCATCTCCATCACTCCATCTCTACTCCTTCATCTCTCCATCTCTACTCCTTCATCTCCTACATAGCACACACTGCTGCTTTACATGTGTCTGGGTAGGCGGCCTACATACTCTATTGTTCACATATGCCACCAATATCTATCTATCTATCTATATCTATATATCTATCTATCTATCTGTCTATCTATCTATCTATCTATCTATCTGTCTATCTATCTGTCTGTATATGCATCTCTTTCCCCTCTCTGCTTTTCTTTGACTATCTGTCTCTCTCTCTTTCTCTCTCTGATGTTTTTTTTTGTCCAATCTGCTTACTGCAGTGTCCTTAAGTCTTCGTTTCTGTCCCGAGTTGTCCTTTCTTCCTTCCCATCATGCATTGCGGCGTTCTGTCAGGATAGTGCAGCATCCCACTACTGATGAGGTGGCAGACTGACCAAGCCCACACACACACACACACACACACACACACATACACACTCTTACACACACACACACACACAGACACACACATGCACGCACGCACACACACAAACACACACACATACATACATACACACAGACACAGACACAAACACACACACACGCACATACATACACACAGACACACATACATACACGCACGCACATACATACACACACACACACTCTCTCACACACACACACACTCATGCGCACAGTGCTGCTACTCACACACACAGACACACATACATACACACACACACATACATACACACACACACACACACACACACACAGACACACACTCATGCGCACAGTGCTGGTACTCACACACACACACACACACACACAGACACTCACATATGGCCATAAACACACAAACTCTCTCTCTCTCACTATGCTGTTACTCACACACAAACCACACACACCCGCAAGCTCTCCCCTACCCTCACTCTGTGTGTGTGTGTGTGTGTGTGTGTGTGTGTGTGTGTGTGTGTGTGTGTGTGTGTGTGTGTGTGTGTGTGTGTATCCTGAAAGCGATGCATCTGTGCACTGTGGAGGGAGGGAGAGATAGAGAGAGATAGAGATAGAGGGAGAGAGTTGGAGAGGGAGGAGAGGAGAGAGGGAGAGGAGAGAGAGTGATGCAGAGAGAGAGAGAGGGAGCGTGAAAATCCTCAACTGACCCCCATCACATTAGCGCCATGGCAACCAATCACAGGGGGAGAGAGGGAGGAGACCTCTCACTTCTCCTCCACCTCTCTCCTCCACTTCTCACTTCTCCTCCTCCACCTCTCTCTTCTCCTCCACCTCTCCTCCTCCTCCACCTCTACCCTCCACCTCTCTCTTCTTCTCCTCCACTTGTCACTTCTCCTCCTCCA
>NW_027468685.1:948985-958985 GCF_046254945.1 Alosa pseudoharengus
TGTGTTAGGGCTGCAGCCATCGATTATGTCATAGATTAATCGAGTAATCTGATACTATTTGCGTTATTAAATGCAATTTACTATTCAAGGGCACTTCAGCCGCTTCCTACTGCTCGGGGTTCGAACCGGCAACCCTCCGGTTACAAGTCCGAAGCGCTAACGAGTAGTCCACGGCCACACACACACACACACACACACACACACACACACACACACACACACACACACACACACACACACACACACACACACACACACACACACACACACACACACACACACACACACACACACACACACACACACTAACCAGTAGGCCACGGCTGCCCCTGGTGATTGCTACTGTAGGTTGACATTATAGAGGTGGTTTCTAGGGTGTGGTTCTAGGGTGTTGTTAGGGTACATATGGTGGTTGCTATGCAAAATAACACGGTTGCTATGGTGGTTGCTAAGGTTAAAGCCAAACCATCTGTATACAGGTCATGTAAAAAAAAAAATAATAATAATAAAAACATATATACAACATTTGAATTGGTGTATTGATCAAGCCCACTAATGGCATTTCTAATAATAAAAACATAAATACAACATTTGAATTGGTGTATTGATCAAGCTCACTAATGGCATTTCTAATAATAAAAACATAAATACAACATTTGAATTGGTGTATTGATCAAGCCCACTAATGGCATTTCTAATAATAAAAACATAAACAACATTTTTGGTGGTTGTGGCCTCACGGTCTGTCCCTCAGGTTGTGGCAGGCTGAATGGCCACAACCTCGTTCTCTCCGAGGATGTAAGGCAATTTAGCGTAATTTGTCCAGGTTTGAAACACAGTGTTGAATTTGATTTACTGAATGATAATGTCCGTATTTCCTCATATTTGGGGCATTCTGTTAGGAAGTGCAGTTCTGTCTCCACAGCCCCCAAGCTGCAGTGTGAGGCCTTTTGTTGAAATGTTTCCAATTTTCCCAGAATTTGTTTGAGTCAAGTGATTCTTCTAGATCATTCAGTTGGCTTTGCATATGTATTTTTCTTTGCTCTTACTGTATTTTTGTTTGAATATCTTGTGTAGATGGTATACGGCCAGTATAACCATATGGTTAATGCCATAGTCTTTTTTTCTCTTCCTCTCTCTTTCCTCTCTCTCTCTGTCCTCTCTCTCCCCCTCTCTCTCTCTCTTTCCTCTCTCTCTCTCTCTCCCTCTCTCCATCTCTTTCTCTCTCTCTCTCTCTCTCTCTGCAGGTGTGTGTGAGGGGAGGAGGCCTCACTCCTTGTGTTGTGCTGGAGGCCATTCCGATTCTGGGGTAAGAATATGTTTATACACACACACACACACAAAAAAAAAAACACACACACACACACACAGATAGACACACAGAGATACACACACACACACATACAAACACACAGATACATACAAACACACACACACACACACGCACACTCTCACACACACACACACACACACACACACACACACACACACATAGAATAACACCTTCACATAAACTGTGTATAAGTATAAGTATATATACTTTTTTTGATCTCGTGAGGGAAATTTGGTCTCTGCATTTATCCCAATCCGTGAATTAGTGAAACACACACAGCACACAGTGAACACACAGTGAGGTGAAGCACACACTAATCCCGGCGCAGTGAGCTGCCTGCATCAACAGCGGCGCTCGGGGAGCAGTGAGGGGTTAGGTGCCTTGCTCAAGGGCACTTCAGCCGTGCCTACTGGTCGGGGTTCGAACCGGCAAACCCTCCGGTTACAGGTCCGAAGTGCTAACCAGTTGGCCACGGTGTGTGTGTTTCCAAATGTAGAGCTTGTATCCATGTTCACACAGAGTAACCAAAGTCCTTATTCAGTGTCCTGGGCCCCACACACTGTTGTAGTGGACCGCTACAGATTCTGTAGAATAAAAATGTATATTTCTATAGTACTCATATATCTTATAGGGATTCTGTAGAATAAAAATGTATATTTCTATAGTACTCATATATCTTATAGGGATTCTGTAGAATACACATGTATATTTCTATAGTACTCATAGGGATTCTGTAGAATAAACATGTATATTTCTATAGTACTCATATATCTTATAGGGATTCTGTAGAATAAAAATGTATATTTCTATAGTACTCATAGGGATTCTGTAGAATAAAAATGTATATTTCTATAGTACTCGTATATCTTATAGGGATTCTGTAGAATAAACATGTATATTTCAATAGTACTCATATATCTTATAGGGATTCTGTAGAATAAAAATGTATATTTCTATAGTACTCATATATCTTATAGGGCCTCAACACTCATCTCCGAGTTCACTCTTCCCTTTCCGCCCGTGTACAACAATTCAAACTCTTTCACAACTCTCTTTCCTTCCGTGTGTGTGTGTGTGTGTGTGTTTCCTTCACAACTCTCTGTCCTTCCGTGTGTGTGTGTGTGTTTCCTTCACAACTCTCTGTCCTTCCGTGTGTGTGTGTTTCCTTCACAACTCTCTTTCCTTCCGATACTCACTCATTCTGACTTTCATTTTGTATCAAAGTATATATTTGACTATTTAATTTGTTGTATGAATATTTTTGGTTTGAACTATCCCAATATATGATGTGAAATGTATAACACTTGTTTTGTGTTGTTTGATTTGTGCTGGGCTAGCTGTAACTGTGTGTGTGTGTGTGTGCATGTGTGTTGTTTGATTTGTGCTAGGCTAGCTGTAACTGTGTGTGTGTATGTGTGTGTGTGTGTGTGTTGTTTGATTTGTGCTAGGCTAGCTGTAACTGTGTGTGTGCGTGTGTGTGTGTGTGTTGTTTGATTTGTGCTAGGCTAGCTGTAACTGTGTGTGCATGTGTGTGTGTGTGTGATGCTTGTGTTTTGTGACAGGAATGCCATCAGGCCTGATATTGTTGTTATTGATGAGAGCAATAGGAATGTATTCATAGTGGAAGTAGGCTGTTGTTTTGACCCATGTCCAGAGGAAGCCTGTTTAACAAAGCTGGTGAAATACCAGCGTGTTGTGCTGCAGATGTGCAGTCTTGGTTATAAACAGTGTTGGGAACGTTACTTTAAAAAAGTAATTAGTTATAGTTACTCACTACTTGTTCCAAAAAGTAACTGAATTACTCTATGATAAGAGTAACTCGTTACCAGGGAAAGTAACTATTTGTGTTACTGTTACAAAAAAAAAAGCTGCTATACTGTATGTCAAAGAATTTGGATTTTTTTAGCAGTTTTGAGCAGCCAGTTGAAATTAGTAGAACAGACAGGTGTTTGTAGGCTACATAACTTTCGATATTTATTACATACAGTGGGCATCGCTTTCAAATGACCACTTAATTCGCGCATTACGCGGCGTGAAGCTGCGTGAAGCTTTAGTACCACTTTCAGCCACTGTGCGTCGCTCTGCCACTGTACATCGCTCTGCCTGCCGTCCCTTCTGAAGCTGGATCTACCATTAAACATAATTGTTGCCGAGAGTAATCCCAGCCTACGAATTCAATAACAAAATAAATCATGCATAATTAAACATTACCTCGATTTAGGCTACTTGGGTATGGCTTAAGGCTTGACTACACGGTGGTAACGAAAATCAAAATTTGCTGTCTACATTATTGTCAGTGTTGGGGTTAACGCAACTACGCAAATCAAAACAGTGGTGTGATAATTGAGCCAGTAGAGAAATAACTGTTCAAAATTAATCTGTAGCCTTGGGTAGGCTTCTGCAGAAAACACTTTTTAATACCGATTTAATACTATCTGGCGACGTTTTTAACAGGCTACGCAATAGAGGCTTAGACAACTATGACCCACGTTTTGGTTTCGTAAATTAATTTGCCCTACTTCTTGACTGCAGTGTAGTCAATTGACTGCTTGACATGTCATTTTTATTTTTCTGTACAATAAACAAATACATCTGCTTTATGCCGCAGAATTACATTCATATTTGGCTGACTGCAGACGCGCCACTTCCCTCCCCATATTCCAAGATTAAGATAGTAGCCTATACAAAAAGCACTTCATACTATCATAAAAAAATAGTTAAAACGAATAGCTATTTGCAATTTGACAAAACACTGGTCCTCATTTTGCGAATGCGAGGACGATATGAGCCTGTTGCATTTATTTAGATGTCCGAGTCACGCATAATGTTTGAAAACCACTGGCTCGTAATCACAATAATTTAACACATAACAGTTGGATAGCCTACTTCATCATGTCCCCATGCCTACATTTTTGTGAGTAGCATAGAGATCGTTAAAAACAATAAAGTATGGCTCTCCGTTTGGGACATCGAAAACATATATTTTTAATAGACTACCGTCGAAGATTCTGACTTGCAAAAGCCTCGGGATAACACGTTATCTCCACTATCATCAGTCATGCCCCTTGATCAAAGTGGGGAATGAAATAAAAGTTTGAGAACCACTGGCTTAACAAGTTACCTGCAGTCCAGAACACAGAATCTGTTGCAATATTCTGATGATCGGCGATGATATCGGCAAATGTTTGTTTTCCAAAGTAAGAATTTCACTTCACCATGCACCTTCGACAATACCTGGCCTACCTGGTATCATTACAAACATTATTCTGTGTCCTAAAACTGGCATATTTTATGGCATTGTGTCATGTAAGTTCGTTGCAAAATCTAGAGAAATGTGTGAGGTGGTCAGCGGAGGACAATTAAGACACACATTGGATTGTGTTATTACTTGAACATTCCACACTATCCACAGCTGTGGTAGGCCTATCAGGGGCAGGAGGATTACTGTCAGCGCAGGCTTTATATAAAATTCTTCAACAGAAGGCCTCGAATGTTGTCTTGTTTGTGGAGCGCTTTGCTTCGCTTCTGTAATCTCGGCTTCATTGAAAATGAGGGCTTCCCTCAATGACCCTCCGAGAATAAATAAAGGTTGAATGAATGAATGAATGCAGGCTTGCCCAAAATAAAGGCCTGTGGTTTGCGCAGCCTACAGTAAATAACAGACCCGCCAGAATGTGCGTTATGATGCTTTTTTACGAGCAAGATGTTTTTGGTACCCTACGCACACTGCATGTTCTTAAATAACAATGATCATCAGTAATATTCGACCATTAATTTGGGTAAATGGGCAAGCGTGACCACCTTGATTGGCTGATTGGCTGATGATTGTAACGCGGGCATGATTCCAAACACCTCCCTTACGATGATGAGTGACAGGTGACAGGTCTCAGAATGCGTGCGCTACACAAGGACGGAAGATGATGAATAACTGGGGCCGTAGGCTATTCACAAAGGCTTTTATCTTACTACTAGGAGTAGGCTACTCCTAAATCGCACTTAAAGATTTTAGCTTGGAGTTTTCTCTTAAAAGTTATTCACAAAGCCTTTCAGACAACTCCTAAACTAGGAGTGAGTCTTCGTGGCTATGGATGACGTCATAACTCATGCACGAGCTTGACTGAAGTGACCACCTTGATTGGCTGACGATTGTAACGCGGGAATTCCAAACACCTCTCTTCCGATGATGACTGACAGGTGACAGGTCGGAGAATGCGTGCGCTACACAAGTAGTGCGAAGGACGGAATATGATTAATAACTGAATAAAAAGGCCTAGCCTAAATTAATAAAGAGTAAGGCAAAACAAATAGCTTAGTAGCCTAATGAAACATAGGCCTATGGATTGATGCAGTAGCCTACCTTTGCAACATTATTAAATGAATCTGTCACCATATCCCTAGGCTACGTTTGCAAAGAGGAGAACATTTTAATTTGATTCACAATGAAACGTTACATTTCATTTACATGTTAACAATGAGTAGTTTTGGTTGTTGGTGGCGTTATTGCATCCCTTTTATGAATGCAAAATTGTTCCCTCGCGATTGGAAGCTCCTGTTGCGCATAGGCTATGCATTTCAAAACATCGCAACGTAAAATGCCACAAAAAAGCTGTTTATGAATAGGAGTCCTCTCGACTTAAGCTGTCCCAGACTTAGGTGCTACTTTTAGGTCTAAAATGCTTAGTGAATTACTTTTTGTGAAAAAATTAGGAGTCTTAAAAGTTAGGAGTGACACGCCCATTATTTTTAGGAGTTGCTCCTAAATTCGCCAGTTAGGAGCTACTTTTAGCCTTAAAATTCTTTGTGAATACGGCCCCTGAATAAAAAGGCCTAGCCTAAACGAATCAAGGCAAAACAAATAGCCTAGAAGCCTAATGAAACATATGGATTGATGTAGTATCTTTGTAACATTATTAAATTATTCTGTTACTATGCCTACGTTTGCAAAAGAGAACATTTTAATTTGATTCACAATAATGTTACATTTAATTTACATGTTGACAATGTTTTGTTGTTGTTGGTGGCGTTATTGCATGTTAGTTATGCCTACAATGCAAAATTGCTTCCTCGCGATTGGAAGCTCCTGTAGCTGCATAGGATTTCAAAACACGGCAAAATTCCGCAGGTTTGTGATATAGGTCTGTGAGTAAGGAGTCCTCTTGACTTCTTTTAAGCTGTCAGAAGTGGGAAGGTGTGATTTTTTGGGGGCAGGGCCGGATTAACTGGGCACAAATGTCTGATGGCCCCCCTTCCCCCCAGCCAACGTGAATCGGGTGGTTAGTTAATAGGCCTATCGTGAAGATTTTTCCTGCCATCTAAGGCACGAGCGCATCTGTGAGGCCAAGCCTCACCAAGTAGCTCGTTTGCTTACAACTAACATTCCATTTAATTAAACTGCTTTATAGGCTATGCCGAAATAGTTTTCAACATTTTGAATATTAGTGTCGGGTGAATTGAAATGTTCTCAAAGTAGCCTTATGGCTGAAAGCTGCATGGGATCCCCCCCGTCAAGCAATATAACCATACAAACGCGCTTCCTGCACTCATTGTTTCAAAAGGAGTAATTTTGGCGCACGTAGACATAAGGCCGAACATGCAAGCGCCAATGAATCGTGCTCTCACGACAATCACGCCATTAAACTTAAATAGGTTAACATCACTCTAAGTTCAAGCAAGGAAAACGATGATTTGAAGACATCTGTTTCGTTGGAAGGGCAAGGGGTAGCAACAGGGCAACAGAGAGACAGGCCCGATGGCAGGGCTGTTATGAGAGTATTAAAATATGGGATATTCTACGGGAAAACATTAAAACGGCAAGACAGCGGGGGAAAGTTAAAATACGTGATAAACACGGAAAAAGTTGGCATGCATTGTTTCGGTCCCCGTGCACAGGGATTATTTGTCATATTATTAATCACATATGATTATTTGTGAAATTGTGCAAACAGGCGCAACACATTTGAAAAGGAAGGACTGGTAGCATGCAAGCTCACGGGAAAGATTGATTTAAGAACATTATCACAAAGTGTGTGGCTGTGGCACGGGCGGAAGACAGCGACAATTGGCAGGGGAGGGTCATGTCTTTTTTAACAATTCTGTCGGAGGGTCATTGGACAATTTCTAGCAGGCAAGATAGGGTCATGCAACTTCCAACTGAAGCATTCAAAATTCCTCCGGTGGCCCCTTCAATAAATAACGAACAGTCCCTAGATTGCTGCTGGGCTATATGTCTTGGTTCTGTTAACAACTCATTGTCAAACGCATAGCCTATCTCGTTGTTGCATCCATTACAAACAAACATGCAATGTGAACGTCTGGGATTGGGGAGAGCACTAAATGCTCTACTGAATAAGCACGAAGTCAAACCTTTAAATGAAAAACACTCTTTCATAATCCAAAAAATCCGTTGTAACGATGGGAAAAGTAATTAGTTAGATTACCCCGTTAGTGAAAAAATATCATTACCTAACGCCATTCTTTTAAACACCGTTATTTCAAACACTGGTTATAAATGCCAATATGTGGAGCTCATATGTGGTAGTTTGGGCCCCGTACACAGGCTGGTCACTAGGGGTCTCAGGATTGGGCCACGTACACAGGCTGGTCACTAGGGGTCTCAGGATTGGGCCACGTACACAGGCTGGTCACTAGGGGTCTCAGGATTGGGCCGCGTACACAGGCTGGTCACTAAGGGCCTTGTTGGATTTACAAAAGTGAAAGCTAAACAACTGGCTAAATATTGTTCAATTTCATCCATTATTGGAAGACACCACATTTGGAGCCGAATACATACCGAATACTGATACATATTTTGTGGTAGAAATATTGGTATCATAAAATTGCAATACATTTTCTTCTCTGCTCTCTAAACTAAATAATAATGAGTGTCAAATAAAATATATAATAGCAGGCTATTTCAAACAAAAAAAAAACAATTCTGTCTAAAACAAGCCTCAAAGTCAAAGTCAAAGTCTGCTTTATTGTGAATTTATTCACATGCCAAGACATACAAAGAGATCGAAATTAAGTTTCTCACTATCCCACGGTGAAGACCAGACGTAATTTTACCAATTAAGTCCACAGACAAACATAACATTCAAGTAAACAATAAAAAGTAAATAAGAAGGCACATACAATGAAGAAATAAGAGCAGCAAAATTGGGTTGAAATTGTGCAATTGTGCATACAGTAGACAGTCAATATCATAGTGCAAAGTCCGGCCAATAAATGTCTGAGGTAGTTCTGTTTGACCTAAGTATGCAAGTGGCATAGTGGTGCAAGTTATGTAAGAGCAGCAGAAGTGTTGTGTTTCTAGGACAACAGGACAACAACAACAAGTTGCAAAGTGTGCAAAGTGTACAAGTGGAGTGGTGCAGGCGGCCATTGTGGGTCCAAAGTCCAGGATGTTATGTAGCTGAGGGTGGAGGGGGGAGAGAGTTCAGCATCCTAACAGCCTGGTGTATGAAGCTGTTGGTGAGTCTGGTGGTGCGGGAGCGCAGGCTTCTGTACCTCTTCCCAGAGGGCAGTAGATCAAACAAATTGTGAGCAGGGTGACTTGCATCACTCACAATTGTGGTCGCCTTGTGGGTGAGGTGGGTGGTGTAAATGTCCTTCAGGGAGGGGATTGAAGCACCAATAATCCTTCCAGCTGTGTTCACTATGCGCTGCAGGGCTTTCCTGTTGTATTCAGTGCAGCTTCCGCCCCACACAGCGATACAGCTGGAGAGGATGCTCTCAATGGTGCCTCGGTAAAATGTGGTCATGATGGCTGGTGGAGCACTTGCTCGCCTGAGTTTCCGCAGGAAGTAGAGGCGGCGCTGAGCTTTCTTCGCCAGTGATGCAGTGTTGGTGGTCCAGGAGAGGTCTTCACTGATGTGCACCCCCAGGAATTTGGTGCTGCTCACTCTCTCCACCACAGCACCGTCGATGGTCAGTGGCAGGTGTTGTGTGTGACCTCTCCGGAAGTCAACAACAATCTCCACACTTTTTAACTAGATTATCTTATTTAAACACATTATCTTAATTAAAGACATTATTAACTAGATTATCTTAATTAAAGACATTATTAACTAGACTATCTTAATTAAAGACATTATTAACTAGACTATCTTAATTAAAGACATTATTAACTAGATTATTTTGCACTGTGTCCATATCTTAATTAAAGACATTATTAACTAGATTATCTTAATTAAAGACATTATTAACTAGATTATTTTGCACTGTGCCCATATCTTAATTAAAGACATTATTAACTAGACTATCTTAATTAAAGACATTATTAACTAGATTATCTTAATTAAAGACATTATTAATTAGACTATTTTGCACTGTGTCCATATCTTAATTAAATACATTATTAACTAGATTATCTTAAATAAAGACATTATTAACTAGACTATCTTAATTAAATACATTATTAACTAGATTATTTTGCACTGTGCCCATATCTTAATTAAAGACATTATTAACTAGATTATCTTAATTAAAGATATTATTAACTAGATTATCTTAATTAAAGACATTATTAACTAGATTATTTTGCACTGTGTCCATATCTTAATTAAAGACATTATTAACTAGATTATTTTGCACTGTCTGTCTCAGTAAACTCTGACAGGGCAACAAAACATGATCCCTTGTGACTCTACTGTAGTTCTAGAGACCTTT
>NW_027468685.1:961485-963985 GCF_046254945.1 Alosa pseudoharengus
GATGAATAACTGAATAAAAAGGCCTAGCCTAAATGAAAAGAGTAAGGCAAAACAAATAGCCTAGTAGCCTAATGAAACATACGGATTGATGTAGTAGGCTATCTTTGTAACATTATTAAATTAATCTGTTACTATGCCTATGCCTACGTTTGCAAAAGAGAATATTTTAATTTGATTCACAATAATGTTACATTTAATTTACATGTTGACAATGAGTAACCTAGTTTTGGTTGTTGTTGGTGGCATTATTGCATGTTAGTTATGTCTACAATGCAAAATTGCTTCCTCACGATTGGAAGCTCCTGTAGCCGCATAGGATTTCAAAAAAGGCAAAATGCCACAAAATCGATTTGTGAATAGGTCTGTGAGTTAGGAGTCCTCAACTTCCTTTAAGCTGTCACAGCTGGTGGGAAGGTGTGATTCAGTCAACGTGAATCGGGTGGTCAGTCAATAGGCCTATATCGTGATTTTTTGCCAAGCCTCACCAAGTAGCCCGTTTGTTTACAACTAAAATTCCATTTAATTAAACTGCTTTATAGGCTATGCCGAAATAGTTTTCAACATTTTGAATATTAGTGTCGGGTGAATTGAAATGTTCTCAAAGTAGCCTTATGGCTGAAAGCTGCTGGGTATCCCCCCCGTCAAGCAATATAACCATACAAACGCGCTTCCTGCTCTCATTGTTTCAAAAGGAGTCATTTTGGCTTTGTCAGAACTGAAGAGCTGTGGACGGCACGGCACGGTATGCCCAATGAAAATAAATTAACGCAACGCAACACAACACAGACCCCGCTTCTCTCGCGTCAGTCACTGACATGAACGAAACACAGAACCCGCTTCTCTCACGGCAGTCACTGACAGTAACCTAGAATAAATGCATGGGGAAAAACACTTCCCCATGACAAAGACATCGTAAAACACTGAAAGTTAATATTTTGTCACTATAACATACATCTGTCCTTTGTCTAATGTGTTATGTTCCAAGTAGCCTAGTGCGTAATTCTGCTTCATAAAGTTGAACAAATACATTTGCTTATTTCACAGAAAAATATAAATAGCCAGTTAGGGTCTACAGTGCAGAGTTGGTAAGTTATGGTAGGCCAACTTGCAGTGAACATACAAACAGGGGAAATTCTTTCTCTAGTAGCTGAGTAGCCTCAGGTATGCACGTAGACATAAGTCCGAACATGCAAGCACCAATGAATCGTGCTCTCACGACAATCACGCCGTTAAACTTAAATAGGTTAACATCACTCTAAGTTCGCCTTCAAGCAAGGAAAACGATGATTTGAAGATATCTGTTTCGTTGGAAGAGCAAGGGGTAGCAACAGGGCAACACAGAGACAGGCCCGATGGCAGGGCAAAGCAGCGCGGGCGGAAGACAGCGACAATTGGCAGGGGAGGGTCATGTCTTTTTTAACAATTCTGTCGGAGGGTCATTGAACAATTTCTAGCAGGCAAGGGAGGGTCATGCAACTTGCAACTGAAGCACTCAAAATTCCTCCGGTGGCCCCTTCAATAAATAACGAACAGTCCCTAGATTGCTGCTGGGCTATATGTCTTGGTTCATGTCTGTTAACAACTCATTGCCGTCAAACGCGTAGCCTATCTCGTGGTTGCATCAATTACAAACAAACATGCAATGTGAACGTCTGGGATTGGGAAAAGCACTAAATGCTCTACTGAATAAGCACGAAGTCAAACCTTTAAATGAAAAACACTCTTTAATAATCAAAAAAATAAACCGCTAATGAAGTAAACTTGTGACCATCAAAAATCGTTTATCGCCTGTAACTCCGTGATGACAGGACGTAACAGGAAGGCATTTGGCTGAGCAACGGAGGTTAATATGCTCTATATTTTGTCCAAATGATGTCTGTCTATCATCGTTGCACTCAGATAAAACCAGAATGTTTCATTTGTCCTGCGTTTCTTGTACGGCTGCAAACGGGATTCACTCGCAGTTAACCAAATATTTCTTTATTAGGGCAGGGCAGACATATTTCTGGCTATTAAATTATTTTTAAACCAGTCTGCTAAAGTCTGTAGTGAAGTCTGTGTAGGGTTTTCCAGGCTCCATTTCTTTTTACGAGACACCCTGCTCACCTGCTCAGACATCTACCGGTTATTTGGGTTGTTGCAGCGTCGATGCAGCGTCACTGGAAAAATACAAATTAAAGTCGTGTGATGCCGCGTGATCCCGCGCGCGGACCGCGAGTGAAGCTGGCCAAGTTGAAGCACTGCCCACTGTACATGTCTATAGGCACTACAGTAAGAGAGTGTGTGTGTGTGTGTGTGTGTGTGTGTGTGTGTGTGTGTGTGTGTGTTTACATGTCTATAGACACTACAGTAAGAGTGGTGTGTGTATGTGTGTGTTTACATGTCTATAGGCACTACAGTAAGAGTGTGTGTGTGTGTGTGTGTGTGTGTGTGTGTGTGTGTGTGCGTGCGTGTGTGTGTGTTTACATGTCTATAGGCATTACATGTGCACATTGCGTGT
>NW_027468685.1:968985-978985 GCF_046254945.1 Alosa pseudoharengus
GGGAAGCCTAAGGCCTATACTTCTGTCATTCCACTTTACATTTCAAGTTACTTGCACATTACTTTTAAAACTAGTAGAAAATGTATTTAAAAATCCTCTGTTGAATGAAAGTAACTGTACATTAAATATCCAAACTTTTTCTTGTAACCGTCTTTATGTGGCTCTTCTGAGATTAATACATTTGGTAAAAGTGGCTCTCCAGGCAAAAAAGGTACCCGACCCCTGGGCTAGTGTATTAGTTAACTTCAGAACCAACTGACAGAGGGAACTGGTTTCACGGCTGACCTCTGTTTTGATTGCTTGAAGCTTTATGGTATTCTCTCTCCCTCTCCATCTCTCTCTCCTCTCTCTCCCTCCATCTCTCCCTCTCTCTATCGCTATCCCTCTGCCTCTCTCTCCATCTCTCCCTCTGCCTCTCTCTCCATCTTTCCCTCTTCCTCTCTCTCTCTATCCCTCTTGCACTCTCTCTCCTCTCTCTCCCTCTCCAAATGTCTCTCCCTCTCTCTATCTCTCTCCCTCTCTCTCTCTCTATCCCTCTTCCTCTCTCTCTCTCCCTCTGCCTCTCTCTCCCTCTCTATCCCTCTTGCACTCTCTCTCCTCTCTCTCTCCTCTCTCTCTATCTCTCTCCCTCTCTCTCTATCCCTCTTGCACTCTCTCTCCTCTCTCTCTCCTCTCTCTCCCTCTCCAAATGTCTCTCCCTCTCTCTATCTCTATCCCTCTTTCTCTCTCTCTCCATCTCCCTCTGTCTCTCCCTCCCTCTCTCTGCCTCTCCATCTCTCTCCCTCTTTATCCCTCTCTCTCCTCTCTCTCTCTCTCTCTCCCTCTCTCTGCCTCCCCATCTCTCTCTCTATCCCTCTCTCTCTCTCTCCCTCAGGTTCTAAGGAGCCGTGGAACCACAGAGGAATGATGTCAAGGCCCTGATCCCTACCGTTCAGTATGTCAGGTAATGGTCATTTTCATCTGTGTGTGTGTGTGTGTGTGTGTGTGTGTGTGTATTTTAGTGCAAGTCTTGAAGTCTAAAAAGATTGCTCCAACAACCCCTCCTTCACCTAGGATTTTACTTTTTCTATAAAACCATTCTAAAGTTGGCAGCTGTTGGTGGTAGTCTTTAGAATGTTCATAAAACCAACTGTCATGTCAAACTCTTAAGGACTCATCCACACACACAGGCTGCTGGCCCTCACGGACCCAACTGTAGGTGTTTGTTGGTGCAGTGTGCAAGCTCCTTGAGCCATCTCAGTTGATCTCAGTAGTTACAGGCAGAGAGACGGTCCCAACCTTTAAAAATTGGGGAGACAGTAGCCAGTTTCCAGACACTCGGAAAGACTCCCTCTCTAATTAAGCACAGCCTCCCAGTTAGTGCCCTGCACAGCACTTTAAAAACTTGCATCTGTTTTTGGGAATACTGAGTGACACCTGCCCTTGAACCAAAGGGGTAAATGTTTTAGTCATCTTCAAAGTCTCCAGCATCACTGTCAGATTCAACAGTGGTAAGCCTAGCCTGGGCTTGTGCATCATTGGTTGGTTGTCCGCTATAAGGTTGCTGGTGGCCATGCTCACTCTGGTCCTCATCTATGCTATGGTCTGCAAACAGGACGAACACGAACACCCCAATGGTCAAATGTCCTTTTGAGTTTTGGCCCATTTAGTACTCCGTAGTTCAACAAAACAATACCATAGTTTGTGAGTTCATCGGCAGTAAATATAACAAAACACTTAGTCAGACGTCACTTTTTTTGAGTTCAGTTTGGGAAACGGGGACGATTGTTCTTTCAAAAAGGATGGTCAAAAAATATATATGAGTATTTCGGAGTAACGGGGAAACGTGGGCATTAGTCAGTGTTTGTGAAACGAAAACAGTTCCTCTTGCAACGATCAGTGTAGGTGCGATGTGTGCGTTGGTGTGTGCGTAGCGGGGCTTTGGAAACACTGCTCCAGCGGTAATGTCACCGCCGGGGTTACCTTCGGATATGCAGGCCTCTCGTTATGTGGCTGGTTGTGGATTACAGCCCCAGGAAAAGGTGCGCAGGCCGCTCCGTAGGCAACCAGACTCAGGCAGGAAGACAGCGGTCCTCAGAGGAGTGAACGTCGCAGCTCTGCGGTAAGTTTAAATTTCAGATATTCCGTCAGCGAGGGAATCTTAAAGCCGGTGTTGCACCAAATTCTGTGACCTGTCAAATTTTGTGACTCTAGAGGGCGCTGTTTTATTGGAGTCTATGAATGTACTGAGCTGTACTGACACACTGATGAGGCAATTCTGTTATGTGTATAATTCTTCTAATAAACTTTGTACATTTTTGAAACATGGAACATTGTCTGGGTGTGGGTGTATTACTCCACAGGCCTGCCTGTGTATCTTCCTCTCTATACTATCTCTTTAGAGTAGAGCTAAAGCCTGTGTATCTTCCTCTCTATACTATCTCTATAGAGTAGAGCTAAAGCCTGTGTATCCTACTCTCTATACTATCTCTATAGAGTAGAGCTAAAGCCTGTGTATCCTACTCTCTATACTATCTCTATAGAGTAGAGCTAAAGCCTGTGTATCTTCCTCTCTATACTATCTCTATAGAGTAGAGCTAAAGCCTGTGTATCTTCCTCTCTATACTATCTCTATAGAGTAGAGCTAAAGCCTGTGTATCTTCCTCTCTATACTATCTCTATAGAGTAGAGCTAAAGCCTACCCCACCACTCCAGCGAAGAGGTGGACTTCAGCAGGACAGGTCACATATGTTGATAAGCCTACTGTCAACCCCACTATAACTCTGCAGAAATGGACTGATATTGTACATTGTCATTGACATCAGCAAACACTTTATTTACATTATTGACAAACTCCTTGTCATTGTCTGTTAATATACTTTTTGGCACCTCAAACTGATATACAAACTTAAGGAGGCAGTTAGTGACCTCCACAGCATTTTTTTCTGCAGTTACAGTGACATAATTTGACAGTAGCCTATCAAAATATGTGACCTGTCCTGCTGAAGTCCATCTGTTCACAGGAGTGGTGAGGGGTAGGCTTTAGCTCTACTCTAGAATAATACACCCACACCCAGTCAATGTTCCATGTTTCAAAAATGTACAAAGTTTATTAGAAGAATTATACACATAACACAATTGCCTCATCAGTGTGTCAGTACAGCTCAGTACAGCTCAGTACATTCATAGACTCCAATAAAACAGCGCCCTCTAGAGTCACAAAATTCGACAGGTCACAGAATTTGGTGTAACACCGGCACGGACTTGACAGCGTAGACTCACGAAGAGACGTGTTTTCAGCAGTTACTATGCTTTAGTTGCTTTTCTTTGTCGTAGTTGTGTGTGTTGATTGCACTTTCCTAAGACTCAAAAGAAACGGATTATAGTGTTTGCTGTAGGCTACGTTCTCACTCTCTCTCTTTCCATTGCCTGCGTCCAACTATCTTTTAACTCTGCCATGGCACTGACTTAATTACAATAACCGCCCCCACCTGGACTGACGATGGCAATTGTTAATTGGTAACTCGCAGCTGAGCACAGCAGAGACGGGGCCGTCACAATGTCAAATTTGGCACTGCACTTACTCATGCCTGTAGTGCCCATAGATATATACACTAGATGTCGCCTTCTGCTTCTCAGCATGCGTCAACACCGCCGCCATCTTTGTACAGGGATCTGAAGCGCTAACTAGTTCTCCTGTATTGTCAGCGTTACCTATTTAGCGACGTTTGGCCATCCCCAGCGATAGAAAACCTTTTTAGCGATTAGCGACAAATTTGGGAACTTCTCACAATGATGGCAGATCGGCTTCTTTGTTGTTGAAACGTAAGAAAATCTCCTTTCTCATGGCTTTGTCATTTATGAATTCAGCTACATCTCTTTTGCCCATGGCACTGACCCATGATTTAAAAGTAACGACTGGCGTAGCCTATGTAGGCCTAGTAGCAGAGGTAAATGTTCTACAGATCTACAGCAACTTCTGGTGAGATTACAATTTAGCCTACATGAGTAAACGACACGAGGGGTATGTGGCCTCAACCAGAGCCTGTCTAGAAGAGCCTGCTTACTTTCATTGTATCGAACCTGGTTGCAGTTTACTCATTGTTCCTCTAGGGGCCGCCGCTAGCTAGTGCAGAATGAATGGGAGTCTATGGGGCTAGACGGGTAAAATGTATCTTTATTATCGTCTTAAGCTTAGTTTTCTCTAGACTCAACCATAAATACATGCCTGTCAGTTGGAACAACCCAAAAAACTAGATAATTGCTTGAGATTTTGACGATTTATGGTGATTTTATTTTCGCTAGATCTTTGCCCAGATTGACGCTAATGCATTATAGAGGAGTGGATCACTGAAGCAAGATGGCGTCTCGATTGACGCATTCGTTCCAATGAACAGCAGTAGTCAAGGCGACATCTAGTGTATATGTCTATGTGTAGTGCCATAGATATAGCCCACTGGCAGCTGTCACTGAACAGCCTACCAAATTAGTAGGGGGGCCTATGTGTCTAATTTGGGGGCCTGTGGGATTCGCATGTTAATTTTTGGAGACTATTATATCTTTGTTCTAGGGGTTCTTAAGAGTAAAAAAAAACATGACTCCATTTTTTTTGAAGATTTTGAAGGACCCAAATCAAAGGTCAAATTCAGAAAAGGTCAAATATGGTGTTTTGTCCATAAACCTCACATTGCTGGTATTATAGCATAGGGTTTGGTGCCTACAAGGTGTGCAAAAGTGGGCCACATAAACAATACAACATTATAAAACATTTTTAGGCTGATGATCTCTTTAACAAGAAATTGTGCCTAAAATTCTCCAAATTGTCCGCTAAAAAAATAATACTTCAATATCAATACAATCAATTCATGCCTATTAGTGTGCTTGAGTGTAGGCCTAGCCTGCTCTGTCAGTTCTTGTCTACACCCATTCAGAGCACAAAGTGCAGAGATCTTTGTTAAATCAAGTTTAATAGACTTAATAGACTTTTACATAGTACCAGCTGAAGTCTGTAAGGCCTTCCGTAGCTTATGTAAGTGTGATGAAAAGAAAGGGTAAAGGATCAGATCGACAAACAGACAGGTGTGTGTGTGTGTGTGTGTGTGTAAGAGAGAGAAAGAGAAAGTGAGACACTACCAGCATGGATGGATTATGAACTTTCAGGCCCCTGGGCCCAGATGTATTAAGGGCCACCCACTAATTGTTGCGGGGGACATTTTTAAAAAAATATTTGATTTCCTATATTCTGGTGCATTTTGGGGATGGCCAATACTTTAATTCAATCAGATTCATAGCCTATATGTTGATATGATGTGTTGATATTGAGGCAATGATTCCATGCAATGGCTTGGGCCCCCTGACTCCTTGTCTCCCCTGGGCTTGGGCCCGGTAGGCCCATGCAGTAATCCATCCCTGACTACCAGTGACAGTTGGCTGATGATAGGCAGTGATAGAATTTAGAATATCGAATAACCTGAAGAACATAGTGCTCTGTTCTTCATGGTTGGTGATATTAGTGACCTTCTAGCCTTCTACATTTGAGCAAGCACATCTTCATAGTCCATGGAGGCACAGTCTAGTTAGGTTATATTCTGAGGTGTGTCTTTCTGTTAGTCAGGTGGTGGCACACATATTCTAAAAGAAACAGATTTTGGGCTATGTATCCAGTGGCAGATATGTGTGGACTGGTGAATGAACCATCACTAGAGACATATGCCAAATTTCTTGTTTTTGTCCATGAGAGAGTATAGAGATGGAGATCACAGATCAGCCAACGATTACATTGTTACAGTGCAGTCATCTTACAAGAGAACAAAGCAGTTTGGCACAGGAACTGCTACAAATCCACCTGTAACAGTGAGCATCTGCAGCATGCTAAGATTCGCTACTAGAAATCATGTGAAGCATGCAGGACTCAGTGTCTTCAGAAAAGACGTGGTAGACCATCTTCTGAACCTGCAGCAACACCTGCAACTGCATCAAGTCCATCTAGAGGGACTTTGTACTCTTGTTCAGCAGCAGCTGCTGCCAGCATAGATAAGTGCTTCTTCTGTCAGAAGCAGACAAAAGAGCTTCTTCATGAGGTGTCCTCTTTCAATGCAGGCAACCAACCAAGAACTATAAGTAATATTTTGAAGTCAATGACTTTTAACAGGTAGCCAGTGTAAAGATGCTAGGATGGGGAAAATATGTTCATATTTTTTGTGTGTGTGAGCAGCTGCATTTTGAATAAACGGTTAGCTCTTTAGACAGGTATTATTACAGCCAGCATAATAGCATTGCAATAGCATTGCAATAGTCTATCCTTGAGATGACAAAACATTAATTTCTTGGCATCTGGTAAGGAGAAGGACTTCCTTATCTTTGAAATGTTCCTTAAATGGTAAAATTAAGTTTTGGTGATCTGTTTTATGTGATTACTTAGTGCTAGGTCCTGGTCAATTATAACTCCCAGGTTTTTAACACTTGTGGATGAGGTCAGTGGAAGATCACTATATGTAGCCTGTGATGTGGATAGGATATCCCTCATCTTTTTAAACCTAAAACCATGACTTCTGTTTTATCTGAGTTCACAAGCAGGAAATTATTCGTCATCCATGTCTTTATAGCTCTTATACATGTGTCAAGTTTGGCTAACAGGGTTAATTCATCAGGTTTTATGGAGAGGTATAGTTATGTATCATCTGCTAAACAACAGGGGCCCCAGTACTGAGCCTTGAGGCACTTCATATTTTACCATAATCTGGGTAGATGGTTTATTATGGACCTGTACAAATTAGGAAGGTATGATCTAAACCAAGCGAGTGCTGAGTCTTTGATGCCTATCAAATTTTCAAGCCTAAGTAGTATGTCATGGTCTATGCTGTCAAAGGCAGCGCTGAGGTCCAGGAGGACCAGTATAGATACAAGGCTAGGTTTTTTGAGGGAGAGCTTAATAACAGATGTCTTAAATGACTGTGGTACATGCCCTGACAGAATTATTTATAATCTAGAGCAAAACATTATCCAGGAAGGGGAGACCAGTCTTAAGAAGGTGAGTACAAATAGGGTTTAGTAGACTAGTTGTAGATTTTGATGAGGACATTGTGGAGGTGAGATCTAATATGTTGTGTATATATAAATGAATTAAATGTTGTTTGAGGTCTCATCTGTGATTCAGTGATTTTGCTATCTTTCAGCAATGGAGTATGTGTATTTGGTGAAACTGATTGGTTATTGATCTTATCTCTAATTGTTTGACATACAATCATAATACTGACATACAATCATTCTGTTGAAAATAATAAAATAACTGTTTTGTGAACTTTATTCAACATAGCCAGTGATTTAGGCAATATTTATGGTGTTAATTATAGTGAAATATACAATTTCACAAAAATAGGGTTAAAACAGGTAAAAAAAATGGAGACATAATTTTTCTCCATGTTCAATGGCCTCTAAAGACAGTCCAACCACTCTCCAAAAATTAACATTTTAATCCCACAGAAACCACATAGGCCCCCTGACTAAATGTGCATGGCCCTTTATCAGCAGTAGACATGTGTCTTTCATCAAAGATTATAACTAAAAATGCCATTATCAAGGTGATAAACTATGTTGCCTTAATACTTCGTATGGGGAGCGAACCTGCGAACACACAAGAACGCAATTCCATTTCTATGCTGTCTCGCTGCACATTACACCACCACCGAACGTAAGTGGCGCAGAGTGGCAAGATTCCTAGAACCACACGCATGTGAAGTTAAAACATTTTTAATCGCATAATCTTCATACATTCTTTGGAGCTAGTGAATGTGTAAATCCATGCTTGGTGACACTATCAGAAAAAAAACATTTCTAGGCCTACTTCTATTTTTGAAGTTGTAGGCCTAGGCTACAGGTGACGAAAGCACAGGTTGACGGAACCATCTTTTTGGACTCGTTTTCCGACTGATTGTTTTTTTTGCAACACAGCTTAATTTAGCCTGAAAGTTAACCTGCTACGGAGCAGGTTAGTTCTGTGGCATAAATTCCCATAGTTACCAAGCTGGGATTCACGTTAACCTCATTAATGGAACGGAATTCTCACTAAAATTAACGAGACTTATTGAAATAAGCCAGGTTTGGCCTTTAGCGAGGTTGATGGAATACCCCCCAGGTCTCTTGGCATCAAAGCTGTAAGCAAATAACAGGACATTTTAAGAATGGCTAACTATTTCTCATAAAACACCATCATCAACCAATTATTTTTTATATGAACACAATGTATAAGGTATATATACTTTTTTGATCCCGTGAGGGAAGTTTGGTCTCTGCATTTAACCCAATCGGTGAATTAGTGAAACACAAACAGCACACAGTGAACACACACTAATCCCGGCGCAGTGAGCTGCCTGCTTCAACGGCGGCGCTCGGGGAGCAGTGAGGGGTTAGGTGCCTTGCTCAAGGGCACTTCAGCCGCGGCCCACTGGTCGGGGCTCGAACCGGCAACCCTCCGGTTACAAGTCCAGAGTGCTAACCAGTGGGCCACGGCTGCCCAGTGTGAAAGTTTCAATATAAATAGTGAAGTGCTGATAACTCTTGATCTTTGGAAGCCTTCTGAAGTAGGGACTCAGATAAACACTCTGCCATCTGCCGTTCCAACAAGCTGTGGGATATTGAGGTGACTCTCAGGAGAGCTGTTTTCCACTAGGCCTACCTGATGACAGCAAGAGCCGCAATGTAAAAAAAAGAACAGAAGAAGAAAAAATATCTTAAGCTAAACGTTTCATTGAAGCAGAACAGAGAGCAGCACTGAAGTCATTAATGTTCAAGTAGACTAGTTGCTAAACCATTAGCGTCACATTCAATTCAGGCAATGCTAACAGGCCCCTTTGCATCTTACTCTGGATGTATTCATACAAACTATCATCCAGTAGGCTAGGTGCTAAATCATTAGCATCAGTCCATTCAAGCAATTCAAGCATTATTCAAATTAATAGCAGATGCTCACATTACTAGCCAAAAACCTCCCATTACAGCTTAGTTTGGATGTGCATCATTTTAAACGACAGTACTGAGCTAGCTAATAACAACAATAACTAGCTAATAACAATGTAGCATTAGCTAGCTAGCAAGCAATGTAGCAGGGATTGCAATGTAACAGGGACTAATTACGCTATGAGAAACTGAAAAGTAGCCTGCAGACTTCATTGCCTCAGATGAAATACTAGGTCTGGGGGGACTTTCTTTTCATCCGTAGAACCACGAATAAAGGTGTTAGCCTTACACACTGCATGAAAGCATGAAACACAGTCTCTCTCACAAAACAAAATGGGCACTCTTGACCCACAACAGGATTCAACACTGAAACAAAGGCATTGACTGCAATTGCTCCATGCAGAATCCTCCATTGTAAATCTCCACATTTTTTGGCTAAGGGTGACTTGTATAGTGCTCTCCACTGGGGTCGGACATCATCCCCCATTTGTAAAACAGTAGACCAGGGTGTTTCCACCCTCTTGTCCAAAGACTTTTTGTTAAAAGACTTCACACACAGTTTATATAAACACTTGCCAGTAGCTGGCTTCTGACCCAAAAGAGACAATTGATCAAAATGCAAGTAAGAACCAGTACAACCTGTCAAACACAGGTCTCCATGATTTTATGTCATTCAAATCTCCTTTTTTGGGGAGCAAAGTGAGTATTGCCCTCCGGCAGCTCAGTGGCAACCGCCTCCTGGCAAGACTGTCGCTGAGAACAGTCAGCACATCCTCACCCACTTCTGACCGAAAGGACTTATAAAAGTCCACCGGTAGACCATCCAACCCCGGTGCCTTTCCACACTCCATACTCTGGAGGGCTCTCTGCAGCTCCTCTAGGGTCAAAACCCTTCCAAGGACTGCATTCGCCTCTTCGGCCACCTGGGGTAGGTTCTCAAAGAAGGACTGGTCATCCACCTGAATATCCGAGCTCTCACAACAGAACTCCATCCTCAGAAAGCAGTGAGTGAATGAACCTCCTCTGTCCATTCTTTTTTTCCAAATTAAAAAAGAATTTAGAAGGA
>NW_027468685.1:983985-1123985 GCF_046254945.1 Alosa pseudoharengus
TAACGGTAGAGTGATAACTCTGGGTGTATGTAGTATTATAGCTCTGGGTGTATGTAACGGTAGCGTGATAGCTCTGGGTGAAGGACCAGCCCGCTAGACACTTGTGAGGCCCCTTGGCCTGTTCAGTGTTAGGTAGCAGGATTTGGTCTTCTTGGCCTGTGTGTGTGTGTGTGTGTGCGCAAGCCTGTGTGAGTACCCTTGTAGTAATTCATGCGTTTGTTTTGTCTGGTTTTAACTGATGTTTACACGTTCTCAAGCTTAGCTCTTCTGTGTGTGAGTGGGAGGATGACTTCAAATGACCCTTCAGATGTCTTTATTTGTGTGAGTGTGTGTGAGGATGACATTAAATGTCACTTTAGATATGTTGTTCAGATTATGTCAGAGAGAGAGTGTGATGGATGGTAGTTAAATTAGTGATAGAATCAAGCGTTGCCCTTTCCATTTACAGTTACAGTGCCCTATGCAAAACACACACACACACACACACACACACTCACACACTCACACACACACACACACACACACACACACACTGAAACACAGAGAAGTACACTCCCTCAAGCACACACACACATACATACATACACACACACACATACTGAAACACAGAGAAGTACACTCCCTCAAGCACACACACACACTGTACACACACACAGTCCAGACTCTTAAAATGGGATCACACAGTGATTACGGGTTTGAAAGTGGTGTTGCTTAGCGATGCTTAATTTGGAAGGAAGTCTCCTGTTCAGCGCTGAAGCCTTTAAGAGAAACTCTGGTGTCATTACAGAAGAGCATAGCACACACATACACACACACACACACACACTCAAACACACACACACAAGCAAACACACACACACACACACACACACACACACACACACACACACACTCAAACACACACACACACACACACACTCAAACACACACACGCGCACACACACACTCAAACACACACTCAAACTAGGGCTTTGAACCAGAATTTTAATTTTAATTGGTTCGTTCTGAACAGAAACACCATTTTAATCTTTCCGGTTTTGGTTCCCACCCTAAAATTGACTTTACCGAACCGGTTAGAACAAAAAATATTGTTCCTAAACCGGTTAATAACGTTCCATGTCAGCTGTCGGACAAAAATATATGTATGCTTTCAAACTGGCTATTAATAGTCACAATATTGTCTTTTAGACTCTAACCTACAGGACACATAATGAAACACTAGGCCTCTGCTTTATACAAGCTGTCTTCCTATAGCCTTTAGCCTGAATCATTTCCTGGTCAAACAAAAAATGCTGTCATATATACAGTATATTTTTGGTGGGTACTGTAATATTGGATTATTGGATGCCTTCCCATTGTCTAAATGCCAAAATGAGGAATCGTACGTTTTTTTCCCAAATAAATTAAAGCTGTAGCCTTAACGTTAATGCAAATGATACACACTCAAACACACACACACACACACACACACACACACAGGGTAAACCTTATCCCTGTGACCTCCCACTAGTCACCCATCCCTCCCTCTAGAGGGCGCTGTAGTTCTGCATCAGGTCGGGTCAGAGGCATCAGCACATCCCAGTTCTCTCTCTCTCCCTCTCTCTCTCTCTCTCAGCTCCCTCTCTCTCTCTTTCAGCTCCCTCTCTCTCTCTCTCTCTCTCTTTCAGCTCCCTCTCTCTTTCAGCTCCCTCTCCCTCTCTCTCTCTCTTTCAGCTCCCTCTCTCTCTCTCTCAGCTCCCTCTCTCTCTCTTTCAGCTGCCTCTCCCTCTCTCTCTCTCTTTCAGCTCCCTCTCTCTCTCTTTCAGCTCCCTCTCCCTCTCTCTCTCTTTCAGCTCCCTCTCTCTCTCTTTCAGTTCCCTCTCTCTCTCTCTCTCTCTCTTTCAGTTCAATTAAATTCAAAAGGTGCTTTATTGGCATGACAAATAGTTAGACATTTGTATTGCCAAATCAATTGTTACATAAATGTATCAGGACATAAGCAATAGAGTCCCGAAGTGTGACGTAGCGTTTCCATGACGATGAAGCAATTGCACAGAAATACACAAGGGGTAAGAGTACATAGACAAAGTCATTTTTTTTTTCTTTTGTGTGTGTGCATACGTGTGTGTGTGTGTGTGCATACGTGTGTGTGTGTGTGTTTGCATACATGTGTGTGTGTGTGTGTATGTGTATGTGTGTCTGTCTGTGTGTCAGAGTTCAAAATATATTCTCACATACATGAATCAGTGACGGGCAGATTTCTGCACATTCGCCAAACGGCAGAACGTAGTGTTATCAGCGCCATGGTAACACTAACGGCAGAACGTAGTGTTATCAGCGCCATGGTAACACTAACGGCAGAACGTAGTGTTATCAGCGCCATGGTCAAACTGCAGAAAGTGACCGATGTGGCTCTTCATTTGACGTGCCATACAGCTACTCATCGGCTAATCTGCGCCTTTCCACCTCCTACCGCTATTTGCACTGCATTTGCATAATCAAAACATTGTGTGTGGATGTGGCCTGGTCTTGGGCCTTTAGAGTGTTGGATGTGTGTGTGTGTGTGTGTGTGTGTGTGTGTGTGTGTGTGTGTGTGTGTGTGTGTGTGTGTGTGTGGATGTGGCCAGGTTGGTAGGGGAGTTCGCTTTGCTCAACTCTTGGTGTTTATAACACCAGGGCTTTATAATAGAATTAAATAAGTATAAGTATATATACTCTTTTGATCCCGTGAGGGAAATTTGGTCTCTGCATTTATCCCAATCCGTGAATTAGTGAAACACACACAGCACACAGTGAACACACAGTGAGGTGAAGCACACACTAATCCCGGCGCAGTGAGCTGCCTGCAACAACAGCGGCGCTCGGGGAGCAGTGAGGGGTTAGGTGCCTTGCTCAAGGGCACTTCAGCCGTGCCTACTGGTCTGGGTTCGAACCGGCAACCCTCCGGTTACAAGTCCAAAGCGCTAACTAGTAGTGTGGGTCACTTAGACGTAGATGTTTCAAGAATTCAATCTTTCTGATTTGATTTTTCTGAATTTTATCCAGAAGAGGGTGTTGGCCTAGTTCTGCCCTGCATGCGTGGTGAGTTGTGTGCCGGTGGACGTTTAGAATGGCAACATTCCGTACGCAGGGTCTCAATTGAGTGTTTTTATCCGCATTTATCTAGGTCCTGATTTCCAAGTGGGCCCCACACTTCACTGCCATAAGGGCCAATTGGTTTTATCACTGAAGAGAACAGTTTTAGCAGATTTGGACTGGGATTTGGAAAGGAGTGTGTTTTCCTGCATGCATTGCCTCTTAACAGCCAGGGCCCAGGTGTGGTAGAACTTTTGAAGAAGATCTGATTGGAGCTCTGATATCCATGTTGACTGATCTTATTGGAGCTCCGTTAGACCACCCCCTTTTCCACAGTTCCACACGTGCACACTCTTTTCCACAGTTCTACACGTGCACACTCTTTTCCACAGTTCCACACGTGCACACTCTTTCACCAAGTTCCACACGTGCACACTCTTTTCCACAGTTCCACACGTGCACACTCTTTCACCAAGTTCCACACGTGCACACTCTTTTCCACAGTTCCACACGTGCACACTCTTTTCCACAGTTCCACACGTGCACACTCTTTTCCACAGTTCTACACGTGCACACTCTTTTCCACAGTTCTACACGTGCACACTCTTTTCCACAGTTCCACAGTTCTACACGTGCACACTCTTTATTTATTTATTTTATGCTGGTCTCTAGACTTTATTCTTGTACTGTTGGACTTACTCAATTGCAACATCACCATGATAATCACTCATTCACAGAGCACCTTACCTTACCTTACTATGCACAGCGAATCACAGGCTCAGTCTATCTATCTATCTTTTCCACAGTTCTACACGTGCACACTCTTTTCCACAGTTCTACACAGTTCTACACGTGCACACTCTTTCACCAAGTTCTACATGTGCACACTCTTTTCCACAGTTCTACACGTGCACACTCTTTCACCAAGTTCAGTTTAGGCCTGCGATGAGCCATGGAGCCGATACTGTTTAGGCGAGCCGACTTCTGGAGAGTTCAGAAATGCAAAATAATAGAATTTTAATAATGTGATAAAATATGCAAAGAAATTCAGCGATTAATCGCAATTAAAAAGATTAAAGCTTAACACCGTTTGTGATCGGGATGGCGTTGCGGTGATGGAAATAGGAGACAGTGTTGAGGTTTCTCAAAACGGCAAGGTTTTATTTCCACCTTAGCAGCTGAGCACATACCAGTCTGGAGAAATCGGAAAAACAAAAGAAAAACCAAACTCCAAACAATAACTACAAATCAATCACATAACTTTCAAAATATAGTACAGTACGCTGTGTTTGGAAAATAGGGACCCGCTGGATTTTCATGTAAAAATTGATTTTTTTGCATATTTTGCTAATATAGAGTCTAAGGAACAAGTTTTTTTTTGTCTTGTCAATTTTCATGATCCATCTTTAGTGTTTTTATCTGTATGTTCTAAAATAAGCGATTATATCTAGTCCAAAAAGTGATTTTCACATTTTCTTCTAATTTTTTGACAATTAATTCCACTTTTTGCACACAAAACCCCCAGATAATGTAGAAAGGTTGTTTGTTCTAAAACAATATCCATAGTTTTTAAACTGAGTGTCTGAAAAGTGTAAAAACACCTTACCCTTGTTGCCTATGTCAAGAACGATTTCTTAATCTTTGCTTTTCTTGATGCTTTCCTTGACCTGCCATGTCATTCTATTGTCTACCTTAAGAGAAATTTGTCTTGGAAATAATAGTACAGGCAACACAGTACACCACTAGGTGTCATAGGAATGGGTAGTTGATTAACAGTAGGCAAAATGAACAAACAAAAGAATATAATGTACAAACAAACAGACAAACCACGGATGGCCCTATCACAGCCTGAACTAATACAAAAAACAAATAACTCAAGGGAAAACATTGCTCAGACACTAAACCATGTGCATTTGCTCTCTTTAAAAGCAACGGGTTATCCACAGCCAACAGGCCGGGTGTGCGAGAGAAGCAATGAAGTCTTAGAATTAAGAATAAGAATAAAGCCATGTTCTTCCAACAACAACAACCACAAGCACCCATGCGCCAAACAATTCAAATGACCGGCATTTATTATGAGTGGAACGTCTCTTCCCCATACGGCCTGATCTTATTGAATGCTGTCCGGCAGTATTATGAGTGGAACGTCTCTTCCCCATACGGCCTGATCTTATTGAATGCTGTCCGGCAGTATTATGAGTGGAACGTCTCTTCCCCATACGGCCTGATCTTATAGTGCAGTGTTTCTCAAAGTGTGGTCCGGGGACCACTGGTGGTCCGCAAGCCACCCCAAGTGGTCCGCAAGCAGACGTGGTAATATATAATATAGATGAGTTGTTTGCAACATTGATCCAACTTGTATGTAAATCCAAACAGTTCTGCAACACTGCTTATGTAAGCTATGCCAGTTTAAATCATATGAATCCTCTGACACAATAAGCAAGGTGCAAAGACAATAAGCAAGGTGGTTCGGTGAGTAGGTCTGTTGTGTAATACACTGTTGAAATCTTTTTTTTTAGCTAGGTGGTCCGTGAGGGTATTTTTTTGGTTATGTGGTCCTTGGTCTGAAAAAGTTTGAGAAACACTTAGTGTATGCCAATTCCATCCAGACACTCCACAATTTCATACTTGGTAGACACCCATGTATCCTGGATTTTGTGGCGACCGTGAAAATGGTTCTTGCAAAAGAGTTTACATGTACATTACATTTAGCAGACACTTCTTAACCAAAGTCACTTACATACTGTATGTCAGCTATATTACAAGGGATCACATTGTCCCTGAAGCAACTTGGGGTTAAGTGCCTTGCTCAAGAGCATAACAGTGAAAGCCAGGAATTGAACCGACAACTTTCAGGCTACTGCACGCTAGCCCAGCTCCTTAACCACTACACTACCACTGCCCACTAGAAAAAGACTACAGTGCCAGGTGGTAATATGGGTACAGTGTCAGGACCGCACACTGCAATCTCCCAGAAGAACTACATTTCTTGAGTTAAAAACATAACGCAACGTTTCGACCTACCAGGGTCTTCATCAGGGTCTTATCGTCCCTGATAAGCCTTTTTTGTCCTGCACCTGGCCTCAGTGAGGTGGGATGTGCATACAACCACTTTGAAGAGGACTACAGTGTCAGGACCACCATGCCTACGATATGCCGCAGCCTCTTCTAAGTGTCTCCTAGCACTAGCATAGACAGAAGTCAGGTACTCTTCAGTCGGTGGACTGTCCCTGTGGTCACCTCCAATATTTCCAAGTAGGTGGTCGACTGGTAAACTGTGGCTTCTGACCGAACATCAGCTCGTATGGGGAGTGCTGTGTGGACTGGTACATGGTGGTATTATAGGCGAACAGGAGCTGAGGGAGCAACTGGGGCCAATTACGCTTCTTTTCAGGGGGTAAGGTCCTGAGCAAGTCATGAAGTGTCCTGTTGAAACGTTTACCGTTCCCCTCTGGATGATAAGTGGTGGTTCTAGACTTTGTTATGCTGTAGGTGTCACACGGGTGCTTCAACAGCTCCCCCTTAAAGCTGCGCCCCTAATCAGAGTGGATTCTCCTTGACACGCCATACACATAGAACCATCTCTCAGTTAGAATCTTAGTGGCTAACAGATTTCCCAAGAAGGTTTTGGCTTGGGTTGTCTTGCTTTAGCAACCACACAGTGCTCACACTCAGAACACCACTTTTGCACCTCATGCCACATCTGGGGCCAGTAGCACCTCTGGCATATCAAATCTGTGGTCCTGTCCACCCCCAGATGGCCGTGGTTGTTGTGTAGGCTAGTGAGCACTTCGACTCGCAACACCTTTGGCAGCAAAAGCTGCAGCACTGGATCCCTGGAAGGAGGAGCCTGGATCGCTCGGTACAAGGTCCCATCCACTTCCTGCATCTAGGACCACTGCTTTATCAACTGCGGACTTCCCTTGGTTCACTCCACTTGTCTTAACTGGTATGTGGTCGTCCCTGTCACCAAAACCACAGGTATCTGGAAATACAGGGATCAGTCCCTTGCAGGACTTTCAGGTCTCTTTTGGTTTGACCAGGGATGGATGGTGTCCACCATACAAGATCCATTATCCAAGAGTCTAGGATAGGTGCACTCGAGGCTTGCATGTTGGCTATGGCAAGCGGCAGGGGGACGTCCAGGCCGTGTGACACAGATCGCACAGTGTTAGTGGGGCTTGTGGGAAGCCTAGAAAGGGCATCAGCATTGCAATTAGCTGTCCCAAGACAATATTTGATGTTGTAATGAAGAGGGCAAGCTGAGAAACCCAGCAATGTTCCAGAGCGCCCAGTTTCGCTGACTGCAGGTATTGGAGGGGATTGTTGTCAAAAGTGTACACGGTGAACTTGTTGCCCAGGAGATACTTGCCATTTTTTTCCGTGATTGCCCACTTGACTGCAAGGAGTTTGAGTTTTTAATGGCACTATAATTTGACATGTTCCTCTCACTTGGCCACAAGCCCCGGCTAGCAAAGGCTATTGGTCGCTGTAACCCATCCTTCTCCTGTGACAGAACTGCCCCCAATCCTGCATGGCTTGCATCCGTCTCTAAAATAAAGGGACGATTGAAATCAGCATAACCTAGGACTGGCGCTTGAACAAGCCATTCTTTTAAGGCTCTGAATCCAGAAAAATTTCTGAAGGCAAACCTGAACGTGACTACATTCAATGTTAACTATCCAATATTCAGATGTCTGTAATTGAAATGTATGCAAATTAGTGCATAATTAATAAGATATTGTTAAATTACATCCATAAACATATATTTTCAGAAAACTTGTAATGCAAATAAATATTGTCTGTACATAAATAATCAACTAATAAAGTTTCTAATAATATCAAGGAGTTACATTTTTTACCCTATTCACTCGTTCTATGTTGCCTATGAAGGCCAGTTTTAGGCTGCAAATGCTAATTAGCAGGTTTAAAACTAAAAAATCAGCTAAGTAAATATGATATTCAGAATCAGCACCCAAAAATGGGCAAAATACCCTCTTTACCAGTGTTTTCTCACATTTGACCCCCAAGTGATAGTAGTCTTAATTATGCATTATATAAATAAATATGTAAATAAATAATGATGTCATCTAAGTGTGAAAATGGATCGAGAAAATTTGAAGACAAAAAAAAATCTTGTTCCTTAGACTCTATACTAGCAAAATATGCAAAAAAATCTATTTTTACAAGAAAATCCAGCGGGATTACACAAGACACCGTACTAATATATCAAAATTAACTTTGACCATCCTTTCCAATCATAGGACCAAATTTCAAGTGTTAGGAGTCTTAACTCTATACGCGGGGCAATCAGTTGCTCACCTCAGACCATTCTACCTCCTTCTGCTCTCAACCATATTCCCACCACAGAATTGAACTCTACAGACTAAACCAATGCACCATCAATTAATCAATCATCTAACAAAATGCACCTTCTCTATATAAATATCCAAAAATACATTCAATACCATAAAACCCACAGTTTCATAACAAGGCAATCCTATTGTATCATTTCATAACCTAATACAAAGCATAGATAACCAGAATGTCCCAAACACCCCTCTTGTCCTGCACACTTGACATCTGCTTGTGAAGTACGTCACACTCCACGAACTTATAATGTTCCTTGCGACTTTCCATCAGGTCTTTTCTCAGTCCCCAGACCAGGAAGCAAACAGACAACTAGAATCCTCCGCTATTGTCCGACACAATGAAAAGTTCACTGAATGTCCGTGTTCCCTCAACCTTCAGTTGGCCACCCTGAAAGTAAGGCTGTTAACTAATATTGTCCCGTACGCGTTTGTGTTTTGGTGTTGTCGTTGCAACCATGCTGGATGCCGTTCGTGTTCAGGTGTGCAAATAAAGTGTGTTTGTAAATCACGTTGTCCGTTCTTTGTGTTTACCCGTATGAAATGAACTGTAGCCGTAACAGGCCAGCCACACCGTTACACCGTTGTACAAATATTCTAATCTTTGTAATCTTTGTCCGCGGGTTGCCGACCCCTGCTCTCTATGGTAAAACTTAAACTTGGTAAAAACAAGGTCTAGATAGATAGATAGATAGATAGATAGATACTTTATTGATCCCCAAGGGGAAATTCAAGAATTGGTCTCGATTAGTTAAACTGACTGCACCTGATGAAGTTGACAGAGCACCCAGGGCACAAAGCCACAGGATGGAGAATACAGTGTGTGCATGCAGCATCAGGCTATCCTTTAGCATTACTGTCCCATATGTGCATGCAGCATCAGGCTATCTGTTAGCATTGCTGTGGTCCTATACATGTATGTGCATACAGCATCAGGCTATCTGTTAGCATTGCTGTGGTCCCATATGTGCATACAGCATCAGGCTATCTGTTAGCATTGCTGTGGTCCCATATGTGCATGCAGCATTAGGCACTGCACTTCCTTTGCTGTTTTTCCTTTACACATGACACATTTACACATGCGCTACAGATGCCTTCAAACATCCATCATCCAAAAGTCACATCCAAAAACTTGGACATGTGTCCTTCTGTCTATGACATAATCATGAGATCTGCTGCCCGACATGTTGGCCGTGTAGATTCACAGAGAATGGACTTTGGATCCTGACCATCTATTGACCTGACCATCTAGTGACCTGACCATCTAGTGACCCTGACCATCTATTGACCTGACCATCTATTGACCTGACCATTTAGTGACCCTGACCATCTAGTGACCTGACCATCTAGTGACCTGACCATTTAGTGACCTGACCATCTAGTGACTGGACCATCTAGTGACCTGACCATTTAGTGACCTGACCATCTAGTGACCTGACCATCTAGTGACCTGACCATCTAGTGACCTGACCATTTAGTGACCTGACCATCTAGTGACTGGACCATCTAGTGACCTGACCATCTAGTGACCTGACCATTTAGTGACCTGACCATCTAGTGACTGGACCATCTAGTGACCTGACCATCTAGTGACCTGACCATTTAGTGACTGGACCATCTAGTGACTGGACCATCTAGTGACCTGACCATCTAGTGACCTGACCATCTAGTGACTGGACCATCTAGTGACCTGACCATCTAGTGACTGGACCATCTAGTGACCTGACCATCTAGTGACTGGACCATCTATGTCTCTTTAGTTTCAGCTGTGCGCCTTGAGGCCATTTCACTTGGCATGGACCAGAATGAGTGGAATCCTACAAGAGCAATGGTCAGAAAAAAACACCTTGTGATTGTTCAGCTTTATGTCCTCCCAGAGACACACACGACTACATCTGCAGTCAGCACAGCTGACACAGACATGACTTCATCTGACACATATGACTACAGCTGACACACACGACTACATCTGCAGCCATTACAGCCGATACACATGACTACAGCTGACACACACGACTAAATCGGCAGCCATTACAGCCGATACACATGACTACAGCTGACACACACGACTACATCTGCAGCCATTACAGCCGATACACATGACTACAGCTGACACACACGACTACATCTGCAGCCATTACAGCTGATACACATGACTACATCACATGACTACATCTGCAGTCACACAGCTGACACACACATGACTACATCACATGACTACATCTGCAGTCACACAGCTGACACACACATGACTACATCACATGACTACATCTGCAGTCACACAGCTGACACACACATGACTACATCACATGACTACATCTGCAGCCATTACAGCTGACACACACATGACTACATCACATGACTACATATGCAGCCATTACAGCTGACACACACATGACTACATCACATGACTACATCTGCAGCTATTACAGCTGACACACACATGACTACATCACATGACTACATATGCAGCTATTACAGCTGACACACACATGACTACATCACATGACTACATCTGCAGCTATTACAGCTGACACACACATGACTACATCACATGACTACATATGCAGCTATTACAGCTGACACACACATGACTACATCACATGACTACATCTGCAGCTATTACAGCTGACACACACATGACTACATCACATGACTACATATGCAGCTATTACAGCTGACACACACATGACTACATCACATGACTAAATATGCAGCTATTACAGCTGAGACACACATGACTACATCTGCAGTCACACAGCTGACACACACATGACTACATCACATGACTACATATGCAGCTATTACAGCTGACACACACATGACTACATCACATGACTACATCACATGACTACATATGCAGCTATTACAGCTGACACACACATGACTACATCTGCAGTCACACAGCTGACACACACATGACTACATCACATGACTACATCTGCAGTCATTACAGCTGACACACACATGACTACATCTGCTGCTCGCTTGGAATTACTCGTCGTCCACGCTATGCTCATCGCTTCAGAAAAGGACCGACTTTCATCTATGGACACGATGCCCAAATCCCAACTGTATACACGCCCGACCGTCGACGACCCCAGCCAAGGAACAGGGGAATTAACTTTGACAACCTCTGTCGCCCTCCTAGGCTGCCTCCTCCTGCTTCGTCGTCACGTCAGAACTTTAACATTGGCCACCTAAATGCGCGCTCAATCACAAACAAAACGGCCTTAATAAACGATCTGATAATTGACAAAAAATGTGACCTGTTTTGTCTCTCAGAGACCTGGCAACAACCCGGTGACTGCATTAATTAAAACCTGCTGACCCCCTCTGGCTACTGCTACATATCCAAACCCAGATCTGTAGGGAGAGGGGGCGGGTTGGCTGTAGTGTACCGCTCAGATCTGACTATTAAAGAACTTAGGCCATTTGAAGTGACATCCTTTGAATATATTGCTGCGAAGGTTGTCTCTACCCTACCACTTTTACTATTGCCAGGGGCGCAGCTACCCATTTTTTGAAGGGTATGCAACAACAATATTGGCGCCCCCACCTCTCCAAAAAAAAAAAGAAACACAAACAACTAGGCACAACTAAGCAACAAGTAAACAAAAAGCCAATAATTTACACTATTAGTGTTTATTAAATATATTTTATGTTAAAGAAATGCTGCCAATTTGATGTTTAACTTGAGGGAGTATTAATAAATGGTGCATTGTCACTTTAAGAGAGTCTAAACGGTTCTCATAACGTCCTTTTGCCAGCTGTTAGGCTACTTACAAAGGATAAGGCTGATCCAATTCTAGCCTTGTTTGTTTGCGCCACATTGACAACACAATAGTAAGTTATTACAAGGAGCCTTCATTGTTGGGATATGGAAACATGTAATGAGTTGTTGCTAGCGTGACATTTTTGTTTGCCATTAAAAGTGCAGTACGAGCATGGTAGCCACCTAGCTATCTGAATGGAATAAGCTATGTTTCAATCGGCATATGCTTAACAAACGCTATTCTCTTAACATTCATATTTGCAAGCCTCCAAGTACAGACGTCATCACTTTAAATCCTACCTGTTGCCTTTCACCATCCACGTTTTTAACTGCTGTTGCATCCCTTGACATGCCATCTCATTTTCCCTCTGTCTTTTTCTATTTTAAGCCACCGACAGTTTTTTTGCTGTAACCATCTTTTTCCATAGACGGCAACTCTCGTAGGTATCTGCTCGCCCAGCGCTCACGGTGCCCCCACTCCCTCTTCTATGTCAAAATTCTATGTTAGGGCATTTTAACATTCATGTGGATACTAATTGTTCTTACACCTCAGAGTTTAACTATGTATTGGACTGTTTTAGTTTGACACAGCATGTTGACTTGGACAAGCTCTCGTCCGCGGATAACCTGGTTGCTATGTACAATGACACCCTGACCAGCCTGCTTGATAGCTTAGCCCCTGTCAGGACTAGGCTTGTTCCAGCAAACCGTACATGCCCCTGGTTCACCCTTGAGCTGAGGCAACTAAAGGCCGCTGGCCGCCGTCTTGAACGGCTATACAAGAAAACTGGCCTTACAATTCACTCCATGCTCAACACCGAACATATTCAGACATATAGGGATGCACTCAATGCTGCCCGCTCAAACTACTACTCATCACTCATAACCTCCTCCGTGTCCAGGCCAAAAACCCTATTCAGGACTGTGGACAAACTCCTAAAACCCCCTGTCACTGCCTGTCCTAAGACCCCTGAGCAGTGCCAGGCCTTCTTACACTTCTTTGACGATAAAATTAGCCAAATCTATCACTCCTTCAACCCCAATGCTATCTCTCTCTCTTCTTCTCCTCCTTCTCTGGGCCCTCAGCTCTCTCATTTCACCGCTACTGACTCCCTCACCATCACTGACATCATTACTAAGTCCAACTCCTCATCGTGTCAGCTTGACCCTGCCCCCACCCCTCTACTTAAAGCCTGCTCCACATCCCTGTCTGAACCCATTACATTGATTGTTAACACCTGCCTCAACTCTGGAGTGGTGCCTGCTGCCCTAAAGACTGCTGCAGTTACACCCATTCTCAAGAAACCTGACTCCGACCCCACATCACTATTAAACTACCGCCCTATCTCCAACCTCCCCTTCCTGGCCAAGGTACTGGAAAGAGTGGTGGCCTCACAACTACACACCTTTCTTAACCACCACGACCTGTATGAGCCCTTTCAATCTGGCTTCCGCTCATGTCACAGTACAGAGACTGCCCTTCTACGCATAGTTAACGACCTCCTCCTGTCTGCTGACTCTGGTTCACTTAACATTCTCATCCTGCTTGACCTTAGTGCTGCTTTCAATACCATCAACCACAATGTTCTAATTTCCCGTCTGTCTGCTATTGGTGTTTCTGGCACAGCCCTCAATTGGTTTCAGTCATACCTCACCAACAGAAAGCAGTTTGTAACACTTGGTCCACATCAGTCCCCCAAGTCCCCTGTCACTCGTGGTGTCCCCCAGGGTTCTGTACTTGGGCCCCTCCTCTTTCTCATATACATCCTCCCTCTTGGCCAGATTATTCACAGCCACGGTCTCAACTTCCACTGCTATGCAGATGACATCCAACTCTATCTTACCACTCCCTCTCCCTCTGACCCCCCACCACGCTCCCTCACTGAATGCCTCTCTGACTTAAAATTATGGATGCAAAACAATTTTCTCAAGCTCAACACAGACAAAACCGAAATTCTGCTGATTGGCCCTAAAAGCATCCTCACCAAATCTCCCCATCTCACTCTCAACATTGTTGGCTCATCTGTCCACTCCACCCCTGTTGTTAAAAACCTTGGCATTCAGCTTGACTCCACCCTTAGCTTTGATCCTCATATCAAATCACTCATTAAGATTGCTTCTTTTCACCTCCATAACATTGCACGCCTCCGACCCTTACTCTCTGCTAGTGATGCACAGACTTATGTCCTGTTTAGATTACTGCAACTCACTTTTCCTTGGTCTCCCCACTAAAACCCTTCAAAGACTACAATATATTCAAAACTCTGCAGCCAGGCTCCTCACCCATACCAGACGATCAGCACACATCATCCCCATTCTCCATTGGCTACCAGTTCCGTCCCGGATCAACTACAAAGTACTACTACTCACCTTCAAAGCCCTCCACAACCTTGCTCCCCCCTACATCTGCGACCTCCTGACCCCTTACACTCTTTCCCGCTCACTTAGATCCTCTGACCAAAACCTCTTGGCTATCCCCCGCTCCAGACTCTCCACCCTGGGTGGCAGGTCCTTCAGTGCCTTGGCCCCCAAACTCTGGAACTCCCTCCCCCAACCCCTTCGTGCCTGTCCTTCTCTTCCTTTCTTCAAAGCACATCTCAAGACCTTTCTGTTTAATGATCACTTCTCCTCCACACCCAACACATAGTTCCATACAGATAACTTGTCACACGACTACATCACATGACTACATCACATGACTACAGCTGACACACACGACTACAGCTGACACACATGACTACATCACATGACTACATCTGCAGCCATTACAGCTGATACACACGACTACATCACACGACTACAGCTGACACATGACTACATCACACGACTACATCACATGACTACATCACACGATTACATCACATGACTACATCTGCAGCCATTACAGCTGATACACACGACTACATCACACGACTACAGCTGACACATGACTACATCACACGACTACATCACATGACTACATCTGCAGCCATTACAGCTGATACACATGACTACATCACATGATTACATCACATGACTACAACTGACACACATGACTACAGCTGACATACATGACTACATCACAAGACTACATCACATGACTACAGCTGACACACATGACTACATCACATGACTACATCACACAACTACAGCTGACACACATGACTACATCACACGACTACATCACATGACTGCAGCTGACACACATGATTACATCACATGACTACATCACACGACTACAGCTGACACACATGACTACATCACATGACTACAGCTGACACATGACTACAGCTGACACATGACTACAGCTGACATATGACTACAGCTCACACACATGACTACATCACATGACTACATCTGCAGCCAGTACAGCTAAGTTCTGGCCCACTTAAAACTTTGTAACTTTTTTTTGCACTTTGAGATATCTTATGAAATGTAAAGTGCAACATAAATAAAATGTATTAGTATTATTGTTATTATTATTATGTATCCAGAGGTCCCTGAACAATGAATAATTATATCATTTTTAATATAATCCTTAGATACTACCTTTTCATATTTTTACTAGCCATGGTCAGGGAATGGCAAGATATTCCTGCCATGATCAAGTTTTGTGTCAGTTCATCATCCATCATGGAGAAGACACTTCAGTAGTGACACACACGACTCCGATGTGGCCTCAGCTATGTCTGTTTCAGTTGGCGGGGTGCTAACCTTTTCATTGCAAAAAAAGGAGCTTTGAACATTTGAGTATTTTTAGATTTCTGTGTATTTCACTTTTGCTGCTACAGTAGTATCTTTCCCATACAGTGGATCATGTGCGTGTGTGTCTGTCTCTTTCCCATACAGTGGATCGTGTGTGTGTGTGTGTGTGTGTGTCTCTTTCCCATACAGTGGATTGTGTGTGTGTGTGTTTGTGTGTGTGTGTGTGTGTGTGTGTGTGTGTGTGTGTGTGTCTCTTTCCCATACAGTGGATCATGTGTGTGTGTGTGTGTGGATCTGTCCCATACAGTGGATCTTTCCTTTCATGTCTTTGTGTGTTGTTGGAGTTCTTGTCTCCATAGTAACTGTGACGTTGGTAACTTTAGAACAGTAGCCCTTTTTCCATCAAAAAGATAATTTGCTTAAAAACGATGCGCATCAAAAAGTTAGTGCGACACGTGATGGAAAAGGACTTATCGCTGTAACGTCGGTTTAAGTCAGTGTTTCTCAAAGTGTGGTCCGGGGACCACTAGTGGTCCGCAAGCTATCCCAAGTGGTCCGCGAGCAGATGTGGTCAAATATAATATAGATGAGTTGTTTGCAATATTGAACCAACTTGTATGTAAATTCAAACAGCAACATGCCTATGCAAGCTACGCCAGTTTAAATCATATGAATCCTTTGACACAATAAGCAAGGTGAGTAGGCCTATTATAATCATATGAATCCTTTGACACAGTAAGCAAGGTGAGTAGGCCTATTATAATCATATGAATCCTTTGACACAGTAAGCAAGGTGAGTAGGCCTATTATAATCATATGAATCCTTTGACACAGTAAGCAAGGTGAGTAGGCCTATTATAATATACTGCTGAAGTATGTCTACTCTTCTTCTTCTTTAGCTACAGTACAGTAGGTGGTCCGTGAGGTTTTTTTTATTGGTTAAGTGGTCCTTGGTCTGAAAAAGTTTGAGAAACACTGGTTTAACTATTTCCCGACAGCCCATAGAGAAATCAGGACGTACGTACTGATGACGGAAATTAATAAAAATCATTTTTCTTCACTGAAACCCCGCAAAAACGTCTTTGTATGTCAATGAGTGTCTAAGCCAATCAAATAAATAGGTTTTCCTTGGATATGTGTTGAATTTTTGCTATTGGTTAGATTTTATATTTTGTGATTGGTTGTTAAGCGCCGATCGTGATATTTCAACATGGCGAGTAATGACAATCGACCGAGGTTCAGTGGTAGTAATGACATACTTTTCATCTGTTTTTAAAAGTACATACGCCCATGTTGTCTAGTGATATGAAACTGTGTGGTGTGAGAGGGTAGGGGCCAAATCTGTAGTGTAACTCCGTGTGGGAGGTATCTGAATCTGTTGGGTCATTTTCAGCAACACTGACTCTGTTGGGTCATTTTAACTGTTCATCTGTTTTAACAGTCTAAACTGTGTTAACATGATTATTACACATTGACCAAAAAAAAAAACATGATTATTAACCAAAATAACATGTATGAGATGAAATTGTAAGTTATTTTTTTGATACAAATGTGATATTGCAACTAATTTTGATAATAAAACTATATAATGGTTATTTAGGCTCGTCTGTATACATATTTTCAAAATTAGTTATTTAAAGTTCCTTTCACCCAATTGCTACCAAACTTGGTATTTATTTAGCCAACAGGTAAATGCAACTTTCTGCTATTTCACTTTTTTTTATAACATGCTTTGTTGAAGCTGTAGAGCTTCACAAACTCAAAAAATGTGCCCGGAATATGCAAATTGTATGCTAATTGATGCTAATTAGCATATATAAATAATACATAATTGTCATGTCAAACATATATTTGTGTAGCCTAACTATCTGGCTTCAAGAGAAAATGGATGGTTTCTTTGAGATATGCTTAGGTCACCCACAGCAGAATGAAATATCAAAGGAGTAATTTTTGGCCTATTTTGGCCCTGTCGGGAAAGAGTTAAGTTAATTCATTTGCTTGCCAGAGGCGGATTAATGAAAGTTAATTCAACATTAATGTGATGGAAAAGGGTTGAAGTGATGTAGGTTACTGTGATGGAAAAGGGTTGGAGTGATGTAGGTTACTGTGATGGAAAAGGGTTGGAGTGATGTAGGTTACTGTGACGCCTGCTCAGAATGTTCACAAAGCACAAAAATCTGACTTTTGTCTTGCGCATACCAAGACGTTCACCTCACAATAGTGTACCATTGTCTTGCGCATACCAAGACGTTCACCTCACAATAGTGTACCATTCGCTTTTGTCTTGCGCATACCAAGACGTTCACCTCACAATAGTGTACCATTCGCTACCTTAGATACATTTGCTAGTGTTGCATTTGCTACATCCAGTCTGGAGATGGAAAGCCACCCAGCCAGCGTGCTGCAGAGCTGCATTGGCATGGTGATGCCAGCGTGCTGCAGAGCTGCATTGGCATGGTGATGCCAGCGTGCTGCAGAGCTGCATTGGCATGGTGATGCCAGCGTGCTGCAGAGCTGCATTGGCATGGTGATGCCAGATTCCCTTTCTTCATAGACTATGCATTCAGATTGTCTGTGTGTGTGTGCGAGAGAAGCTTTGTGATGTCCGATTATAACTAAGCCACATTGTTGTCAGATGGACATTGTGTTGTAGCCTTCTGCTCCTGTGGCTTTTATAGCTGATGTCATCTAAAGTAATCACACGTTGCTGTGGCGACGCTGTAAGTAGGCCATGGCAGTGTCGTGGTTTAGAGAAAAAATGGCTAAAGAGCTCTGTGAGATTCTGGTCCTGTGTGTGTGTGTGTGTGTGTGAAATCCGACTCTGACTCACATTGACTCACATGTGCGCTTTAAATCGTGTTTCTCATCAAAAGATGCTGCTAGTGCTTTTATATACATCTGATCCCTTAACTTTAATAAAATAATTTAACTCTGAGATTTATTTAACACATTATGTAACATTGAAGAGGTATTGTTGGAGTTTATTTATTTAACACATTATGTAACATCAAAGAGTTATTGTCGGAGTTTCCACAAGCTGGTCTTGAAGTAACTAGTTGATGTTATCTACTGTCATTTAAGTGCAAGTATACTCTTCCCATGCTAGCCGCTGTTTGCTAGCCACTGCGTAGTCTACTTTTCCCATGCTAGCCGCTGTATGCTAGCCGCTGTGTAGTCTACTTTTCCCATGCTAGCCGCTGTGTAGTCTACTTTTCCCATGCTAGCCGCTGTATGCTAGCCGCTGTGTAGTCTACTTTTCCCATGCTAGCCGCTGTATGCTAGCCGCTGTGTAGTCTACTTTTCCCATGCTAGCCGCTGTATGCTAGCCGCTGTGTAGTCTACTTTTCCCATGCTAGCCGCTGTATGCTAGCCGCTGAAAACCACACCACGGAGTCCAAGTAGCTAAATTATCTAAAAGTCATGACCACGCATTAAATATCTCTTCCATCAGTAAAATATAAGTAATTGCATAGGCAAGTATATATTTTTAAATGATAAGTATAAGTATAAGTATATAAACTCTTTTGATCCCGTGAGGGAAATTTGGTCTCTGCATTTATCCCAATCCGTGAATTAGTGAAACACACTCAGCACACAGTGAACACACAGTGAGGTGAAGCACACACTAATCCCGGCGCTGTGAGCTGCCTGCAACAACAGCAGCACTCGGGGAGCAGTGAGGGGTCAGGTGCCTTGCTCAAGGGCACTTCAGCAGTGCCTACTGGTCGGCGCTCGAACTGGCAACCCTCCGGTTACAAGTCCGAAGCGCTAACCAGTAGGCCACGGCTGCCCCATTCATTCATCACCCATCAATCTATATTCATTACCCATCAATATCTATATTCATTACCCATCAATCTATATTCATCACCCATCAATATCTATATTCATCACCCATCAATATCTATATGCATCACCCATCAATCTATATTCATTACCCATCAATATCTATATTCATTACCCATCAATCTATATTCATCACCCATCAGCCAACCATGAGCAGTGACCCTTAACTAACCCTCAGGGTTCTCCCAATTAATAACGCAGGCACACACACACACAAAAAGACAAAAGCCCCCCCCCCCCCCCCCCCATTACAGGTCCATTAGGTCACACACACAGGGACCTGGTGAACCCCCACCCCCCCACCCCCCCCCCACACACACACACACACACACACACACACACACACACACACACACACAGGGAGCTGGTGAAACCCCACCCCCCCACCCCCCCCACACACACACACACACACACAGGGAGCTGGTGAAACCCCCACCCCCCCACCCCCCACACACACACACACACACACACACACACACACACACACACACACACACACACACACACACACACACACACACACAGGGAGCTGGTGAACCCCATGAGTACGTTGAGAATATTACAGGTCCATTAGGTCACAGGCCTAGACGCTAATCCCTGACCGATTATGAGTAGAGTGGGGTGTGTGTGTGTGTGTGTGTGTGTGTGTGTGTGTGTGTGTGTGTGTGTGTGTGTGTGTGTGTGACGGGACATGTCAGGCTGGGCCCTGGGTGAGTGGGTGTGTGTGTATGTGTGTGTGTGTGTGTCGGGACATGTCAGGCCAGGCCCTGGGTGAGTGTGTGTGTGTGTGTGTGTGTGTTTTTGCGACAGGAAATGTCAGGTTGGGCCCTGTGTGTGTGTGAGTGGGGGTGTGTGTATATGTGTGTTTACGTGTGTGTGTGTGTGACGGGACAGGTCAGGCTGGGCCCCGGGTGAGTGGGGGGGGGTGGGGGGGGTGCGCGCGTGTGTGTGTGTGTGACGGGACAGGTCAGACTGGGCCCCGGGTGAGTGGGGGGGGGTGTGTGTGCGTTGACGTGTCCTGCTCAGGTAATGGCGGTGTTATGGGGACAGCTGGCTCAGGAGAGCATGTCAAGCCAGGCGTTGCCCCGGGCGACGTGGCCCTAGTGTCTGAAACGCTCAACATGACCAGCGTTGAACCCCTGGGACCTCGAGTGATCGATCCCACAAGGGCATATATGGCTGCAAAAGCTCATTTGTAGCTTCACAATCACCACAAACGTCCCAACAGAACACAAGGCTGACAGACAGACCTGGCACCTCCGTACAGCCGTCCACCCGTAGACGAGAGCTGGACATGGGCTAGCCAGCGCTCTCACCCGTAGACGAGAGCTCTCGGCGCTCTCACCCTGGACACGGGGCAGTAGGGTGCATATGTGGATGATGTTCACGTGTGTGTGTGTGTGTGTGTGTGTGTGTGTGTATAAGAAACATACAGAGAGAGAGAGAAGAGTGCTCTAGAGAGTCGTACTGAACACATTGTTGGATCTATCTACATGTTACAGGATGCATTTGCTATATCCAGGAAAAGTATAAGGTAAGCCATACATTTGTACCAATTTATTTTATTTTTCATCGGATGAACCAACATCTAACCAGTTTCCTTATTTAGTTTGTGTATTGCTCCGACTGAGTGCTTTGGATCATTTGAGCGGTTATTATGGGATATGAGCGGTTATTATGGGATATGAGCGGTTATTATGGGACATAGCTGTATTGCTCCGACTGAGTCGTTTGGGTCGTTTGAGTCACATGGACCTGCTGTGTATTTCTGTTCTGCACAGAGAGGAACATCAGTAGTCAGGTGTGGAAGAGGGCAGTTATTTGCCCCAGTCCTTCCACAGAGGGCAGTTATTTGCCCCAGTCCTGCGGGACAGGGCACAAGAGCTGAGGGGGCTCTAATGATGGCTTCCTTTCAGGCGTTCTAAAGATGTCTACCCGTCAGGGGCATTGCCGTCATGGACACAGCGTGGGGCAGATTTCTAATCTAAAGCATGAATCGAGACTTTTAATCTAGTAATCCAACGCATGCATTAACTAATGGCTGCCGGACTGGAAGAGTGGACTCGTAAGCTATGCTAATACTGATAGTTCTGGTCCTTGATTGTGATTGGCTGAATCGCGTTCGATGCCGTTGTAAAATGCAGCACAAACATACACCTTGACCGCATTCCGTTCTATATTACTGCGCTACCACAACTTGATACAAAAGTTAAAGTAGCTGCGTCTCGACGTTGCTTGGCAACCATTCAGATAGAGGAAATATATTTCTTGGCAGAAGAGTGATTATCTATGAATTATCGGTTCCATTTCTAGTTGCTGTGCCTTTACTTATGAAGCTTTGCCAGGTATTTATAGCAACAGTTTTAGAAAAGTAATAAGCCACTCGAGTTAGCGCATTGTGCCTAACAACGCCCCTTAGCTGTTCTATATTCAGTGTAACCTACGGACTCTCGGGGCTTATTGCTTATTGAGCCGTGTGTGTCCAGTGGAGGAGTTTGGCCTCGTGGAGATTCAGTAATAGGAGACCCAGTGGACGCCCTGAATGAGACATTTAGAAGGGCAGAGAAAAAAACCAAAAGCAACACATAAAGAGTTGTTTTGCCATCATGTTGAACAGATTGGGAACGTTTCAGACAGTTGTTGTGTGTGTGTCTGAGAAGTGGTGGATTCCCGGAAAAGGCCCAATAAGCGTCCATCCCCTCAGCAAGGAGATTAGCTTTGTGTGAGGACATCACCTCATCAAAAAGTTAAACTGGTACAAGGCCCGCCTCCCCAGCAGATTGGCCTCACAAGACCCGGCTACGGGCAGTCTGCAGCAATGGGACACACCACGGCTTAAAGCATCTGTGTGTGTGTGTGTGTGTGTGTGTGGAGGATGATGAGGTGTGTGTGTGTGTGTGTGTGCCGTTTGGTAGAGTTTTAGGGGTGTTTGTGGTTATGGAATATGAGCCGTTTGGTAGAGTTTTAGGGGTGTTTGTGGTTATGGAATATGAGCCGTTGGGTAGAGGTTTGGGGGTGTTTGTGCTTGGGAAGGGTCCGTACCTGGTGGTTATTTTGGAAATGTTTTTTGCTTGGTTTCTAAAAAAACAATTTCAGCCAGAAGTGACTGGTCTGTGGTCAGTCTGTGTGGTTAGTTGTATATTCATTTTGAAGTGAAATATAGGACCTACACGTTTGATTACTTCTACGCATATGATAACATTGCACAGTCTACTATATTGTTGTATTTGATGTAGGATCTGGGTTTTGATACATGTTTTCAGTGCTTGTTAGAGCTGTAGGTGTGTTTTAGTTTAAAGATCGTCTCTTCTCTAAAAGGCTACCCATTTTGGTAGCAACAGCGTGTGCATGATGTTTGTTTTGATTTAAAGAAATCGTCTCTGAAAGGCTGGTGATTTGAGTAGTAACAGTGGGATGTTTCATTAAGAGCTGTAAGCAGCCAGTGGGCTATTATAAAGCCCTTTATGAGTTAGCAAGCAGATTAACGTTATGTGAGCGTCCTCACCTCATTGAAAAGTTAAACTGGTATCAGGGCAAAAGAGCCCATCTGATAAACCCACATTAAAATGTAGGGTCTGGGCACTCACCATGGGGCGGGATAATCGGTTGTCTTTCAAATTCTCTCTGCACGCAATAGGACAGCGCTATGTGTCCCATGGGTTTTCCACACCAGCGGAGCTAGTTGGCTAGTTCAAACTTTTGCCAACTTATTAACTCGTGTCACGCTGTTCGCCAACAGCAACATCCATCTTCTTTGTTTTCAAGTAGCAGGGAATTCGAGCCAAACCGCTGCAACTCTGCCATCAATCATTATGTTAAGCCCGCCTAACGTCTCTCTCTATAAACAATGTGATTGGCCCTATCGAAGTTTAATTTTTCCAGCTCGCAAGCCAAAGGCTGTAGTTGTGTGTGTTCCATCTCACACACATGGCTGTGGTTGTGTGTTCCATCTCACACACATGGCTGTGGTTGTGTGTTCACACATGGCTGTAGTTGTGTGTTCACACATGGCTGTAGTTGTGTGTTCACACATGGCTGTGGTTGTGTGTTCCATCTCACACACATGGCTGTGGTTGTGTGTTCACACATGGCTGTAGTTGTGTGTTCACACATGGCTGTAGTTGTGTGTTCACACATGGCTGTAGTTGTGTGTTCACACATGGCTGTAGTTGTGTGTTCCATCTCACACACATGGCTGTAGTTGTGTGTTCACACATGGCTGCGGATCAAATCAATATGACGAGGTGTCCTCCTCTACCGTGTGCTCACGCCCGCTGCCGTGATCAGGATTACCTCCTGGTGTCTATAATCAATACGGATGATGCCAGATTAAGAGCGCCTGTGTTTGGCGCAGGGCCTTGTCTTGGAAATCAATACTCGCCTCCCTAGACCAATCGCCTCCCTAGACCTAGCCCGTGTCCAGTGCCTGTGAAGTTTAAGGCCGGCAGAAGGATTGTCAGGATTTGTCCCGCTGCACGTCAGACTGATCTGAGCTTGATGTCCAAAAGGTGTCAATAATAACTGCGGTAGGCTAGTGGGTCAAACAGTGTCAGGGGGACACTATGGTCTCTTAGTGTCCCTCTGGCTGGACTGGGTGAGTGTTAAGTTCCCTTCAATGAACCTCCTGAGAGGAAGTGTCTTGGCTTGCCAGTGCCAGTGAGTTTTTGTAAGTTTTGACACCATGTTGGTGACGTTCTCCATGTTTTTTAGATATGTAGCAGCTTGTGTGTATGTGTCTTGACACCATGTTTTACGGCGTTCTTCATGTTTTTGTGGGGCGTTGGCCGGCAGGCTTAGAGCAGGGATGAGGGAAGCGGGGGGATCGGAGGCATCTTCCCTCCTCTCCTGCTCCTCCTCTCCTGCTCCTCTGCTGGGATTTGCGGAGCCTCAGATTAGCCGTCGGCATCATCGCAGATCTGCCATCTCATTGAGCAGGTGGGCGGGTGCTGCCCTCAGCATAAATACTGCCCACCTGCGGCCGGCGCCATCTTCCCCGGCACACGTCCGTTTAGAGTCTTTCAGCAGCCGCACCGTTGGCTTCGCGCTGCCAAATGGCTCCTTCCTGCTGACCTGCGAAAGGTCAACCAGGTCATCGCTCCTTTTGGCCATTTTAGGCTAAACTCAAACGGGACAACAATTCTGCCAATCTTTGACATTTTTTTTGGTTAAAAAACGGTTAAACCCCTCTTTTGTAGTGTTAGTTTTTACATCTTTTTTAAACAACTTTCCGTACGCACATCATGAACTACTGCATGGCCGACGTGTACGAGATGCCCCATGGCGGGGCGGGAGGGTTCCCGGCGCAGGGTGGCGGGGGTGGTGGGGGAGGGGGGGGCGAGTACTGCATGTACGGGGGCGAGGGCACCAGCTTCGGGCACTGCGAGACCCAGCCGCTGCACCACCCCCCGCCCCCCTGCATGGAGCAGTCGTGGCCCCCCGGGCCGACATACAACTGCCCCTACCCCCCCGGGCCTGGCCCCAGCTGCCCCTACCCCCCCGGGCCGGGCCCCAGCTGCCCCTACCCCCCCGGGCCTGGCCCCATGTTCAAGAGCGAGTACTGCAGCATGGAGGTGCCACTCAGCCACTACCACCAGCCAGATTACTATGGCGACGCTCGAGACTTCTCACAGATGCAGTGGATACAGGGCGCCCACAAGAGAGGTACGGGGGGCTGGTGTTGCGTCAGCCTGCCTGAGTGTGTGTGTGGGGTGGGGGGGCTGGTGTTGGGTCAGCCTGCCTGAGTGTGTGTGTGGGGTGGGGGGGGGTGGTGTTGGGTCTTAGCCTGCCTGAGTGTGAGGTGTTACTAAAGGCCGGCTTGTATTGAACATTTTTCTGGGTTTAGTGTTTCACAGTGTTGGACTGTGTGAAGTGTTTTCAATGTAGGTCTGTCTGACTTTCTAGTTTTTCTAGTTCTAGTAGATGTTATGTGGGTGGTATCTTGTTGGGCGCCTTTTCTGTGTCGGACTATTTGAGATGTTTTGTGTGGGTGGTATCTTGTTGGGCGCCTTTTCTGGGTCGGACTATTTGAGATGTTTTGTGTGGGTTGGACTATTTGAGATGTTTTGTTTGGACTTTGGTTGCGCCTGATTTTTGTCTGTTTGTGTTTGGCATTATGACTTTTGTCATGACGTGTGCAAGGTGGAAGCTCCAAGTGACCCAATAAAACTAGGCCAGTAGTCAGAACACTCAGGAAAAAATAAATAAATAAATAATAATAAAATATATATATATATCAGTGTGGATCCTTATGCTATTATTTAGTTTAAGTGTGTTAAATGATCTGTAGTGTGTTATAGTGTATATTTTTGTTTTTTTAGGTTTGGGAGTAGCGTCATAATCCGTCTAATTTTAGAATGACGGAATAGTCAGACATGGTATCCAAGGTGATTATGCTGTAACAACACTTGCTTTAACAAGGGGCCATTTCAGGGCTATTGGAGAATATTTAAATGCACAAAGGTAAACTGTTGAGGGTAAATCTAACATTTATTAAGATTGTTACATCTGAAATATATGAATGGACTGTTTCTTACAGAATTGCAGTTTTTATATTCAGCATTATCGTGTTATCTATTTGAATTACTTTGACATTCAGTACAGGTCCAATAAAGCTGACTGGGTCTGTATTATTTATTGTGGTAGTTGCAAAGGAGAAATATCACTTGATATTAGTTAATTGTATTAGTAAATTGTCACTGAGAAATGAGTCATATTTACATCTATTAATATTAGTAAATTGTCACTGAGAAATGAGTCATATTTACATCTAATTGTGGAATAGCAGTAGTTGGATGTTAACTCAGCTGCAGTGAGGGCTACACAGAGACACACAGTTAGAGGCTGCAGTAGCCTCAATCCTCCACAGTTAGAAGCTGCAGTAGCCTCGATCCTCCACAGTTTGCTGATTTGTTTCATTACAATTAGCTCCATTAGCATTATAATCAGCTGGTCATACGTGTGCCATGTGTTATGAAATATAAGCAAGTTTATACAGAGTACACTGATCTGGGGTCTGTAGAGGGGGCTGGTGTGTGTGTGTGTGTGTGGTCATCGGGTTCACCTGGTTATTGTACTTTCGGGAACTTATGTTGAGGCAGAGACTGAACAACAGGGTGGCATTCATGGGGTGCTGACTTGAGCAGGAGGTACAACATGCACTGGAGAATAAGAGCCGCGACTAATGAACTAAATAATCGCTTACTAATCGACTACTAAAATAACCGCTTACTAATCGACTAATCAAATAAATAATCGGTTACTAATTGACTAATCAACTAAAAATGAATCGGTTACTAATTGATTAATCAACGAAATAATCATTTACTAATCGACTAATCAACTAAGAAATAATTGGTTACTAATCGACTAATCAACTACTAAAATAAATGGTTACTAATCGACTAATCAACTAATAAATAATCGGTTACTAATCCACTAATCAACTAAATAATCGGTTACTAATCAACTAAGCTAAAAAAATCAATTAAATAGGTCAGTCAATCAAAAGATTAGTACTACCAAAATAATCAGTTACTAATCCACTAATCAACTAAGCGAGAAAAAAAATAATCAACAGATTATTTACCAGAATAATCGTTAGTTGCCTGATATGTGTATTGATTGTTAACAGAAGGGCCAGAGGACATGCAGCATGTGTGTGTGTGTGTGTGTGTGTGTGTTTGTGTGTGTGGATCTGGTATTGATCTCCATCTCCTGAGTCTGACCTGGTTCAGACCTCCTCCAGTTGTGCCAATCTGACCGGGGTCTTGCACAAACGACTCTTAAAACCACTTGCACCACCTAGCTCCACCATTTTCTTTTTTCTCTGTCAGCCATTTTCTTTCGTAGAGCTAAAAAACTTCTTCACACGTCCTCATCTAGAGTCTAGAAGGGCACTGATCATTAGGTTCTTGTGTGTTTGTTCATTCTCTAAAGATAGAAATAATCCTTCAAATTCATGAACAGCGTTTGTTGGGATTGCTGTGAACTCTTCCATAGTTAAAATGTAATTTATTATCTATAACTTACATTCAGCACAATTGTTTTGTTTGATTTCCAGACACCTACACATCATTTGAGCTGTTTGGTGTCATTTCTTAGAGAGGAGGGGAGGGGAGAGGAGGAGGAGAGGGGAGGAGGTGGAGGAGAGGGGAGGACAGGGGAGGAGGTGGAGGAGATGGGAGGAGGGGAGGAGAGGAGAAGAGGAGGTGGAGGAGAAGAGGGGAGGTGGAAGAGAGGAGGGAAGAAGAGGAGGTGGAGGAGAAGAGAGGAGGGGAGAAGAGGAGGTGGAGAAGAGAGGAGGAGAGGAGGGGAGGAGGTGGAGGAGAGGGGAGGACAGGGGAGGAGGTGAAGGAGAGGGGAGGAGGGGAGGGGAGGAGAGGAGAGGAGAGGAGGAGGAGAGGAGAAGAGGAGGTGGAGGAGAAGAGGGGAGGTGGAAGAGAGGAGGAGGAGAAGAGGGGAGGTGGAAGAGAGGAGGTGGAGGAGAGGACACTAAACACTCTCTGGACTCTGTTGTTTCAGGGTACATACCAAGTTACCTGGACAAGGACGAGCTGTGTGTTGTATGTGGGGACAAAGCCACCGGCTACCACTACCGCTGCATCACCTGTGAAGGCTGCAAGGTAAGGTCACACACACACACCAGTGTTTCCCATACATTGACTTATTTGTGGCCGCCCACCACAATATCAACATTGACCACAACACAATGATTTTCCAGATTGTACTAAATTGTGCTTAACCCTTAGCCCGTGCCGAACATTCCATTTTTGGTGCTGGATGACCTCCTCACACAAAAAACCTTATTTCTTGAGTATAATACATACCATCAAGGGGATATACATACCATTGTAATCAGAAGGATCAGTTCTATGAAATGATGTAAAATACATATGGTAATGTTGATATAGTAATGAACAGTATTTGAAAATCCTCTCCAAATGTATATCCGGAATTTGTCAAAATGTAATTTCATTCACATAAAAATGAATTTTCATCATATTACTCTACAAGATAGAGAAACATATAGGGCCCTATCATGACATTCTAAAGTGCATCGTCACTCGTCAAAAGTCTATTCAAATTTAGTAGGATGTCCAGTTCACATTGTGAGGGGTTTCGCTATCAAAAGTGGAGCGCATGGCGTAACAAGGTGTTCCTAGGTCTTTTAATCAGTCATATGGGTGTGTTTGGGGCGTAACATCATTTTAAACCAATGAGAATGACATCTGTCATTCCCTTCAACGGCGCAACGCGCGATATGTCAAATAAATGCATCGGTATTTTGGCATTCAAAGGCGCATTTGAAGGAGGCTGCTTCCGAGACCGTATGGAATAGTCATTCTTAAACCATGCTTTACTAAAGCCTAGCATAGCCTTCACGCATTTGCACTCGTCTATTTGAACTCATTGGCAAAGTGAAACTAACTTCACCAAGGAGTCAGTCAACCACAAGACAGTTATATGCAGTTACTTTCACTAATCAAATGACTGAATAAAACAACATTTATCCTGCAGGAGTTGCTTATATCTCGTGACAGTGCGTCTTCAGCTGTGCTCCATACGTGTCTCTCGCCTCTCCCCTAATCACATTTAACCGTCATTACCAATTTGCAAATGATGGTGAATAACTACTCATCATGAGATGCACATTATTTTGTAATATCTTTGTTCTAATTATGTTTCCCATTGTAATCGTGCAATTTGTAATGCTTTGCATGGACGTGCGCTGGTGTGCGTTCATGAATGATAGAAGGATGGTGCGTGCACCTGCCAATATGACTGTTGACATGCGCTCTTAAAATAGCATATGAACAACTCTCCATTGACTTCTGACCAGGTTTAGGTGGTGTATGATAGCGATTTTTAGACAATGCGCCCGGTCCCTCCCTAGGTTAACTGCCACACCCCTGGGCGCAATGCTTAAAAAATAAACGTGCAAAATAGCGAATTCAACTTTGCGCGGGTGAATAACGAACTTTACGACATGCGCTGGTGACCCAAAATACAGCCCATAGAGTGTATGAAATGTTCAGCAAGTTGTGGGCTATTTAACAAAAAAGACTGTATTGGAATATCAGTAACCTTTCAAAAGTTATTTTAGTGATCAGTGTAAAAAAATGCAGGAAACGGGATTTAGAATGTTGACAGAATTCACATTCACTTTCTCACCAACAACATAAAAGTATGTATAAAAACTAATAATCAAGTTAGACACAATGGTTTAGATTTATTTGGTCCATAAGAATAAACCATTTATTTGTATATAAGCAAATACTACAGACAATAAGAATGACATAAAAAAACCATACTGTACCTTACCAGTAATACAGGAAGTAAGTATACTGTATTTATTGAAGACCATTTAGGAAAAGAGATATAAAATACATTTGCTTCAACAAATACAACGTCCTTATATAAATCAGTATAATATGAAAATTATATACATATATAAAATGTATTATTATTCATGAAAAGCTAGGAATACAATCAACATCACTCAAAACTCAATGTGTTCTAAACATTTGAAAGTGGATTACATACTTAGAACAAGCCTGTGGAGAATAAACACATACACACATACACACACAAACTCATACCCACACACACACACTTACAGAGGAGGATAGGGAAAGGTGGGGTGGGGAACCTGAAGGTTGAACACAGAAGAGCTATGACTCATTACTAAACGCATCCCCTTTTGCAGAATGCCAAATCTGACAGCAATGTGTTTATCAATAAATCAAATTCGCCTACCGTTACACTCCAGGGCCATACAAGCTACTTTAGTTTTATTATGTACGTTTTTTATAACTCTTGCTGTACAGGAATATGTACTTGATGGAAAGACCACAGAGTAGTAGTTGGAGCAGCTGAAGGTGAGGCTGAAATTTCAACAGAAATGCCTACCAGCTGTTGTGATAGATTTCCTCCAAATTCTTTCTGGTTGTAGCTACCAAACCTAGGTTCAACACCAGATTCTGCATTGCATTGTTAAACTTGAAATAACAAGAAGCTACTGACAACGGCAATGTCAATGAAGAAAAAGTGCTTTCTGGTATTCTGCGTTTTTTGGAGTACACAATATGTATTCATCATTTGGTCAACGTCCCCTGATCCCTGCCAACACTTGGTTCCCCAGTAGCAATGGATATTAGGGAGGGAAGTGAACCCCATGTAAATGATCAATCCCAGAAACCTCTCCTGGGGTCTTTGTCCCATGCCCCTGCACTGTTTGCATACGACGGCTTACTAAGCACAAGCTCCCATTCCTTCCGGTTGGTAAAACCACATATGCCTGGGACAACAATGTGAGTAAAAAAAAAACATAATAATTCTATTTCACAGTGTTTTAGTGGAAGTCTGCACCATTCTACGCACGGCACATAAATCTATACCTTCTTCCTCCATCCCCTCATGGTCTTCATTGTGCAGCATTGTGAGCGCAAGCTCATCAGCAGTCAGGCTTGCGAGAAGGTCTGTGTAGGTCTTGTCATCCTCCATCTGAAACAACAGCGAAATAATACAAATACCTTTATTAATGTAAAAAATAAAATCACAAAACTACAGATTTGTGCATGTATGCACACAAAAGAAGAGGTAGCCTAAACTATTTAAGCATCCTCAGAATATACTCGAAATATTTCTAAGTATGAAATGTCATTTTATTACATATGGGTTTAGCTACCCTAAATCTGATTGCCTGACTGGCATCAAGATAAAGACAGATTACATTTCACCAAACTGCTGAAATGCAATAATGACATTTCTGACAGAATATGTGATTTCACATCATGTTTTCTATAACTACATATTGAGAGCAGTTGTGCTTCATCTATTTCAAGTCATGCCATCTTAGAAAATGTTGAGACAAGTACGTCTGATGTTTGTCATTTAGAACAGTGTTTCCCAAACTTTTTTTCTGGCGACCCACTTTTTAAAAATGACAGACCATCGCGACCCATTTCACTTCAAATCTACCCTGCAACCACCAACATTGTTTTAGGCCACAGGTTCTCCAACTTTTCTATGCCTCCCCCAACCATACATTGCTATAGGATCTAGATAGATAGATCCTGCTTTGAACACGGTAGTGTTGCATTTTGAGCACCATCAGCGTGAAAAGTTGGAAATGACTACTGAAAAGATACGTTTTAATGCGCATCCGAGAGTTTAGGGAAATTCTCGCATGTTGCGCATTCGTCAGCATAGTAAAGCTGTATCTGTATTTCTAAAAAAATGTTGTAGGCTACGTTGCGTTGCAGACAAATGGGTCCATAACACTGTGGACGTCAATTCCGATGTAAACAGCAAATAACTCAAGTCGTTATATTGTATTGTTGTATTATATTATATAGTCGTTATGTCAGAACAAGAGGCTTTTGGGCAATAGCCGGAAGAATGCACCTTTACTTTGGAGTTCGCGAGGTAGAAAACGAGAGAAATAGTGTTTAAAATGTCTATTTAAATTGTAGCCTAATATAATGCACTGTTGTGCATTTTTAATCAGAAATAAGAATGTGAGGAGGTTGCTATTAACTTTAAAGATTGCATCTACAATCGAAACTATCTACATGCAAATTGAATTTCCTTATCCGGTCTATGGATGTCTGCTTTAGTTGACAGCACGGTCACTAGATTTTAATCGGTAAAGTTGAGGAGCTGGTATCTATTAATGTTGCAAATAGGCGGATTCATGTCCCTTGCAGTTTGCAACTGTGAGGTACATGGCAGGCGCCCCACAGAACGGTTTCCTTTTGAGAGGTAGATATCCATGCTGGCACCCCCTCTGCGATGCGTTCGTCCCCCAGTTTCATGCGCCAGTTTCATGAGCTTTTATGACAAAACCGTAACTGTGGTAGTTAACAAACTACATCCTAATAGAAAACTGTTAACTTTCCTGGTATCAAATGACAAATGGTATCAGTTAGACCTATAACACAACATAAATTGTGCTGGGCTGGCGACCCAAATAAATTCTCCTGCGACCCAGACTTTGGGAAACACTGTTTTCCCAGTTAGCAAGTTAGCAAGCTAAAATAATTCACTACAGACTGCACTACAGGTAACAACCCGAGGAAAGCCAATAAGTTAATTACATTTATGACAGAATATGTGATTTCACATCTTATTTTCTACAACTACATATTGAGAGAAGTAAAAATATTGCTCAACTTATTTCATGTCAGAACGTAACGCAACTTGAAACGCGGCACCCATTGATTTATTCAGCTTTGGTTTGCTATACTGTCTTGCCAATATAATGCTTACCTAACAAGCAAATTGGTACTAGAAAACAAACTTACCTACAGGTTATATACTAACAGGTTTTTAAATGAAACTGTCAAATGAAAATAACTGACATCAAAAGCAAGCAAGAATATTGCAAGAAGTTGAGAATTATACAGCTAGCTAAAGTTGCACTAGCCCCCCGCTAAGCCATAATGTTGATGCTGATGAGAAAGCATATTACTGTCAAATAACATGATTTAACCCATTTAAGCCCAAATTTTTCCCAGACAGGCAAATATGCAAATCATGTGTTATTAGCAACCATTTGAAGTAATCAATATTTTTTTTTTTTTTTTAATGTAGAAAAGTAGATGAAAAAGTGAGTTTTATTACCGGTCACAATTGTACGTAATATGCGTATACTCAATTAAAGGTTGCTCAAATTGCTTTTTTGTTCAAATAAAGGTATTCTGACAGGACTTTTCAAACTGATATGAACACTGAGACCAATGGCAATAATAAATATGAAAAATATGTAAACATTGTTTATTTACCAGGAGCTTCGGCTCGTTAAAATAGAACCCTGAATGTGTTCTATTTTCTAAATTTATATATATACATGTATGTTTGTGTGTGTATGTGTGTATTTGCAGGTGGGTGTGTGAGAGCAGCAGGCAAAGCGCATGCCGCGTGCAATGTGAAGTCCCCTTGAGTGTGTATGTCTGTGTGTGTGTGTGCGTTTGTGTCTGTCTGTGTGTGTATATCTGTGTGTCTGAGTGTATATCTGTGTGTGTGTGTGTATTTGTGTGTGTGTGAGTGTGTATGTCTGTGTGTATGTGTGTGTGTGTGTGTGTGTATCTGTGTATGTGAGTATGTATATCTGTGTGTGTGTGTGAGTGTGTATGTCTGTGTGTGTGTTTGTGTCTGTGTGTGTGTGAGTGTGTATGTCTGAGTGTGTATATCTGTGTATGTGATTGTATATCTGTGTGTGTGTGTATGTGTGTATTTGTGTGTATGTGTGAGGGTGTATGTTTGTGTGTATGTGTATCTGTGTGTGTGAGTGTATATATTTGTGAGTGTGTATGTGAGTGTGTGTATGTCCGTGTGTGTGAATATGTGTGTGTGTGTGTGAGAGAATATGTGTGTGTGTGTGTGTGTGTGTGTGTGTGAATATGTGTGTGTGTGTATGTCTGTGAGTGTGTGTGTGTGTGTGTGTGTGTGTGAATATGTGTGTGTGTGTGTGTATGTCTGTGAGTGTGTGTGTCTGTGTGTGTGAATATGTGTATGTGTGTGTGTATTTGTGTGTGTGTGTGTATGTGTGAGGGTGTATGTTTGTGTGTATGTGTATCTGTGTGTGTGTATTTGTGTGTGTATGTGTGTATTTGTGTGTGTGTGTGTATGTGTGAGGGTGTATGTTTGTGTGTATGTGTATCTGTGTGTGTGAGTGTATATATTTGTGTGTGTGTGTGTGTATGTGAGTGTGTGTATGTCTGTGTGTGTGTGTGTGTGTGTGTGTGTGTGTGTGTGAGAGAGAATATGTGTGTGTGTGTGTGTGTGAATATGTGTGTGTGTGTGTGTGTGTGTGTGTGTGTGTATGTCTGTGAGTGTGTGTGTCTGTGTGTGTGAATATGTGTATGTGTGTGAGTGTATGTCTGTGTGTGTGTGAGTGTATATCTGTGTGTGTGTGAGTATGTATGTGTGTGTGTATCTGTGTGTGAGTGTGTGTATGTCTCTGTATGTGTGTATGTATGAGTATGTGTATGTGTGTGTGTTTGTAGGTGTAGAAGTATGTGTGCATCTAGATACAACATTCTATCCCACCGGTTACTATTGTGACCGTTAACATGTTTACTCATTCTGCAAAACACACCAAAGACATTTGAATAATTATAAATGTATAAAAATGTATAAATGTATGTATAACTAGACACCTTAAAGACCATGTGTACAAAAAATATTTGTCCTATGTTTATTTTAACATACTTTAAAAACCTTTTATTTGGGAGCTGTGAGGCCGTCATCCTCTTCTCAAGGTGCAACCAGGAAGTAAACAGCTCTGGTCATGTGACAATTTACTCAAAACATTTGACACTGCACACATTTCATTGAAACACTCTATTGTTTCAATATTTACTGAAAGAGTATTGGGATATTCCCCAGTTACAGTTTTAAAGGCTTATGAGTAAAAAAAAAAATTTCGGTCACAATTGTGACCGATAGGGTGTTAAGGACTTCAAATTAAGATAAACCATAACTAGAACCGATGTAAAAACAATATTACCTCAGTTTATCCAGCTGTGTGGTTTCCAGTCGAGGTAAACGCCAACTTAAGTGCAGGTGCCATCCGGCTGTCTACGTCAAATGCACCGACTCAAGTGAAAATATTTTTTCAAGACTCATCTTCAAGTATTGTTACCGCCGGCTCGTTCCCAGACCGAAACATAAAGAGGGACACGGACAACAAGGTTCAAACAAAATATATTAATTTATTAAAGTAAAGCACAAGGTTACCAATAGCAAAATGTCTAGGGGGAAATGAATGGGAGTGGTGGTGTGCGTGTATGGATGGATGTATGGATGCAAAGAGGGTCAGTATGTGAGAAGCTAGTGAAGTAGGCCTAAAGACAAAGAAAGAGAAAAAGAGGTAGAGTTAGAAATGAGGGGAGAGAGCAAAGTGCAAGTGTGAGAGAATCAAAGTGAGTGCCTGCAAGAAGGAAGAAAAGTGCCTAATGAGAGAGATAGGAAACCCCTTATATAGCCCCACCCTAACCATAGGTGTAATCAATGAGGGCATTAGCCCAACCAAGTCCAGCCCTGCCCGTGCACTGACAGGAGACGGCCTGAAGGGCACAGGGTCGTCACAGTACACACACTTCGCTAGCACACGGCCCGTACGTACACACACACACACACACACTCAAACACACTGCACTAGCACACATCCCATACGTGCACACAAACACACACCCTGCCCGTGCACTGACAGGAGACGGCCTGAAGGGCACAGGGTCGTCACAGTATCCAAAACATTTCGTGTCATAAACCCCTCAACCAATCATATCAAATTGAAGCTTATGTTGTCGGCATTACGGGGAAGATTTCAGAAATAAAATCAGTCATTGGACAGCTGAGATATTAGACGATTGGTCATCGTTACTTTTGTAACGAAATTAGAACGGTCGGGCTCGTAAGGGTTTAATCTGGTTAGCATCATAACCACCCTGTGCTAATTTGTTAAACTGTTGCATTCAACATTAATTCTACAAACCAACCACCACAAATGGAATTCAATTCTCTGAGAAACTCTACACACACACACACACACACACACACACACACCTGTCCCTCCACAACCTCTCATGTATTCCACTCAAAAGACACATTTTAATGTATTCCGGTAGTTATAAACAATATGGTAACAACTAACAGTCTACTGTGTATGAGATCATAATTAACAATATCGTAACAACTAACAGTCTACTGTTAATGAGATTATAAACTATGGAAAAAGAAAAAGGTTGAGCCAAGTCAAGTGTTTCTGTTACCGAGTTGATAAATGTCTGTCGATCGGTTCCCCCTCTCTTCTCCCGGTCGATCGGTAAATTCCGTCTCTGCTTGTAGGGATTCTTCAGGCGAACCATCCAGAAGAACCTGAACCCGACGTACGCCTGTAAGTACGAGGCCAAGTGCGTCATCGACAAGGTCACCCGTAACCAGTGCCAGGAATGCCGCTTCAAGAAGTGCATCGCCGTTGGCATGGCGACGGACTGTGAGTGTTCTCTGGCCACCTAGACCTCTGTGAAGATAGGGGAACGGGGGGTTGGTGTTTTGTGCAGCTTTTGGTGGGGGACCTCTTCATGGATAGGTGAACGAGGGGCAGCTGCATGCTGGGACATATTTGGAGTGATCGCTGATGATGATGAGTGTGTGTGTGTGTGTGATTCCTGAAGATGATGAGAGAGTGTGTGACAGGCCCTTGTCTCTACAGACTGGTGGGCGGTGTATGTGTGTGTGTGTGTGTATGTGTGTGTGTGTGTGTGAGAGTGTGTGTGTGTGTAGGTGTGTGTGTGTGTGAGTGTGTGTGTGTGTGTGTGTGTGTGTGTGTGTGTGTGATCCCTGATGATGAGAGAGTGTGTGGCAGGCCCTTGTCTCTACAGACTGGTGGGCTGTGCTGTGTGTGTGTGTGTGTGTGTGTGTGTGTGTGTGTGATCCCTGATGATGAGAGTGTGTGGCAGGCCTGGTGGGCTGTGCTGTGTGTGTGTGTGTGTGTGTGTGTGTGTGTGTGTGTGTGTGTGTGTGTGTGTGTGTGTGTGTAATTTGAGCAGTGCTGTGTTCCAGGGCTTGGCTCTTCAGTTGACAGTTCTAAGCTGCTGCAGACTTGGAACGTTGTCTAGATCACTGTGTTCTGTTCTCTTCTTCCCCCTCTGTCCTTCTCTCTCTCCCTCACCACTCACTCTCTTCTCTCCTCCCTCTCTTCTCTCTCTTCTCTCCTCCTCTCTCTCTCTCTCTTCTCTCCTCTCTCTCTCTCTCTCTTCTCTCCTCCCACTCTTCTCACTCTCTTCTCTCCTCCTCCCTTTTCTCTTCTTCCTCTTCTCCTCTTCTCTCTAATCTCCTCCTCCTCTCCTCTTTCTTCTCTCCTCTCCTCCTCCCTCTAATCTCCTCCTCTCTCTTCTCTGCTCCTCTCTCTCCTCCTCCTCCTCTCTCTTCCTCTCTCCTCCTCTCCTTTCTCTCTTCCTCTCTCTCTCTTCCTCTCTCCTCATCTCCTCCTCCTCTCCTCCTCTCTCTTCTCTGCTCCTCTCTCTCCTCTCCTCTGCTCTCCTCCTCCTCCTCTCTCTTCCTCTCTCCTCCTCTCCTCTTCTCTCTCTCCTCCTCTCCTCTTCTCTCTCTCCTCTGCTCTCCTCCTCCTCCTCTCTCTTCCTCTCTCCTCCTCTCCTCTTCTCTCTCTCCTCTCCTCTCTCCTCCTCTGCTCTCCTCTCCTCTCTCTTCCTCTATCTCCTCCTCTCCTCCTCCTATCCTCTCCTCCTCCTCTCTCTTCCTCTCTCTCCTCCTCTCCTCTCTCCTCCTCTGCTCTCCTCTCCTCCTCTCCCTCTCTCTTCTCTCTCTCCTCCTCCTCTCTCTTCCTCTCTCTCCTCCTCTCCTCTCCTCCTCCTCTCTCTTCCTCTCTCTCCTCCTCTCCTCTCCCTCTCTCTTCCTCTCTCTCCTCTCCCTCTCTCTTCCTCTCTCTCCTCCTCTCCTCTCTCCTCCTCTGCTCTCCTCTCCTCCTCTCCCTCTCTCTTCTCTCTCTCCTCCTCCTCTCCTCCTCCTCTCTCTTCCTCTCTTCTCTCCTCCTCTGCTCTCCTCTCCTCCTCTCCCTCTCTCTCTCCTCCTCCTCTCTCCTCCTCTCCTCTCTCTTCCTCTCTCTCCTCCTCTCCTCTCTCCTCCTCTCTCCTCCTCTCTCTCTTCTCCTCCTCTCTCTCTCTTCCTCTCTCCTCCTCTGCTCTCCTCCTTCTCTCCTCCTCCTCTCTCTTCCTCTCTCTCCTCCTCCTCTCCTCTTCCTCCCTGCCCCTCCTCTTCCTCAGTGGTGCTGGACGACAGCAAGCGTCTGGCGAAGCGTAAGCTGATTGAGGAGAACCGTGAGCGGCGGAAGCGTGAGGAGATCCAGAAGACGGTGTGGGACCGGCCGGAGCCGACGCCGGACGAGTGGGAGTTGATCCGTGTGGTCACAGACGCCCACATGGCCACCAACGCCCAGGGCAACCACTGGAAGCAGAGGAGGAAGTTCCTGGTGAGGCGCTCCACCCGAGCTGACCGCGTCGCCCTCTGTCCGCTGGACCACACACACACACACACACACACACAAGTGGCCTTTCTGTCTGCTGCGCCACACACACACACACACACACACAAGTGGCCTTTCAGTAGATGCTCAACCACGTTCTGTTGTGTTGTTGTTGTTTTTAGCTGTCGTTGGTTTTTCCACATACCTGTAAACAAACAGACCCCCACATCACCCCCCCCCCCCCCCCCCCCCACCTAGGCCACTCCACCTGTGTGTTGCCCCCCCCCCCCCCCCCCACCTAGGCCACTCCACCTGTGTGTTGCCCCCCCCCCCCCCCCACCTAGGCCACTCCACCTGTGTGTTGCCCCCCCCCCCCCCCCCCCCCCACCTAGGCCACTCCACCTGTGTGTTGCCATGTTAACGTCTTGATGTTTTTTGTATCTCCTTGTAGAGTGGGAAGTATTAGCTGAGCGTTGGAGACCATGTTCCACAAGGCAGCAGAAAAAATTACTTTATAATGGAACAACTTCCCTTTCCCTTCCCTACCTCCTCTCTCTCTCTCTTCCCTTCCCTACCTCCTCTCTCTCTCTCTTCCCTTCCCTACCTCCTCTCTCTCTCTCTTCCCTTCCCTACCTCCTCTCTCTCTCTCTTCCCTTCCCTACCTCCTCTCTCTCTCTCTTCCCTTCCCTACCTCCTCTCTCTCTCTCTTCCCTTCCCTACCTCCTCTCTCTCTCTCTCTCTTCCCTTCCCTACCTCCTCTCTCTCTCTCTTCCCTTCCCTACCTCCTCTCTCTCTCTCTCTCTCTTCCCTTCCCTACCTCCTCTCTCTCTCTCTTCCCTTCCCTACCTCCTCTCTCTCTCTCTTCCCTTCCCTACCTCCTCTCTCTCTCTCTCTCTTCCCTTCCCTACCTCCTCTCTCTCTCTCTCTCTCTCTTCCCTTCCCTACCTCCTCTCTCTCTCTCTTCCCTTCCCTACCTCCTCTCTCTCTCTCTTCCCTTCCCTACCTCCTCTCTCTCTCTCTCTCTTCCCTTCCCTACCTCCTCTCTCTCTCTCTTTTCCCTTCCTTACCTCCTCTCTCTCTCTCTCTCTTCCCTTCCCTACCTCCTCTCTCTCTCTCTCTCTTCCCTTCCCTACCTCTCTCTCTCTCTCTCTCTCTCTTCCCTTCCCTACCTCCTCTCTCTCTCTCTCTCTTCCCTTCCTACCTCCTCTCTCTCTCTCTCTTCCCTTCCCTACCTCCTCTCTCTCTCTCTCTTCCCTTCCCTACCTCCTCTCTCTCTCTCTCTCTTCCCTTCCCAACCTCCTCTCTCTCTCCGTTGCTCTCTCTCTCTCTCTCTTCCCTTCCCTACCTCCTCTCTCTCTCTCTCTCTCTCTCTCTCTCTTCCCTTCCCAACCTCCTCTCTCTCTCCGTTGCTCTCTCTCTCTCTCTTTTCCCTTCTCTACCTCCTCTCTCTCTTCTTTTTCCCTTCTCTACCTCCTCTCTCTCTCTCTCTCTCCGTTGCTCTCTCTCTCTCTCTCTTCCCTTCCCTACCTCCTCTCTCTCTCTCTCTCTCTCTCTCTCTCTTCCCTTCCCAACCTCCTCTCTCTCTCCGTTGCTCTCTCTCTCTCTCTCTTCCCTTCCCTACCTCCTCTCTCTCTCTCTCTCTCTCTCTCTCTCTCTTCCCTTCCCAACCTCCTCTCTCTCTCCGTTGCTCTCTCTCTCTCTCTTTTCCCTTCTCTACCTCCTCTCTCTCTTCTTTTTCCCTTCTCTACCTCCTCTCTCTCTCTCTCTCTCCGTTGCTCTCTCTCTCTCTCTCTTCCCTTCCCTACCTCCTCTCTCTCTCTCTCTCTCTCTCTCTCTCTTCCCTTCCCAACCTCCTCTCTCTCTCTGTTGCTCTCTCTCTCTCTCTCTTCCCTTCCCTACCTCCTCTCTCTCTCTCTCTCTCTCTCTCTCTCTTCCCTTCCCAACCTCCTCTCTCTCTCCGTTGCTCTCTCTCTCTCTCTTTTCCCTTCTCTACCTCCTCTCTCTCTTCTTTTTCCCTTCTCTACCTCCTCTCTCTCTTCTTTTTCCCTTCTCTACCTCCTCTCTCTCTCTCTTTTCCCTTCTCTACCTCCTCTCTCTCTTCTTTTTCCCTTCTCTACCTCCTCTCTCTCTTCTTTTTCCCTTCTCTACCTCCTCTCTCTCTCTCTTTTCCCTTCTCTACCTCCTCTCTCTCTTCTTTTTCCCTTCTCTACCTCCTCTCTCTCTCTCTCTTTACGTTGCTCTCTCTTCTTTTTCCCTTCTCTACCTCCTGACTTTCTCTCTTTTCCCTTCTCTACCTCCTCACTCTCTCTTTCTCTCCCTCTCTCCTTATCACTCTCTCCCTCTAGTCTTTTTCTGTTGCTTTTCACAATTTTAACAAGCTTATCGGAATGATTTAATCACTTTTTCTCTCTTTCCTCTCATTCTCTCCCTCTCTCTAATTCTCTCTCTCCCTCTCTCTAACTAATGTTCTTTTGTGATCCTTTGATTTATGTGTCTGGTGATGGGCTCTAATCCTTCTTTGCAGAGTGACATCTGTGCCTTCATGTGTGCATGTGTGTGTGCGTGTGTGTGTGCGTGTGTGTGTCCGCGTGTGTGTGTGTGTGTGTGTGCATGTATGTGTGTGTCTGTCTCCATGGAGTTTTAAGCTGACTCAGGCATTCTCTAGAAAAATGAAAGATTCCATTTGTAAGCCCAGTGTTCCAAACGGTTTCCTGAGGAGTCTCTCACTAACAGGGCTCTGTCATATTTCACCCATTCCGATTGGCCAGAAATAGATCACATGGCTGTGATGTCAGATAGGCCTGAGAGTCAAACTCCACGGGAACAGCACCCGCAGATGATCCTTTTGACTTGTCTGTCTTGTCTGGCTTTCTTTATTCCTTCTGTCCATCTCTCTCTCTCTCTCACTTGCTCTTCTCTCTCTCTTGACTCTTCAGTTTAAACATTTCAGTTTTTTTCTAGTGCTGTTGACTTGGGTTCTCCATTGAAACGTCACGCTCCCTGTTGCTTGTCCAACAGGTGGAAGAAGCTATGCTACTTAATGAAATAACATGTAATTTATTCTGTGCTTCTGACCAGAGTGCAGTGGGGGTGAAAGACTCCAAGGTAAGAACCCGTAGAAGCAATGATGACTTTACCAAACGCACTAGCCAATCAGCTGCTGCGCTCTCTATTGTTTTCTTCTAGTTAATTATGGTCTGCTTTTTATCATTTGAGTTATTTTGGATAGACTTCTGCTGGCTTCCTTGAGCATTGTCGATGTGTGTGTGTGTGTGTGTGTGCTGTAACATCGTGCTGGTTTGTTGGAGTTTATTGACGTGAAGGTGTGCCCCCTGGGACTCTAAAGGGACTTAACTGAGCAAATGAACCTTTTTTTATTGTTTATTTTTATTATTTTTTAAGAAAAAGAAAAGAGAAGAGAGATACTGTGACTACTAACAAACGCACTCCAGTAACAATCACACTCTAGTAACGAACATACTCTAGTAACGAATGCACTCCAGTAACAATCACACTCTAGTAACGAACACACTCTAGTAACGAATGCACTCTAGTAACAAACACACTCTAGTAACGAACACACTCTAGTAACGAATGCACTCTAGTAACAAACACACTCTAGTAACGAACATACTCTAGTAACGATCACACTCTAGTAACGAATGCACTCTAGTAACAAACACACTCTAGTAACGAACACACTCTAGTAACGAATGCACTCTAGTAACAAACACACTCTAGTAACAAACATATTCTAGAATATGTTGCAAATGCTAACAAACACACTCTAGTAGAAAACGCACTCTAGTAACGAACGGCCACTAGTAACAAACGCACTCTAGTAACACATACACTCTAGTAACAAACGCTAACAAACGCAATCTAGTAACGAAAGCAGTAACAAACGCACTCTAGTAACACATACACTCTAGTAACAAACGCTAACAAACGCAATCTAGTAACGAAAGCAGTATAGAAACAAACGCTAACAAACGCAATCTAGTAACGAAAGCAGTATAGAAACAAACGCTAACAAACGCAATCTAGTAACGAAAGCAGTCTAGTAACAAACGCTAACAAACGCAATCTAGTAACGAACGCACTCTAGTAACAAACACACTAGTAACGAATGCACTCTAGTAATAAACACACTCTAGTAATAAACACACTCTAGTAACAAACACACTCAAGTAACAAACGCACTCTAGTAACAAACGCTAACAAAAGCACTCTAGTAACAAACTCACTCTAGTAACAAACGCTAACAAAAGCACTCTAGTAACAAACGCACTCTAGTAACAAACGCACTCTAGTAACGAATGCACTCTAGTAATAAACACACTTTAGTAACAAACGCACTCAAGTAACAAACGCACTCTAGTAACAAACGCTAACAGACACACTCTAGTAACGAACGCACTCTAGTAACAAACTCACTCTAGTAACAAACGCACTCTAGTAACGAATGCACTGTAGTAATAAAAACACTGTAGTAACAAACGCACTCTAGTAACAAACGCTAACAGACACACTCTAGTAACAAACGCACTCTAGTAACAAACTCACTCTAGTAACAAACGCACTCTAGTAACGAATGCACTGTAGTAATAAAAACACTGTAGTAACAAACGCACTCTAGTAACAAACGCTAACAAACACACTCTAGTAACGAACGTACTCTAGTAACGAATGTCTGTCAGCAGCACTTTTTTCTCTTCTCTTTTCCAAAGGGGGCTTGTTTTTTCCTTTCTCGCTGTCATTCTGTGAGTTCCTCGCTCACTGGTGTGGTGTGGGGCTTGTGTCTGGGGTGGGAGGGGTGGGGTGGTGAGGGGCAGTCGTGGCCGCCGCCTCAGTGAAAAACCCTAGTCAAAGGCAGACGCCCTCACACAGGGCTCCAACGCTTTCTTCTGTTTTGGTCTGATCTCTACATTTCTTCAACTTCTTCCTTCTAATTTCTATTTCGCAGTCACAGCCCTCCACTCTCTCTCTCTCTCTTTCTTAACTCTCTTTCTCTCTCTTGGTATCTCTTTTATTTTTGACGTTTTTGTCTTGATATTTTCTTTCTGTAAGCGTCCCTTGCTCACGCTCGTGCTGGCTGCCTGATGCCACGCTTAGAGGATGTGAAGTGCTACACCTGTTGTCTTGTCTGGCTACATGCTGCCCTCCTCCTCCCCCACCCCCCTTTCCCCCACCCCCCCACATCACTCACATCTCTGCCCCCTTCCACTGAACCCCCAAATACTGAGCGCGTGCCCCCCTCTGTCCACAGCCCGAAGACATTGGCCAAGCGCCGGTCGTCAACACCGCGGAGGGGAGTAAAGTGGACATAGAGGCCTTCAGTCAGTTTACAAAAATAATCACCCCCGCCATCACACGCGTGGTGGACTTTGCCAAAAAACTGCCTATGTTCTGTGAGGTAAGGTGTGTGTGTATGGGTGTGTGCTTGTATGTGGGTGTGTGTGTGTGTATTCATTTGTGTATGTGCTAATTTCTGTGTGTGTGTATTAATGTGTATGTGCTAATTTCTGTGTGTGTGTGCATGTGTTTGTGTATTCATTTGTGCATGTGCTAATTTCTGTGTGTGTGTGTGTGTATTAATTTGTGTATGTGCTCATTTCTGTGTGTGTGTGTGTGTATTAATTTGTGTATGTGCTAATTTCTGTGTATATGTGCTCATTTCTGTGTGTGTGTGTGTGTGCGCATGTGTGTGTGTGTAGCTGCCTTGTGAGGACCAGATCATCCTGTTGAAAGGCTGCTGTATGGAGATCATGTCTCTGCGGGCGGCGGTGCGCTACGACCCCGAGAGCGAGACGCTGACGCTGAACGGCGAGATGGCCGTGACGCGCGGTCAGCTCAAGAACGGGGGCCTGGGCGTGGTGTCCGACGCCATCTTCGACCTCGGCGTGTCCCTGTCCTCCTTCAACCTGGACGACTCAGAAGTGGCCCTGCTGCAGGCCGTCATCCTCCTGTCCTCCGGTACGTCACAGGGAGATGATGTCATCACTCTGAGACACAAATCATGGCAGTCGAAAGAACTAAATAATAAAACTGTATTTGATGTAACATCAACATAAATCAGTAAATGAAATACTGCACAAACACACTCTAGTAGCGAATGCACTCTACTAATAAACACACTCTAGTAACAAACGCACTCTAGTAACAAACACACTAGTAACGAATGCACTCTACTAATAAACACACTCTAGTAACAAACGCACTCTAGTAACAAACGCACTCTAGAAACAAACGCTAACAAACGCACTCTAGTAACAAACGCTAACAAACGCACTCTAGTAACAAACGCTAACAAACGCACTCTAGTAACAAACGCTAACAAACACACTCTATACATTTTAATAGACAGTTTAAATACGTACACCAAGTTCAAATAATTTACTGTCAAACTTCACTATTTACTTCATCATCAAAATGAAAATCTGTAGATTGACCAAAATAATGCAAGATGGCAAGTAAAAGGAAACTGTCTGCATTTGTCCAGCCAGTGAAATTAAGCGAAGGAAGAGAGCAGTGTGTGTGTGTGTGTGTGTGTGTGTGTGTGTGCCAGAGTCCTGCAACAGGTTGGGTACCCACGGGTACCCGTATAAAAGTTGCTCAAATGGGTGGATTGTGACATCCCTAAAATTCACGGGTGGATAAGGAACTCCTTGCGGGTGAGTATTGGATGAGAACCAAACAGTATTTTAGTTTGCTGAAATAAAAAATATATGCAATATATGTAGCTATGTCTAAATGACCATTACCACATCACAAGTATGTGTTTTAGTCAACGATAACATACGACCTTTGACCATCACGTCACTACTGCCACTTTGATGTCTTCAATTCATCTTGTAGTTGGAGCGTTGCCAGCATAGGCATAGGCCTACATTTAGCTATTGTTTGTGATTTTTTTCTAGGTTTATTTGTGTAATGTTCAGATGGAGCAAGCTTTGGGCTGTGGTTTGTTATTGTAAGATTGCCCTAATGCAAAATGTTTAAGAAAAACGCACAAGTTATCAGGTTCCATAGCCTATTTAAAGGTTCCGATGGTAGGCTACTTGGATCGCGCAAAAACAAAAATCACACTTTAGGCTATATTGTTCATTAGCTTAAGATTTAGATTGAATGTGAAATACTCAAATCAAAAGTTGACATGTGAAAGTTGACAGGGGCACGTTAAATATTTGTATTAGTCCTACATGCTCCAATAGTGCCAAAAAAGCACTTGTTAGGCTGTTTCATAGAGAGCCTATTTGTGATGTTTCATAGAGAGCCTATTAGTTTCATAGAGAGCCTATTAGTGATGTTTCATAGAGAGCCTATTAGTTTCATAGAGAGCCTATTAGTTTCATAGAGAGCCTATTAGTTTCATAGAGAGCCTATTAGTTTCATAGAGAGCCTATTAGTTTCATAGAGAGCCTATTAGTTTCATAGAGAGCCTATTAGTTTCATAGAGAGCCTATTTGTGATGTTTCATAGAGGAGCCTATTAGTTTCATAGAGAGCCTATTAGAGCCTATTAGAGCCTATTAGAGCCTATTAGAGCCTATTAGTTTCATAGAGAGCCTATTAGAGCCTATTAGTTTCATAGAGAGCCTATTAGAGCCTATTAGTTTCATAGAGAGCCTATTAGAGCCTATTAGTTTCATAGAGAGCCTATTAGAGCCTATTAGTTTCATAGAGAGCCTATTAGAGCCTATTAGTTTCATAGAGAGCCTATTAGTTTCATAGAGAGCCTATTAGAGCCTATTAGTTTCATAGAGAGCCTATTAGAGCCTATTAGTTTCATAGAGAGCCTATTAGTTTCATAGAGAGCCTATTAGAGCCTATTAGTTTCATAGAGAGCCTATTAGAGCCTATTAGTTTCATAGAGAGCCTATTAGTTTCATAGAGAGCCTATTAGTTTCATAGAGAGCCTATTAGTTTCATAGAGAGCCTATTAGTTTCATAGAGAGCCTATTAGTTTCATAGAGAGCCTATTAGTTTCATAGAGAGCCTATTAGTTTCATAGAGAGCCTATTAGTTTCATAGAGAGCCTATTAGTTTCATAGAGAGCCTATTAGTTTCATAGAGAGCCTATTAGTTTCATAGAGAGCCTATTAGTTTCATAGAGAGCCTATTAGTTTCATAGAGAGCCTATTAGTTTCATAGAGGAGCCTATTAGTTTCATAGAGAGCCTATTAGTTTCATAGAGAGCCTATTAGTTTCATAGAGAGCCTATTAGTTTCATAGAGAGCCTATTAGTTTCATAGAGAGCCTATTAGTTTCATAGAGAGCCTATTAGTTTCATAGAGAGCCTATTAGTTTCATAGGGAGCCTATTAGAGCCTATTAGTTTCATAGAGGAGCCTATTAGAGTCTATTAGTTTCATAGGGAGCCTATTAGAGTCTATTAGTTTCATAGAGAGCCTATTAGAGCCTATTAGTTTCATAGAGAGCCTATTAGAGTCTATTAGAGCCTATTAGTTTGAGCCTATTTGTGATGTTGAGAGGTGCGACATAAAAATAAAGCGGGTCATTCCACGTCAGTTCCACCAGGGTCCACGCTGTTACCTAGGAGACACGCACTTAGGTCCAGGTGTACCTATGTTACCTAGGAGACACGCACTTAGGTCACAACCAGGGCCCAGCACTTAGGTCACAACCAGGGCCCAGCACTTAGGTCACAACCAGGGCCCAGCACTTAGGTCACAACCAGGGCCCACGCACTTAGGTCACAACCAGGGCCCAGCACTTAGGTCACAACCAGGGCCCAGCACTTAGGTCAAGGTGTACCTATGTTACCTAGGAGACACGCACTTAGGTCAAGGTGTACCTATGTTACCTAGGAGACACGCACTTAGGTCAAGGTGTACCTATGTTACCTAGGAGACACGCACTTAGGTCAAGGTGTACCTATGTTACCTAGGAGACACGCACTTAGGTCAAGGTGTACCTATGTTACCTAGGAGACACACTGTAAAATTACTCTTATGTACCAGGGTCCACGCACTTAGGTCAAGGTGTACCTATGTTACCTAGGAGACACGCACTTAGGTCAAGGTGTACCTATGTTACCTAGGAGACACGCACTTAGGTCAAGGTGTACCTATGTTACCTAGGAGACACGCACTTAGGTCAAGGTGTACCTATGTTACCTAGGAGACACGCACTTAGGTCAAGGTGTACCTATGTTACCTAGGAGACACGCACTTAGGTCACAACCAGGGCCCAGCACTTAGGTCACAACCAGGGCCCAGCACTTAGGTCACAACCAGGGCCCAGCACTTAGGTCACAACCAGGGCCCACGCACTTAGGTCACAACCAGGGCCCAGCACTTAGGTCACAACCAGGGCCCAGCACTTAGGTCACAACCAGGGCCCACGCACTTAGGTCAAGGTGTACCTATGTTACCTAGGAGACACGCACTTAGGTCAAGGTGTACCTATGTTACCTAGGAGACACGCACTTAGGTCAAGGTGTACCTATGTTACCTAGGAGACACGCACTTAGGTCAAGGTGTACCTATGTTACCTAGGAGACACACTGTAAAATTACTCTTATGTACCAGGGTCCACGCACTTAGGTCAAGGTGTACCTATGTTACCTAGGAGACACGCACTTAGGTCAAGGTGTACCTATGTTACCTAGGAGACACGCACTTAGGTCAAGGTGTACCTATGTTACCTAGGAGACACGCACTTAGGTCAAGGTGTACCTATGTTACCTAGGAGACACGCACTTAGGTCAAGGTGTACCTATGTTACCTAGGAGACACACTGTAAAATTACTCTTATGTAAGATCAATACTTTCCAAGATACAGCCAGTTTTACAGGGGGAGGGGGGTGTCGATTTTGTTCGGCCTCTTTTTTTTGTCAAAGTTCACAAGCCCACAGCGCAACAACTAAACCATGTAGGAGGCTCAAATTTTGCATGCTAGTACATAAATAGGAATAGTATGTAGCAAAATCGTCACGTTATGAATAATCCTGCATGGTCATAGCTGTCCCTCAAAGTTGATACAAATTTTATTGGAGTTTTTGGCTGGGCTCTGTTTAAGCCTTCAGAAGACATATTTGTACTCAACATAGGCTCTTGATTTATTTTCCTTACTGAGATAAGTAGAAACACTCGCACAAAAAACAATGAACAGAAAATAAATTCCTTCAGGGTCTGAACAGCAGACTTTACAAGTCTAAAAAATCATTTTGGTTCTCATTTTCAGAGCACCCAAACATATACAAAGATTTTTTAAATATTTTTTTCTTTATTCTCCATGATCTTTTCTTTTCAAAAACACCAATTTGACTTGTCTTATGCAAATCTTTCTTTTTCACTTTCCACCCTGAACATGGGCAAAATGCACCATTGACATCAATATGTTTTGTATAGAGCTACCACAGGTTACTCTATACAACCACAGGTGGCAGTGTGGTGACTCTATATAAAACATATTGATGTCAATGGGGCATTTTGCCCATGTTCAGGGTGGAAAATAAAAAAGAAAGATTTGCATAAGACAAGTAAAATTGGTGTTTTCGAAAAGAAGGGATCATGGAGAATAAAGAAAAACATATTTAAAAAATCTTTGTAAATTCCCACAAGGTGTTTGGGTGCTCTGAAAATGAGAACCAAAATGATTTTTTAGACTTGTAAAGTCTGCTGTTCAGACCCTGAAGGAATTTATTTTCTGTTCATTGTTTTTTTGTGCGAGTGTTTCTACTTATCTCAGTAAGGAAAATAAATCAAGAGCCTATGTTGAGTACAAATATGTCTTCTGAAGGCTTAAACAGAGCCCAGCCAAAAACTCCAATAAAATTTGTATCAACTTTGAGGGACAGCTATGACCATGCAGGATTATCCAGACCAAACGTGACGATTTTGCTACATACTATTCCTATTTATGTACCAGCATGCACAATGTGAGCCTCCTACATGGTTTAGTTGTTGCGCTGTGGGCTTGTGAACTTTGACAAAAAAAAGAGCAAAAAACAAAATGGACACCCCCCTCCCCCTGTAAACCTGGCCGTATCTTGGAAAGTATTGATCTTACATAAGAGTAATTTTACAGTGTGTCTCCTAGGTAACATAGGTATTAGGATTTTTTTGAGACCTATGTGCGTGGGCCCTGGTTGAATTGACGTGGAATGACCCAAGCACTTTAACTGGAATGATTTTAGCTCGTGTGTGATTTATCGCGGCCATGGGTCGGGTAACGGGACAAATATTAACGGGTCTGGGCGGATGCAGATTTAATTTCGATATTAAATGACGGGTCGGGTCGGGTCTGGTGCTGAACTTTGCGGGTTCGGGGGGGGGGGGGGGGTCTCAAAAAACGGACCCTTGCATGACTCTGGTGTGTGTGTTTCCCCATTATTCTGACCCTGCAAATCCCCCAAACACATCCACGCCGGGCGGTAAGTGCCCAGGGTTTACGGACCCATGTGGTTAAGCCCCCCCCCCCCCCCCCAACAGGTCGTCACAGAGGGGGCTGATCCAGAGAGTGTGTGTGAGTGTGCGCGTGTGTGTGTGTGAGTGTGCGCGTGTGTGTGTGTGTGTGTGTGATTGTGCGTGTGTGTGTGTGAGTGTGCACGTGTGTGTGTGTCCATTAAGGAGGGATTAGTCCCTTATGGATATGATCTAATGACATGCTTAGGGGGATTACACTTCAGTTGTTATAATCACAATCAATACTTTAAGACTGCGCACACACACACACACAAACACACGGTCTCTCACAAGACTGTTAAGAACACTTACCAACTGTCTCCCTACCAGCTCCTTCAACCCCAGCATGAGTAATAGATTAACCAAATGTGACAGTACAAACCCTAAACCTAACCCTAACCAGTACAAAGAATCCTGAGAATGCCGCACACTCTGCTCCATGTTTTAATGTTGAATTCTTTATTTTCTTTAACACTTGTATACACACGAAGCCAGCACCTCAGAAAAGACTTTATTGGTGTGCGATACCTCTTTTTTTCTAAGTACAAAGAATCCTACCATGGGTGGAGGAGCTAGAGGAGAAAGAGCTCTACCATGTCACGTTTGGTTAATCTATTCTCCATGCTGGGTGGAGGAGCTGGAGGAGAAAGAGCTCTACCATGTCACGTTTGGTTAATCTATTCTCCGTGCTGGGTGGAGGAGCTGGAGGAGAAAGAGCTCTACCATGTCACGTTTGGTTAATCTATTCTCCGTGCTGGGTGGAGGAGCTGGAGGAGAAAGAGCTCTACCATGTCACGTTTGGTTAATCTATTCTCCGTGCTGGGTGGAGGAGCTGGAGGAGAAAGAGCTCTACCATGTCACGTTTGGTTAATCTATTCTCCATGCTTGGGGTGGAGGAGCTGGTAGGGGGGCAGTTGGTGAGTGTTCTTAACAGTCTTCTGTAATAAACTCCGGGTTCACTAACTACGTTGTTGGTGCTTAGTTTTATGTGTAGGGACCCTGAGCAAGCTACTGACGAGGTTTGAGGTTTGATCAGTATTACTGGTTCAACACATGCTATTTGGGAAGTGTTTCACTCAGGGCCCTTAGCTAATCCACTGTTTGCCATTTGGGGCTATAGCGTATAACGGGGCAAGCTCTGTAGTGGTTGATCAAAGAAAATGACTGTCTCCACGGCTTATTTGATGTGTTTTACAGTTTTTTCTGAATGCTTAAACACATTTTTTGTAACTATGGCTTTTTTTGCAAAACTCTACACACAAATGGCAAAACCACTCACTGAGTTCGCAAAACTAAAAGCACAAACACGGCTTTGCACTCAGTTTGCAATTTTGTAACACACACTTTGCACAACTGTAGGCACAATGGCTATTATTTACACTATTTTGCCAACTCTCTGGCACACTTTCTCATGTGAAAACAGTTTTAGATAATTAGTTCACTTTGCAATCAGCCTAAGCACTATAAATAAGCCACAGGTAATGTACAATGGGTACAATGGAGTGAGCAGGAAGAGTGAGAAGAGAAAGAAATAGCCCTTTTACAGACAAAAAAACAGTCTACATGTGGGGATATTGTCATGTCAGGCCTGGATACGTCATTCCAGAATATATTTTTCCCGGTGCCTTGGACTAGGACATTGCATGTGATGTAGAGAGAATTTTGAAAGAGACGACCCGATGTAGACTGATTTGTTTTGTCTCAGTGAAATGCTATTTTGTGTTTTGACTTGGAAAAACACACTTGTGTTTGTTTTGATGTGTGTAAATAAACACTACAGTAATACTTGAAGTTTGGATCCCTGTATGTTTACAGAACTATGACAAAAGTATGACCTCAAACTGACATAGTCTACCTTGTGCAGAGAAAGCAAAAGCCAGATGTGTTTTTTATTCATACCATCAGTGTGTTGTTGGCACATTGTGTGCTTACTATTGTGATGGTTTGTGTTTACTGTTAGATACGAAAACACCATTTTTACGAAGGTGTGAAGAGTTAAGCAAGGTGTGTTAGCTTTTGCAAGAGAACTACAATGTTTTGCTGATTGGGTGAGAGGTTTTGCCATTTGTGTGTAGAGTTTTGCAAAAAAAGCCATAGTTACAAAAAATTTGCCTAAGCAATCAGAAAAAACTGTAATGCAGAAAAACTCTTGGGTCAATTTTCGCCAGAGTTACACAGGATTCCTTTCCTTACTTTAAGGATGTGTATTAGTGTGTGTGTGTGTGTGTAGTAGTGTGTGTGTGTGTTAAGGGTGTGTAGTAGGTAGTGTGTGTGTGTTAAGGGTGTGTAGTAGTGTGTGTTAAGGGTGTGTAGTGTGTGTGTGTGTGTGTGTTAAGGGTGTGTTTCGGATAGGGCCTGTCCCAATACCTCCCCTTCCCCTAGATTTCTGCCCTAACCCTCATTTTTGCGCGTGCACGTGTAGGGCTAGGATGTCCCATTACTTTAGGGAGCAAGGGGAAGTGCTATTTTTTTCCCTTAAAAGCAACCCTCAAAATATAGCCAGGACCGACGCAGGCTTAAAACGAAGTGGGAGATGAAATCACCCAGGATACCGTGCCAAATTTTTCAACCAAGATGGCTGACACCGCTGGAAAGGAACAATCGCATTGCTCATATATTTTCGCAAATAAGCATATTCAAATTTAGAAATATGTTGGAATATGTTAGTTTGATGCACATTCAAAAGACTGTCGAGTTTTGAACACTAATGTTAGAAAAAAATCTCACAAAGTTATCTGACGATGTTCATGATATCTGCCAAGTGCTTTGAGAGAGTCTGCCCATTAAATAACGTTATAAATCTGATCTGGGTAGTTTCGTCAATGTTTAGGATGTGTGTTCCGGCGCTCACATGAACACGAATATCTCTGTTGATCAACCAGACGCAGATAAACCAACACAGCCCACATAACAGTCAACACGACCGCTGGAATGGGCATGTTCCTGAATGAAAATAGTAGTAGGCGGAGACTTCCGGTTGAGTGATGGAGGAGTGAGACGTGATTGCGATAGCTCTGACATATTTGTCTTTACTATAACACAAAACTCATGTAAATCCGCTCTAAACATCCTCGGAACGACGAAAAGAAACACACACAAGAGTAATATTTAGACCGACAGAGGAAAAGATGTCAAAGAAGGGAAAAACCAAGAAAAACGAGGAACAAGAACTAGGCCCTGCTCAGTCCTCGGACTCGAGTGACACGACCCACCCACCCGGTGATATGAATGACGACGCAGACCCTCCAAACCGTACAGTGCTAGCCGCTATTGCTGCCTTACGAAGCGAAATTGCCCAGATTAAGGGTGATATATGCTCGTCCATAGATGCACGAATACAAACTGTTTGCACCGAACTAAGAGGCGAACTTGCCACAACTAAAAAAGAGATTCAAACTTCCATTACAGCACTTGAGGGGAACACATCCTCGCACGAGAAAACTATTAAAGACCTAGAGAGATCAGCCTCACTCCAGTCCGACGATATTACTGCTCTCCAAAGTCAAGTAACGCGGTTGAATTCTGAGGTGGATAAATTAGTCACTAAATGTGAGGACTTAGAAGGAAGGTCAAGACGACACAACATTAGAATCATCGGAATCCCAGAAGGAGCAGAAAGATCCGCTCCACGCGACTTTGTCGCTGACCTACTGCAAGAAGTGCTATCTCTAGAGGCGAAGCCACTTATTGACCGAGCGCACCGGACCCTCCGTAGAAGACCTGATCCGCAAGAGCCCCCAAGACCCATCGTCCTGAGACTTCATTACTATCATGTGCTAGAGGGCATACTACGGAAAGCCATCGCGGCGAGACAACTCTTCTACGAAGGCAAGAGAATCCAAATCTTTCCCGACTACCCTCCGGCCGTAGCGAAGCGTAGGGCGTTATTCAATCGCGCCAGGGAGCTGTTACGAGACAGGCCCGGTGTGAAGTATGGTCTGCTATACCCCGCAAGACTACTGGTTACATTCAACGGAACACAAACTTCCTTCACAGACGCCAAAAAAGCCGAAGAATACGCCGAAGGACTGTTTGCTCCAAAACCGTCGACTTCGACAAATGACATGGAATCTCAGGAATAGTTTTGGCTCGCTGGCTGATAAGCTTGATGACTAACGCATAACACTGCCTGCCAGAGTAGCCGTCCCTGTCTACTAACCTTAGCCTACGTGATGGTAAGACTGTACATTTTCTAAATGGTAGGCTGCCGGGATTCTCCAAAGGGAGGTTTGGGCCATTTGTAGCCTAAACCTACGGGAAGACTGTATTTTTTTAGTCTGGTGGGCACCTTTATGTTAATACAAACGTTAAGATGCTACTTTTAAATGTGCTTAAACAATTGAGTGCAGCCTATCTTGTTCTGTTTTGGGTTATTGATCAGTAAGCCTAGTCAAAGCTAGGCTATAGCCTATTTTCCGTCTCAATACAGTTTACTAAAAATGTTTTATGTTATCCATTGTTCCCTTGTTTGACACAAATGTGATAAGGGGGATATGTTTGAAATTTACCTATATCTGATTGTTCCTAAATCAGATCTTATCTGAATCAGAATTGTTTCAATTATGATTGCAATTAATGTTTTGAGTATACAGCATACAAATATGTGCTAGTTTACTGTTCCTCCTATAGATTTGCTAATTGGGTGTAGGCAGGTGTGAAATACATCTGCCTTAATGTTCGTTTGTTTCCTTTTCTCCAATCAAGTTCTTTGGAATTAAGTTTCAGAGCTGTTAGAACTTAGAAGCAGTCCATGTGCACGGAAGTAAGCATAGTATACAGTATTTGTTCTTTTTTCTTCTTTTCTTTTCTATCTGCATTTTTATTATCATTTGTTTGCACTAAGAAGACTCGCGCCTATCACTTTGACCTGGCTAGAGTAATTTGGTTTGTCTTCTTTTATTTTATTAATGTGTGGTTCTGGTTGACATGGGATAAGAGGTATGGGTTGGGGGAGGTAGTGGCCATTGGGTGGCTTACTATGAGGGGGTGGGAGGGATATGAAGACTCTACAAAAAGATTGCACAGAATAGCAATGCTGCTATATATTCAAATTCAAACAAACAGTGCTTATGCAGGATACTATAAATGACAACACCAGGGCAATAGGGAACCTTGGATTTTCTAGCTGGAATGTGCGTGGATTGAATCACCCTGTCAAAAGAGGGAAAGTCTTATCTCATCTCAGGACGCTCACCTCAGATATTATGTTTTTGCAAGAAACGCATTTGAATAATAACTCACACAATAGGCTTAGGACAAAGTGGATAGGAGAGGTTTTTCATTCTGCCTTCTCATGTAAAGCAAGAGGTGCTGCCATTTTAATTAGAAAGGGTGTACCCTTCTTACATAGCAAAACAATGTCTGATAGAGAGGGTCGCTACATCATAGTGATTGGAGAAATTTACAACATCTCACTCACCCTTGTCAACATATATGCTCCTAACATAGACAACCCAGCATTTTTCCAGAAAGTCTTCTCACTAATACCGGATGTTTCACAAACTAATTTGATTATTGGAGGGGATTTTAATACTGTTCTAGATGTACATCTTGATAGATCCTCTACAAGGAATCCCCCCAAAAACGCCTCAAGTGAATTTTTAAATTCTTATATAAACAATGCAAATATATTAGACATATGGAGAATAATGAATCCCTTAGGTAGAGACTACTCCTTTTATTCACCAGTGCATAAGTCATACAGTAGAATTGACTTCTTTCTAGTGGATGGTAGACTTGCACCCTTTATACTGGACGCTCGATATCACAGTATTTTGATTTCAGACCATGCCCCCGTTTCCTTTTCCTTGCATTTAGACCACATGGATAAACCACATTCCTCTTGGAGGCTAAATCCCCAACTCTTTACAGATCAAATCTTTCGCCAATATTTAAAAGAACAAATTTCCTTGTATTTTCAGATGAATGACATCTCTGGGACCTCTCCTTCCATTCTCTGGGAAGCATTTAAAGCTTTTATTAGGGGTAGTATTATCTCATTTGAAGCATCAAGGAGGAAACTAAACATGACCAAATTAAAGGAGCTGGAAGAGCAGATCAAAGCTGTGGATAACAAAAATGCTCAGTCGCCATCTATGGTTCTTCATAGAGAAATAGCAACACTAAAATACAAATACAACCAAATTATGTCTGAGAAAGTAAGTCGGGCTTTTCTGTATACCAGACAGAGGTTCTTTGAGTTTGGCGACAAACCGCATAAACTTTTAGCTCGACAGCTCAGAAAAATGGAAAATGATAGGACTATACACAAAATAAAAGCCAAAGACAACACAATGCTCACAAAACCTAAAGATGTTAATAACAGGTTCCTTGAATTTTACTCTGATCTGTATACTTCCAAATCCGCCCCAAACCCTAGAATAATTAATGATTTTTTGGACAAGTGCAAACTCCCCAGATTAGACGGGAAAGATTGTGAATTGCTGAACAATGAGCTTACAGTTGTAGAGATTCAGGTAGCCATCTCCTCGCTTAAGGGCTCTAAATCTCCAGGCCCTGATGGACTCTCTGGGGAGTTGTACAAGGCGTTTAGTGAAGAATTGTCTCCTTATCTATTAAGAGTATTTGAGCACGCCCAGACAACAGGTGTTCTGCCCCCAACTCTAACTGAGGCGGTAATAACAGTAATTCATAAAAAAGGGAAAGATCCAGAGGAGGTTGGTGCGTATCGCCCTATTTCACTCCTCAATGTTGATGGGAAATTATTTGCTAAAATACTAGCTAACAGACTCAATCCCTTGCTAGAGAGACTAATTCATCCAGATCAGACAGGTTTTGTACCTAAAGGAAACTCCACCTTCAATCTTAGGCGTCTCTTTAATATTCTCTACACAAAGAGAGGATTGACCTCTGATCTTGTTATACTTGCACTTGATGCTGAAAAAGCATTTGACCAGATAGAATGGCATTACTTATTTGAAGTCCTTAGAAGATTCAATCTTGGGACAAAATTCCTGTCATTAATTAAACTCCTTTATAAAAACCCCACTGCCAGAATCCTAACCAATCGAACTTTATCTTCCCCACTTAAATTGGACAGGGGGACAAGGCAAGGATGCCCCCTTTCACCTTTAATTTTTGCCCTTGCTATTGAGCCGTTGGCTCAAAGTATTAGACTTGACCCCCAGATACATGGTTACACAACTAGAGGAACAACTAGTAAAATATCCCTGTATGCAGATGATATTCTGCTCCACATAACACGTCCACAAATCACTATACCCCTACTTCTGGACAAAATCAGTTTCTTCGGAACCTTTTCGGGCTACCGAATTAACTGGACTAAGAGTGTTTTAATGCCAGTCAGCATGAATGATCCGACACCCCTAAGCAATTTCCCCTTTAAAATCGCCTCCGAAAAATTCACTTACCTGGGGATAGAAGTAACTAAACAATATACCTCTCTCTTTCAAGAAAATTTTCTCCCTCTCATAGAAAAACTACGGTCCAAATTACTTTTCTGGAATTCTCTTCCAATCTCTCTGATAGGAAGAATCAATGCTATAAAGATGGTGTTTCTCCCTCAATTGTTATATCTTCTCCAAAATATTCCAATCTTTCTTAAGAAGTCATTTTTTAAACGTCTGGATTCTTTAATCAGTCTTTTTCTGTGGGAGCACAAAACCCCTAGAATAGGCAAGAAATATCTTTGCAAGCCTAAACATGTAGGAGGATTAGCACTCCCAAATTTCTTGTTTTACTACTGGGCCTCAGCAATTAAGACTTTCACTTTTTGTTTTAATACCACAACACATCCACCTAAATGGCTACTGATGGAACAGGAGGACTGTCATCCTTATTCAATGTCTGCAGTCCTGCTTGCCCCAACTAAAATAAGTAAATTATTATATAATAACAATCCTATTATTCACAACATGATCTGTATCTGGAAACAAATTCGATCCCATTTTAAGCTGAAACTTATTTCTCCTGCATTATCTATAGATAAGAATCCCACTTTTGCCCCTTCCAGAATGGGCGGAGGATTCTCTGTCTGGAGTCAGAAAGGTATTAAATGTGTTGGGGATTTATATATACAAGGTATTTTTGCCTCATTTTCGCAATTACAGCATAAATTTGAGTTAGGAAATAATCATTTTTTTCAGTATTTGCAAATCAGGGATTACATACGAAAACATGTGAAGGAGTTTGAGACTGAATCAAGTACATCTATAGATGATTGTCTGAAACTACCATCAAGACTACCAAAATTGATTACACACATTTATCACACTCTCTTATCATTAAGCTCTCCATCTCCCAACATGCATAGACGCAAATGGGAAAAAGAACTTGGTGAATCAATCACAAACGAGTTATGGGACAGTGCCCTGGAAAAGATTAATACCTGTTCTTTCAGTGCAAGACACTGTCTTATTCAATTTAAAGTTATCTATATGCTGCACTTCTCAAAGGAAAAATTACATAACATTTATCCTGAAGTATCGCCCATGTGTGATAAATGCAACTCCTCTGTGGCAACTCATCTTCATAGTTATGCCTTGTGCCCAAAAATTTATTCTTTTTGGTGCAATGTTTTTGGCATAATGTCTGAGATCATGGGAACAGTGATCGACCCAGATCCTGTGCTCATCATTCTTGGTGTATCTGAAACCTTCAAGACATTCTCCAAAGCACAACAGCGTTTCATTTCATACAGCCTCATAATAGCAAAAAAACTGATCCTCACATTATGGAAGAGTGTAAACTCACCAACATCCAAGATGTGGCTTGACACTCTTACTAATACACTCCATCTTGAAAGAATAAGGCACATTCTAAAAGACAGACTTCAGCATTTTGATAATACCTGGCAACCAATTACATCATTTCTTGCAAATACAAACTCAATGCAACATCCCGTCTCTTAATATGTAGTAAGCAGCACTGATATAGTTAAGAGTAGGGTCTTCAGGGGTGGGGAAGAGGGAGAAGGGTCCTAGTCAACCTAGTATGTTCTTTGTGGTACATTGTCTGTTTTGTCTGTTTTTTTGTTTGTTTTTTCTGTTTCGTTTTGTCAAAATACAATATCCTTTTACATTTTATGAACACACTTGTAAACAAAAAGAGCCTGAAATGTATTAATGAATGTATCTGTATTATAAATGCTCAATAAAATACATCAGATAAAAAAAAAAAGAAAATAGTAGTAGGCTACTACCGGTAGACACGTCGACACTGCGCGTGACGTAGCTGAGCATGTACGCTACGCTAATTTGCATATAGTGGCGTCCCATTTCATAGGGAAAGCTCTTCAACCCCACTTCCCTTGTCGAGGGGACTTTACTGTCGAGGGCATCAAAACCAAGTGGAAGTTTTAAGGGGGAGAAATGCAACGGGCCCATAAAGTGAGTTCAGGCTGAATAGTCATCCATCTCAGGCAAGAGGGTCCTCTTAGAGTGTGAATGGAATACCAAATGTGCATAGGACACACACACACACACATAAAGTCCATAAAGTGAGTTCGGGCTGAAGTCATCCAGACTACCGTCTTTTAGGCTGAAATCTCTGAAGAATCTTTTGTTGTTTCTCTCTCTCCATGCCCCCACCTCTCCCTCACTTTTTCTCTCTCTCTCCATCCCTCTCCCCCCCCACCCCCCCTCCAGATCGTCCAGGCCTGACCAGTGTGGAGCGGATCGAGCGTTGCCAGGAGGGCTTCCTGCAGGCCTTTGAGCACTACATCAACTACCGCAAGCACAAGGTGGCGCACTTCTGGCCCAAGCTGCTGATGAAGGTGACGGACCTGCGCATGATCGGCGCCTGCCACGCCAGCCGCTTCCTGCACATGAAGGTGGAGTGTCCCACGGAGCTCTTCCCCCCACTCTTCCTGGAGGTGTTCGAGGACTGACACACTCTTACACACACACACACACACACACACACACGCCTCACCCCAACTTACTCACTTACAACCTGGAGGTGTTTGAAGACTGGAGAACACACACACACACTCACACCTCCGCTAGTGTGCCAGGAGACAGAGGGTGTGTGTGAGTTGGAGTGGACGCTGAGAGGCCTCTCTGGACGCGATTGAATTTTGAACTCACGCCGCCACTACTGAGGAGTCGTGGTCATTCCGTAGACAAACGAGCAGAGTAGCCTTTCGTTTCCTTTCCTTTTCTTTTCTGGACGGACTCTTCCTCACCATGCGGGTACATGTGAATAGCGTTGAATAGCGTTGTTTGTTTGTTGATGTGTTTATTCGTTTGATGTTTGTTTGTTTTTTAAATGTGTCTCTCACCTCTCAGTTAGAATACGTCTCTAGTGTACAAACACACACCTGAGAGAGACATAAGATGACCCAACCACACACACACCAGACAGCTGATGAGTCAGTACACACACACACTCACAGACACACACACACACTCTTAAAACGAATGTGTTGAAAACAACGCAACTTGCGTTGTTTTTTTAACACATATCTGTGTCCAGATAGGGACAAACACACACACACTCACCAGAAAGCTGATGAGTCAGTACACACACACACAGAAACACACACACACACACATACCGGACAGCTGATGAGTCAGTGCACACACACACACACTCAACAGACAGCTGTATGGCAAAATGACCTCTCCTCTCCTCACCTCACTGCAATATATGGTAGCAGGTAGAACACACAGTCCTGAAACAGCTCAGCAGCAGCGGCGCCCTCTAGTGGTCAGCCCCTTCCTCTGCACCTACGAACTGACCGCTTCACTACGGCAGTCACTTACCTCTTTCTCTCATTACACTCAGCGCAGGACACGCCTCAGATCTGTCAGGGCATTGGTCTGGACGTAGCAACACACACATGACAATGACGGACTTCTCATGCAACCAAGCTGTGCAAGTCTTAAAACAGGAGAAAACACACACACACAAACACATTTTAAATCTTTAATATCCCTTTGTTTGATCAATAAAGTTGTATCCTTTTTTATATAAATATGTGAAACAGATAGATAGACACACACACACTCAAACATACTCACACAAACGGTAAGACAATCAAAGGCACTGGTGCTGTGCTCTCCTGTGTGCCCAGGCGATCTCTATATCTACATACGTCTCTCGTGTCCATTACGTTTCTGACCTCCTCCCATGTCCAGCTACAGTGATGCCAGTTCTCACGCACACTCACACACACATTCACACACACACACACATTCACTCACACACACATTCACTCACACACACAAACGGAAACAGGTGTCTGCTGAATTCCATAAACATGAACAGTCTAAATTCCATGCAAGCGTGCATGCCCTCTGGACACCTGAAATCCATGTGCGCTGAGGTGGCCCTGTTTGTCCCTCTCTGTGCACCGTAGGTTTTCACACGTCTCCTCATGTCCCAGTGCGGCTGGAAGGCCTCGATAGGAACGCTTCAGAATTCCATGTGTCATATGAATATAAATCTCTATTTTTTCTTATTGGATGTGTAAACGCTGTCGTTGGAGAGACCAAGGAAATGTTTCTGGTGGGACTTTGCTGGTGCTACAGTTTCAACTCCTCGTACCTCTGCCCTATAACCTCAGAGTGACCCGGCCTGACCTCTGACCTCTCACCTCAGAGTGACCCGGCTCTGCCCTATCACCTCAGAGTGACCCGGCCTGACCTCTGCCCTATCACCTCAGAGTGACCCGGCTCGTACCTCTCACCTCAGAGTGACCCGGCTCGGCTGGTGGCCTGGTCAGGGTTCCGGCAGGTCCAGATCCAGGTCACTCAGCCAGAACTGGGGGTCAGTTTTTCGTTTGTTTATTTGTTTGTTTGTTTTATGGACAGTCCCTACCTCGGGATTCTGGTGACCAGCACACACACACACACAGAAAAACACACATACATACTATATATATATATATATATATATATATATATATATATATATATTACATGGACTGTGGTGATTTTGGAGAGAATCACCCTACCGCTTGGAGACGCATCGTGAAGCCCTTTCTGAAGGACATCTGACATTCTGACATCTTGTGTGTGTGCGTGCGTGCGTGTCAATGTGTGTGTGTGTGTGTGTGTGTGTGTGCGTGCGTGCGTGTCAATGTGTGTGTGTGTGTGTGTGTGCGTGCGTGCGTGTCAATGTGTGTTTGTGTGTGTGCGTGCGTGCGTGCGTGCGTGTCGTCCTTCCACTTATTTCTGATGGCATGTTCTTGTTTGTTCTCCTTCCTTTCATTTGTTTTCAGACTAAAAGAATTCTCATAAGCCTCTACAGAACCAGGGTGTGTGTGTGTGTGTGTGTGTGTGTGTTTTCGTAAGCAATAGACTTGCTCCGGTGTTTTGTCATATCTAGGACTTCACACTCAAACTGCACAGACTCAAAAACAAATGCACAGACAATCAGGAGAGAAAGAGATAGAGAGAACAGAGAGAGCGCCAGAGAGATAGATAGAGAAGAGAGAGCACCTCTGATTGGGTACCAGGGTAACGGAGGAGAGAGAGGCCCTCTGATTGGGTACCAGGGTAACGGAGGAGAGAGAGGCCCTCTGATTGGGTAACGGAGGAGAGAGAGGCCCTCTGATTGGGTAACGGAGGAGAGAGAGGCCCATCTCTACTGAAGAATGGAATTGTGACTGCATGTGGTCTGGTCATAAAACTAACTCAGTTCAAAGTGAAAAGACAAAACAAAATGAATACAAAAGTTAGTTTACAGTGTAGAGGAAAAAGGTTGTATATTTTCAGATTGCAGATATTTTTACAGATATGATATGCATACTATGAGGCATTTTACTGTTTTTGCATAATTATATATTATTCTCAAAGAGAGCATACTGCTTCCCCCTGCTCAAGCCTTTGACCATCACAAACGTACACAGCAGCCACAAAGTCATCAACAACTGGACAGACGTCGCAAAATGGAATTAAATATCCATTCAACATCAAGTTCAAAGATACAATTCAGAAAAATATTCAGACATTAGAGAGACTGCTGACCCTCAGGAGTCATGTCAGTTTAAACAGTCAGATAACACACACATAGCTGTTTCACTCAGATAACACACACACAGCTGTTTCACTCAGATAACACACACACAGCTGTTTCACTCAGATAGCCCACACACCTGTTTCACAAGTTTAAGTTTTCAAGGCAAGAACTCTGACAATCCAATTCTTCAAGGACTAATAGACAACAGGGTCAGGAGGCTCAGAAGAGTTGTGCTTATGATTGAGCTTTTGTCTTTTTCTACCAAATTGTAATGTGTTGCCCATAATGGCCATGGGACGCGTTGTGCCCCCCCGACACAGGAGTGTGTGTGTGTGTGACCCTCCCCCCCCCGACACAGGAGTGTGTGTGTGTGTGACCCTCCCCCCCCGACACAGGAGTGTGTGTGTGTGTGTCAACCCCCCCCCCCCCCCCCCGACACAGGAGTGTGTGTGTGTGTGTGTGTCACCCTCCCCCCCCTCGACACAGGAGTGTGTGTGTGTGTGTGTGTGTCAACCCCACCCCCCCCTTGACACAGGAGTGTGTGTGTGTGTGTGTGTGTCAACCCCACCCCCCCCTTGACACAGGAGTGTGTGTGTGTGTGTCAACCCCTCCCCCCCCTCGACACAGGAGTGTGTGTGTGTCACCCCCAACCCCCTCGACACAGGAGTGTGTGTGTGTGTCCTGGGCTGGACGCGGGTGACGAGGAGCTGCACTGAAGGACGACGGAGCTGATGGTGATCTGGACAGACAGGTTGCACTCAGTGTGATCAAGTGTGATCAAGGTCACTCCAGTGTAATCAAGGTCACAAGGTCTCTGAAGACAGATGGTGTTTGTTTGCACTTCAATGTGATCAGGTTCTCTGAATAAAGAAGGTTTGAGAAATCCTGCAACTCGATTCAAGACTTGTCCTTTCTGTTCTGATGTGATCACACTCACTCACTCACACACACACTCACTCACTCACACACACTCTTTCATTCACTCACAATAAGTCACTCAATTACAGTACACACTGCAAAAAATACAATTTAGCAAAGTGTTATTAATCTTAAAGTAAGATCAAAAAACTATTTGGTATTGTTTTTAGTATGAAGAGAATTACTTAGCACTCTCTTGAAAGATCATTTTGACTTAATTTGAGAAGACTTTGACTTATTTTAAGGAGTCTTATGACAAATTTACTCAAATCACTGGCAGACAAATTTGCTTGTTTTTAGGACAAATTTGCTTAACGCACTGGCAGACAAATCTAGGTAAGTCTCTTCATACTAAAAACAATACCAAATACATTTTTTGATCTTAATATATAAGATTAATAACACTTGGTTAAAAAAAAAATTGTGCAAGGACTGATTGGTCAACTTCCCCTGTGTGTTGATAGCCAGCTGCTTCAAGCAGCCTACTGTGGTGAGAAGTAACATGCTAGTTCATTGACATAAGCTTTGCAAATAAACTATTTTGATTTTAATTATAATGATGGGGTTATCCGTTTGTAAAATGTCTATTTGTCTATTTGTAAAGTTCTTCGCCAACAAGTAGCACTTTGTGGGCAGTTGTGGGAAAGTTGGCTTGCTGACATAACATAAATTGGCTGGCAAACACTTACCTCTAACACTAACCTCAGACTTATTTTCTGGTTACAATAACTAAGTAGTATATACTTTTTTGATCCCTTGAGGGAAATTTGGTCTCTGCATTTATCCCAATCCGTGAATTAGTGAAACACACTCAGCACACAGTGAACACACAGTGAGGTGAAGCACACACTAATCCCGGCACAGTGAGCTGCCTGCAACAACAGCGGTGCTCGGGGAGCAGTGAGGGGTTAGGTGCTCAAGGGCACTTTAGCCGTGCCTACTGGTCGGGGTTTGAACCCTCCGGTTACAAGTCCGAAGCGCTAACCAGTAGGCCACGGCTGCCCCAAGTCATTGGTAGGTTACTGTGTCTTTTTCTTGATAACTTCTACAAAATCTAAGCAAGAAAAGGCCAAACAAATAAGATTAAAATTTCAGCACAGCAGTCTATGGAGTTCGGCATTCTAATAGAAATATAAAATAGCGTTTGCTTTTTGACGTGCTAGCTGAAATAGCGTTTGCTTTCTGACGTGCTAGCTGGCCCCCTTAGCTTTCACTATCTGGCCATTCAGTGTTAATGCAAAAAGACGGTCTTGCTCAAAACTCCACCAATGAACATAATTTTGCTCTCAATCAAATGTTTGAAGTTGTTACCTACTGTAAATAGACCCTAAGCTACAGAGCTACAGCTACAACAATAGAATATATAAACATTTAAGCTACAAGGACATATATATATAAAATATATAATAATAATACACTACAATATCATACAATACAGGATAATACGATACAGTAATACAATACAATATAATAGAGCATCACAGTCCCGCCCACAGCCGATTCCGGAAGTAAGAATTCAATACAATTTCTCCATTGACAATTGGGGTATAAGCCATAAAAACGTAACAGCGATTGTATATGCTCATATAGAGGGTGAAAATTCAAGGGGCACTAAACTTGTTTTGAGATAAATGTCTTTTAATCGCGATGTCTTGAATAAGTACTTCATTACCCACAATCCTGAACAAGCCCACAGTGATGCATCTGATTGGTGAAAAGGCCGTTATGATCATAGTTTGAAACTCTTCAGCGAAAATTATTGACAAAGATGGCGGAGTCTTTTACTGCCTATGGCGAAAATCTTAATGTGAATAAAAACTTTCTAGACGAACATTGGTACTTGTACCAACAAGGATTGTGGTTTATATATCACACGAATTTAGTCAGGGCCAATACACCATCAAATAGAACACTGTAAATACTAGTTTAAACACTTACATTTTCAGGTAGCCGATGTCATTATAATGCTAACATTAGCCTACATGCTGCAACACAGGTATGAAATATATTATGTTTTAGTGACCTTGTTGTTTCTATGAACATGAACTGTTGTTTATAGGAAACATCAACTTAGTCGAGGCATAAAAAGCCCTGTATATCCTCATTAAGTACTTAAACTTTTGAACTAGCTAGCTAGTTTTAGGGGCAGCCGTGGGCCACTGGTTAGCATTCTGGACTTGTAACCGGAGGGTTGCCGGTTCGAGCCCCGACCAGTGGGCCACGGCTGAAGTGCCCTTGAGCAAGGCACCTAACCCCTCACTGCTCCCCGAGCGCCGCTGTTGTTGCAGGCAGCTCACTGCGCTGGGATTAGTGTGTGCTTCACCTCACTGTGTGTTCACTGTGTGCTGTGTGTGTTTCACTAATTCACGGATTGGGTTAAATGCAGAGACCAAATTTCCCTCATGGGATCAAAAGAGTATATATACTATATATATATATATATATATAGCTGATAGCACAAGCTGGATGCTACCACCGGCTAGACACTGCAATAAAATGGTTAGCAAACCGTCCATGCCCCCGTGAATATTTCACTGTTTCGAGGACGAAATCAAGAGTGTCCAAAGGGGTGAAAACCACTTTAAATCGGGTCACATTATTGACTGTTGTGTGTCCGAGGGTCAGCTTGTGGGTTTTGTAAGGGCCAGCATGAGGGACAAGACCTACAAAGTTGTGTGGTAAGTTTTGCAGGGAGGTTGGTAATGCTAGTTAACATTAGCTAGGCTACTGTAGCCTTCATACTTGTGAGGGATCGAGCAGGCTGGCTTAAGGAGACGCAGGTTTTTCAGTTTCAAAAAATGAAACATTTATTTTTTTTAATTTGATAAATCATATCCAAAATGATAACTTAACATAACATAATAGGCCTATGAGGTCAGACAAACAGAACATAACTCAGAGCATGTGAGCAAACTGAACACAAAAGACTGACCTAACTAAATGGGATGACAGGGGAACATATATGCCGGCCGGCTAGACTAAGAAGACACAGAAGGAATGACTACAACTAATTGATATTTAGAAAACAACAAACATAACAACTATGGCCAGTTCAACATAATCATAAAGGTAAATAATCATAAAGTAAATAATCATAAAGTAAATAATATTTCTTGAATGGAAATAATATTAAACAATATAGTTAACAGATAAACTTAATTTATAAGACCAAATTAATCTTCCTCTTTCCCCATGACGTTTCCTTGAGATGGTCACCTCCGGAGGACTCTTAACGCGACATGGTTGCCACAGGAAGCCCTTTGCGCAGAAGCAGAATCCGGAAGTCCAGCCAGACGTATTCGCTGCCGGCCTCTCACCACCGGTCACGGTAACTCTTTGTTGCTCTGTGCGGCGGCTGGTCCGGCCGTCACAATACTGTATGAGTCATATCATCAATCATTAACCTAGAAATACTGCTGTTTGCTCGTCTTCACTGAGACTTGGTTAAATGACAACATTCCGGACTCTGCTGTACAACTGGAGCAGCTAGCATGCTATCGAGCAGACAGGGCCATTGTAAAGGGAGGAAAATCACGAGGAGGAGGAATCTGTGTTTACATCCGTGACGAATGGTGCCGGGACACTGTAGTAGTATGCAAACACTGCTCACCACTGGCGGAGTTTATGATCATAAAGTGGCGTCCTTTTTACCTACCAAGGGAAATTACTGTGATTCTGCTAGTCGCAGTATACATCCCGCCTACCAACAATAACAGCGACAGGAACACGGCTCTTAGTGAACTGTACCAGGCTGTCAGTGAACAACAGACGGCACACCCAGACGGTTTCACCATCTTCGCTGGAGATTTTAACCATGCAGATCTTAAAACTGTACTTCCAAAGCTACACCAGCATGTTGATTTTCCAACAAGAGGAGACAACATCCTGGACCTGGTCTACACTAGACACAAAGGAGCATACAAAGCCACCCCCCTCCCCCACATTGGACTTTCTGACCATATCACTGTTATGCTAATGCCCACATACAGACAAAGAGTGAAAGCAAACAAACCGGTTCGTAAACAGGTAAAAGTGTGGCCTGAGGGAGCCTCTGGTGCTCTTCAAGACTGCTTTGACACAACACACTTGGAAATGTTTAAGCAGGCAGCCACTTACAACAACCAGACAGACATAGAGGAGCCTACAGAGCTGGGGATGAAGCTGAGAGAGCCAACCTGTCCCGTGGCATCAAGGAAGCAAAAAAGGAATACACTTACAAGAAAACCACCCACTTCAAAGACACAGGAACGCACAAAGCCTTTGGCAGGGCATTCAGGCCATCACGGACTACAACCCTGCGCCACAGAACTGTGAGAGCAACATCCCTCTGCTCAACAATCTGAACCGCTTCTTTGCTCGCTTTGAAGCACAAAACAGCACTTGCCCACAGAAGACCCCTCCCCCTCCACACGAGCAGCCCCTGTGCCTCTCTGCCGACAGTGTGAAGAGGACACTTGCTGCTATCAACACCTGTAAGGCAGCAGGCCCAGACAACATCCCAGGTCGTGCGCTGAAGGACTGCGCTGAGGAGCTTAAGGATGTCTTCACAGACATCTTTAACACTTCCCTGAAGCAAGCCATCGTCCCATCATGTTTCAAAGCTGCCACCATCATACCTGTGCCGAAGAAAACTGCTCCATCCTGCTTCAATGACTACCGCCCTGTGGCACTGACACCCATCATCATGAAGTGCTTTGAGCGGCTTGTCATGTCACACATCAAATCCATTCTCCCCCCCACCCTGGACCCCTTCCAGTTTGCATACCGAGCCAAACGGTCCACAGAGGATGCAATCTGCTCTGCCCTCCACCCAGCCCTCACCCACCTGGAAAAAAGAGACTCATATGTGAGATTGCTGTTTATAGACTTCAGTTCTGCATTCCACACCATAATACCACAACAACTCATCTGCAAACTTGACAAACTGGGACTCAGTACCTACCTCTGCAACTGGCTACTGGCCTCAAGTAGTATGTGTTGGCAACAATATCTCAAGCAGCATCACACTGAGCACGGGGGCCCCCCAAGGCTGCGTGCTCAATCCGCTACTCTTCACCCTGCTGACGCATGATTGCACTGCAACCTACAGCAACAACCACATAGGGAAATTTGCTGATGACACAACTCTGCTGGGTCTCATCACCAAGGGCGACGGGACTCAATACAGGTTGGAGGTCGACCTTCTGACCACGTGGTGCAGGGACAACAACCTCCTGCTGAACATCAGCAAGACCAAGGAGATTGTTGTAGACTTCCGGAGAGGTCACACCCAACACCTGCCACTGACCATCGATGGTGCTGTGGTGGAGAGAGTGAGCAGCACCAAATTCCTGGGGGTGCACATCAGTGAAGACCTCTCCTGGACCACCAACACTGCATCACTGGCGAAGAAAGCTCAGCGCCGCCTCTACTTCCTGTGGAAACTCAGGCGAGCAAGTGCTCCACCAGCCATCATGACCACATTCTACCGAGGCACCATTGAGAGCATCCTCTCCAGCTGTATCGCTGTGTGGGGCGGAAGCTGCACTGAATACAACAGGAAAGCCCTGCAGCGCATAGTGAACACAGCTGGAAGGATTATTGGTGCTTCAATCCCCTCCCTGAAGGACATTTACACCACCCACCTCACCCACAAGGCGACCACAATTGTGAGTGATGCAAGTCACCCTGCTCACAATTTGTTTGATCTACTGCCCTCTGGGAAGAGGTACAGAAGCCTGCGCTCCCGCACCACCAGACTCACCAACAGCTTCATACACCAGGCTGTTAGGATGCTGAACTCTCTCCGCCCTTATGTTTGTCTGTGGACTTAATTGGTAAAATATGTCTTGTCTTCACCGTGGGATAGTGATAAACGTAATTTCGATCTCTTTGTATGTCTGGGCATGTGAAGAAATTGACAATAAAGCAGACTTTGACTTTGAAATACTTGAAACTTGACTTTGAAAATAATAATTCACAGCAAGTTAATAAACTGAATATGGTGGTCCAAGAGCAGACCATGCAGCAGGATGGCAGTCAGATTCGAAGCACTGCACAATGTTGCTAACGTTAACCGCTTTCACAGACACGATATAAAATACACAATGGTAAATATAACATTCAATACCAAAACACTATTATTTACACGATTACTCCTGAAATAACTGCTATTAACTGCACATTCACTATATAAAAATCACTGTTTGGAGGAAAAGGTTTGTGTGCTGTCGTCGGTTGGAAGTTCAAATGGCAAAATCGTGCCGGTTTTGCCTATATTATTCAGTGAGGCGCGGTGGTTTATGGGATGAGTAGTTCCTTCGCTCGGAATTGAAAATATGTACATAGTCTTGTACCTTTGACTTTTTTTGGACTTTATCTTCGTTTTTTCACTCGAAATATGTTGTATGCTTATGAGTTACGCCATAGCTGACATGCTCTAAAACTCTTTAGATACGGATTTTTCCAAAACGTCAATGGGAGAAATGAATGGGAAATTTACTTCCGGAAACTAAGCTCTCTCGGAGGAGGGGCGGGACTGTGATGCTCTATACAATTTAATATACAACTAGAAATGCAATTACGAGGAATTACATGAGGGGATGCAATCTGCTGGCTAGGGTGTTGGTGAGGCTATTGAGCTGGCTAGGGTGTTGGTGAGGCTATTGAGCTGGCTATAGAATAGCACGGGTTTCATAACATGATCAAATGTGAGATGTTTTGCGCAGAGAGCCTGCTGGTGAATTATACAGCGGAGTTTGATAACGTTACCTCCTTCTGCTGGTGAATTATACAGCGGAGTTTGATAACGTTACCTCCTTCTTCTGCTGACTTCGCTAGCGCTCTGTCCCTGTTAGCTTGCCGTATGCGCTAGCGCTCTGTCCCTGTTAGCGTGTCGTATGCGCTAGCGCTCTGTCCCTGTTAGCTAGAGCTCTGTCCCTGTTAGCTAGCGCTCTGTCCCTGTTAGCTAGAGCTCTGTCCCTGTTAGCTAGCGCTCTGTCCCTGTTAGCGTGTCGTATGCGCTAGCGCTCTGTCCCTGTTAGCTAGCGCTCTGTCCCTGTTAGCTTTCCGTATGCGCTAGCGCTCTGTCCCTGTTTGCGTGTCGTATGCGCTAGCGCTCTGTCCATGTTAGCTTGTTGTATGCGCTAGCGCTCTGTCCCTGTTAGCGTGTCGTATGCGCTAGCGCTCTGTCCCTGTTAGCGTGTCGTATGCGCTAGCGCTCTGTCCCTGTTAGCTTGTCGTATGCGCTAGCGCTCTGTCCCTGTTAGCGTGTCGTATGCGCTAGCGCTCTGTCCCTGTTAGCGTGTCGTATGCGCTAGCGCTCTGTCCCTGTTAGCTTGTTGTATGCGCTAGCGCTCTGTCCCTGTTAGCTTGTCGTATGCGCTAGCGCTCTGTCCCTGTTAGCTTGTCGTATTCTATAGCATGTTTTGTCTGGTAGTGTCTCTTTACATTGAATTCCTTAAATGTACCCAAGTCAAACTTTCATATAAATGCATAAGTACGTCCATACTTTTAAGCTTGTATGCGTTGTCGTTTTCGGGTGAAATGACCTTTTGAATGGGAATCCTATGCCACTACTGTTTTGATACAATCGTGTCAAAATCGCTATTTTTCAAACACTAAGAAGGCTCGACACAACATGAAACTTTGATCGAAGTATCATCAGTGTTTCTACACATGAACTTGAGCATTGAAAACATTGTTAGTGTACACAGAGTTTACTAAAAGTTGTCCAAAATCAGCTGTGGGAGCTTGGGCAGGTGCAACATCCCAAACCAGATCCAGAGGTAGGCAGAGGAAGCAGAACCACCTTTTTGGAAAATGTATATATTCCTAAAGATTTATATCAGCCATCACCAAATTGATTCAGGAACCATCATTTCGCTTGCTGCTACTCAGCCAGTGAAATCTGTGAATTCTGATAAAGTCGAGTTAGTGAGTAAAGTAGCCTACTATGGAGAAGAGACTAGCCTGAAACGAGCGAGGAGAGGAGACGGGACGAGAAACAATCAGATGGATATCTAAGGTAACGATAAGTAGCCTAAGTTATTTTCAAATCATCGATTGCTCAAAGAGGAGAAAGCTAGACAGCGAGAACAGAGCTTTATATAACGATACGGGGGCAACACCACGCAAAACTGTCACGTCCGTAACGCCAACTAAATATGGATGTGACCGTTTTGCGCGGAATTGCCCTGGACCTCTTCTATATATTCTGAGACAGGCGATTTTAAGCGCCAATTTGAAGCACCTCTAGGCTACTAGACAAAGCATATATTTTGAGCAAGCATAGGGTAGGCTAGGCCCATTCAACAGTGAACTGAGACCACAGAATATTTTACGATTTAAGAAGGCAATATGATTGATCCACCACAATCTAGTTAAGACTACATTCACTGCCCAACAACGTGATATTCCTGGGTTTCCAGGATTTCGGGTCAACATAAAAAAACTAAAAAAATTAAATTAAACTTGCTTATTAATGGGTTCAAGGAACCAGCTGTGGAATATCCATACTTGTCTCAGCTCAAATTTTATTTTAAGTTCATGTTAAGATCTTAAAAATAGCCAAGGCTACTTCTCCCACTTCAAGGTTTTTCTCCCCAATTAGGCTACTCTTATCTTGCCTTATTCCTCCTCAATTCGAATGTTGGCTTTTAGGCTACTTATTTTATTTCACATTAAACATTAGGCCTAGGCCTACAATCTTCTTTTTCTTGAATTTCCCCTTGGGGATCAATAAAGTATCTATCTATCTATCTATCTATCTATCTATCTACAACTAGGCTCCATCCATCCATTCCTAATATTATACATACATACATATACAAAGCCTAAACACGCACGTTAAACCTTATGATTCTCCGGACCTTTGCTTGAGGAAATTTTCCGTAAGTGGACCTCGCTGAAGATTAATTGAATACCCCTGATTTATATGTTCCTAAAGATTTATATGTTCCTAAAGATTTATGGTGGTTTGCAAGATACAGTTGTTTTGCACTATAAGCTTGAGCATATTGTGTGGGGTCATCCCTATGTTCCCTGGGTCCTATGTTCCCCGCTGCTTCCAAGTAGACTGCAGCCGCACGGCAAGGCGCGGGTTGGTAAAGTGCTGTTGCGCGTGTTTGAGCTCCGAGTCGCCTCTTCTTGGAGGAAGAGCGCATGTTTGAATCTGCAAGCACGTTCACTAATGAACATTTCTTGATGAAGCTGGCCTATCTTAGCGATATATTTGATATATCTTAGCGATACATGAGTTAAATGTCCAGTTACAAGGCAAAGACAAGCACCTACATCACATAGCAAATAAGATTACTGCATTCACCAAAAACACTTGAGTATGGGACAGGCGCCTCGATCGCGACAGTATTATGCCAGTATTAAGCGAAATCGCTGAAACGTCTGATTGGGAGGCACTCTTGTGATCCCATGTATTAAACAGTAGGCCTACATCACATCCCTGCAAAGTTTATTTCAAAAATATTTCCCAACCAGCAGTGCTCAGTATGACTGGATTATGGATCCGTTTAATGCAGCATGTTGGCATTTCATTGAAATATGTGTGTTATGTATTTATTTATTATTATATCTGCAGCACCAGCTGATTTTAACTCTGTTAAAGAGGATATATTTAGAACTTGTCATTATTTCAATAAATTTGACAATTTTAAGCTTGACCTACCACTTTCTTAGAGCGATGAGGGACAGGTGGGGCTCGAGAATGCCCCCTCAAAGTGGGGAATGAAAGAAAAAGTTTGAGAACCACTACCACAATCACGAGTTGGGTCGCGATAGTCTGTCATTTTTAAAAAGTGGGTCCCCAGAAAAAAAGTTTGAGAAACACTGTTAAATCTAGCCGAGTCTGCATGGCTTCAGTCCCAAGCTTGTCATTGTCTTTGCCCTTGGCATGTCATTGTTGATTCTTACTGTACAAGAGGTGAAGGAGGTGATCTAAAATAGCCTTTGGTTGAGCTGTCGGAAGAATGGGATTCATTTTAATGGAACAAAGAGATATCAAACTACTGGGCTGTAGACCCAAAGGGACATTTTTGGATTATTGACGAGTCAGACCAAAGGGGCTTCGGAGTAACGAGCAGTCCCCCCTAAACGGAAAAATGAACAAAACAAACCAATTAAATATCAACTTAAAAAGGCATGTAGTTGTAGCGCGTTTCTTCTGTGAGGTGCAGCTCGTGTGTGTTGCTGTCCTCAATTTAGTGCTGAAGCGGACAATGTGAAGTTACCTAGAATGTTAACTTTGAACTCGTTATATTCAGTAAAGAATCAGGTGTGCCTGTGGGATTTTAGGTTTCCATGCAGGATGGAAACTGAAACTGCTTCGGTCACCGGGTACGATACACTGAACTTGCAAGCGGGATATTCTTCCTACAGGCAGTAGGGGCGGGCGGGCAAGAGAGTCTTCATTCGCCCTGTAATGAGTCATTTAACCCATTTACTCCTAAAATGCCTGCTAAAAACGCCTATAGAATCCTATGGCATTCTAGACTAAATAACCTTATTTCCCTGAGGGTTTTCTGAAAACATACTAAAAATTGTCAGCGTCTACCAAAATTTAATATCTAAGCCTCTGTAGCACCTAAAAACATGAAATAAAAAGCATGTTGCGCTACGCAGCATCCAGCGGGAAGGTCAATGTTGCGTCATGCAGCATCCAGCGCGAATGGGTTAACCATATAGCGACTTACGAAGATGAGTAATTAACACGAAAACGTTGCCTGGTGTCCCTTTAATCCCGAGACAAGAAGAAAGCAAAGAATATATCTTTTTACTAAGGAAAATGACAAAAATAGTAACGCACAGTGATTCAGATAAGTAACTTTAATCTGATTACTGGTTTGTAAATAGTAGCGCGTTAGATTACTCGTTACCGAAAAAAGTGGTTAAAATAGTAACTAAGTTACTGGCATCACTGGTCAAAAAAACGCTCTGTCTCTGTAGGCAGCCTAGGCTCCGAGATCTGTACACAATAACAAGGGTTGGCAACCCACTCAAAGGCTAAATAAAGTGTTTCAACCAATAACCGACGAGATTTTGGGAGAGTTTTAATTGTTCAATTGTAAGTTTGGGAGAGTTTTAATTGCACAGGAGGGAGGGGGAGGGACTAGCGAGCTAGCTCTCTGTTTTGTTTGAACATCAACAGAAGTGACGTATCCACGCTATCGCTGATACAACTTTTAACTCGTGTCACACTGTTCGCCAACAGTAACATTCATCTTCTTTGTTTTCAAATAGCAGGGAATTCAAGCCGAACTGTTGCAACTCTGCCATCAATCATTATGTTAAGCCCGCCTAACGTCTCTATACACAATGTGATTGGCCCTATCGAAGTTAAATTTTTCCAGCTCGCAAACCAACGGAGAGTTGCTAGACTAGCTTGGGCAGCAAATTACATTTGTTAACTCTGTAAATTACATTTGCTGGCGCTAGGGTGCGTCTAGATTTCTAGGCCTATGTTACATGGGGGAGTGAAGAGAACAAATGTAAAACCCTTGAAAACAAAAACATTTTGAATTTCTTTCTTGTGTTGCCACTCTGTAATTTAATTGTGTCCAATTTGGCAATGTGGTGTAAACTTCATTTGTAAAATGTTGACACAACTACTGACATCAAATCAAAATAATGGTTGTCGATGCCAAATTGCGTCTCCTCAATATGATCTTTAAGTGGGAATTAGTGTTGTCACTGTAACAATCTGCTTGGGAGTTTTAGATTGTTAACAAAATATCACGGGATTCATGAACTGAGTTACAACTAATGAAATTGCTTCTTTTAAATTAATTCAGGAAGACACATGGAATTGCAATAGATCTTAAGGTGACATATTTCCCAGACACACAATATCACATATATACCAACAACCAGTATTAATCACACAACATTCAACAAATCGTGCTGCCGGTTTAAATGTCTATGCGCGCAGGCCACGCGCCTTCGCCAGCACGGAAACAGTGTCTCAAAGTCTCTCAAACTCCACAGCAAAGCACACGACACGAACGAAACAGTCTTGATAATCCAATGGAAAAGGGAACTAAAGTAATCCACGTTGTTACTCAAAAGGTTTTTTGAGCAAATTACATTAATAATAATAATAATTATTATTCTCCAGAGCCAATATCAGCATTATCTTTTGTTAGTTAACATATTTACTTTTGCTTAACTAGCCACTTTTCTGTAAAACGTGTGAACAGTGAACATATTAATGACTGACACATACAATTAAAATACAATTTATTAAAAAAAAAGAAAAAAAACATGCCTCTACATACACTACACTATGGTGAACAAACATCAACTTTAACACTCAGAATAAATAAATTACACTACACTATAGTGAACAAACATCAACTTTAAAGCGATGGTTCGGAGTAATTTCACCCTAGGGTCCTTTGCACCATGACCCCGAGCCAAACACCCTCCCAGAACCTGTTTTCCCTTGGTCGAACCCTGGTCGAGTAGCGCTGTCAGAAACGAATGACTTTCTGCAGGCGCTTATGGAACCTTTATAGAACCAGGACTTTTACAGGCTTTTCCCAAATCACTGAAGTAACGTCGATGCAGCGGTAGATAGTAGCAGAGTAGAAGCTATCAGGCAAGTCCAAAGAAAACATATCTTTATTAAAACAAATCATCTTTGGACATATAGAATGCAACTGGCAATACAACTACAAAAAAATCATCCACAGGACATAACAAGGGTAAGTACTTTTAAAAACTGATTTCTGGTAAGTATGACATTTTTGCAGTATATAATTCCTGAGAACAGCCATACAAGCGTCACATTACATGTTGAAGTTAAAATTCTCAACAAAGCAAAGGAATTCCATCAAAGGAAATTAGATGTAACAACATCCAACTTAATAATGCACTTAGTAGTATTAACATGTAAAAACTCACAATTGTATGTATATTGTGACAATGAAAGACACAGCTGCCATTCAAAAAAGAGCAAACAGTACCACTGAAAAACATCATGGAATAGAAAATGGAAGTGGTGACAGAAGTAAGAACATTTGATCTAAGGGAATTTCATTCAACAGATAAACCTCTGATCTAAGATAATTAAAGAGCTACTTCTCATTTTATTTTGTAAGCTCTAACCATACATCTCTCTGTATCTCCACATGGCAGTAACTGGCAAAGGAGCAGGGAGGAGACGAAGTATGTCATCATATAGATACCTATAGATAAGTATGTCATCATATAGATACCACAGTACATCATCTCGAATAGGCCAAGAGAATCTGTTCAGACCTCTGCTATGCATGCATTTAAGTATAAGTATATATAGTATATATACTCTTTTGATCCCTATATAAGTATATATACTCTTTTGATCCCGTGAGGGAAATTTGGTCTCTGCATTTATCCCAATCCGTGAATTAGTGAAACACACACAGCACACAGCGTACACACAGTGAGGTGAAGTACACACTAATCCCGGCGCAGTGAGCTGCCTGCATGTTCTTTTAGATTAAGAAAATAAAGACATAAATGTCTACCTGCAGCCCTGATTGAATTGAAAAGAAGCTCCAAGTGATCCTGGCTAAACCAATAGGTGCAAATGTAACGCTGACACTGTAGTTGTTCAGGAATCATCAGCATCGAGGTGACAGACAGGCATCTTGAAAATAAATAGAAATGAAACCAAGTCAAATTCATACCAGTCAAGATGGAAGTCAGAGCTACAGTACTGCCACAGAGCAACAACGTCTGTGCAGCCAGGGCCACCTTCATTTGTTGTGATTCAAAGTTGAGATGCTTATCTGTGATCTTGTTTGCTGCATGTAGTCCAGATTTTGTTTGAATATCATTTAGATGGACAAAATATTTCCAACTAATCTGGCCGGTTGGACTAGACAATGGACTGTATGCCTTCAGCATGTTTCTTGAAAGCTTTTAACATGTTACATGCATCCATTAGGACAAATACCCGATCACCTGTAATTGGATGACAGAAATATGTCTTTAATGGCTCGTAAGGGAGGGCTTTTAGCTGGCATCCAAACAGCTGGCACATTTTCACATTTGAGGGATGTCCATTCATTGTCATACAGATGACTTTTAGGCCACATCGCTGCAGCTCCTGCAAGGCCTTGTGTGTCTGGGGAAAGACCGCTGGTCAAATAACAGGCAATTGGAGCCTTCCAGTGGCCTTGCAGGCTTACTACCATTAAAAAAAGAGCTTCAGTGGCAATTTGCCCCTTACAAGGACCATTACCTAGCCTGGCGAGCCAGACCCACATTAAAATGTAGGGTCTGGGCGTTCACCGTTCGCAGTGCTCAGTCCGAGGTGCGGGATAATCAGTTGTCTTTCAAATTCCCTCTGCACGCAATATAGGACCGCAATAGGATATTTGTTTTCAAGTAGCAGGGAATTCAAGCCAAACCGTTGCAACTCTGTCATCAATCATTATGTTAAGCCCAACAAACGACTCTATACACGATTTCAATGCCAGATTAAGTTTCGATTTCGGAGCTCACATTGTCAACGGAGAGTTGCTAGACTAGCCCTGGCAGCAATTTGCTGCCGCTAGGGGCGCGTCTAGATTTCTAGGCTAACCATTACCCATATTCCAAGTGATGTACTTGATGTTTAATTGTGAAATGTCATCCATGATGGCTCTGGCTTTTTCATGGTTTTCATGGCTTTTTTCACTGCCTGATCTGTCCATTTTTTGACCAGCAGAATGGGATGACCTTCTCCATCTCAGTTTTCCCTTCCCTCCATACAGCTCTTGCCCACATTCCTCCACTATGCAACAAACATAAAAACAGAAACACAATGATGGGTTATCCTGGAGGACTTTACGGGCTATTGAGACAAATTTGTTCCCCATGAGCAAAGACACATTTCACTCTAAACAGGGTTTAAATTAGCCCGTTTCCGCCCACACTCTGTCCAGAAATTTGACATTCCAAATTGTTAACCTCAGGGCAGGGTTGTTCCAACTCCTTGAGAAAAAGTCCTGAGACAGTACAAACCCATACACAGGGTGTAAAATTAGGATTTTCACTCCAAAATTCTACTAGCCAAACATATTTTTCACCGACCAAAAAAGACCCATGCATTATTATGCACCTTACCCACTTACCTTTCCTTAATGCCTTTCACTGCCATGAAGCATTGGTAGAAGAACCAGACCATTTCCATAGGGAAGACAGACAGCTTTCTTCCTTAAAGGGGTGGTTCAGGATTTTGGACATAGGACCTCATTTCCAAGTAAGCAAGTGTGATATTTATCAGTGGAGACCGTTTTCAACACGTTTCATTCAGTCCTTCTAATTGCAGAGTTCGCAGGTGCTAGGCTAGCGCAAGTCAACGGTATGTGCTAGCCTGCCACTAAAAACAGTCTTACCCACTCCAAAGTACACCCGAGGCAAACAAATTATAACGCCAGACTATCGATGTAAATGTCTGTATTGATAGTGTTATTTCTAACGTTATTATATCCTTGCATTTCAACGATCGCATTACATTTTGAGGGACTAGATTCTTAGCAGCGGCGGAATTATACTTCTCCGGTTAGTAGTACTGCGCCGAAAAGTAAACAATAAAGCGCACTCCAATGGGGATACCTAGTAGTAGCCTTGGTAATAGCAGTCCGCCGCTGAGTTGCAAAATGACTACTAACAACTTCAGGGACCAAAGTATAACTATTGCAACGCGATGCAAGGGTAGTTGTATTTCTTACACTATTCTATCAACACAGACATTTACATCGATTGTCTGGAATTTGCCTCAGGTGTAGTTTAGAGTGGGTAAGACTGTCTTTAGTGGCAGGCTAGCACATACCGTTGACTTGCGCTAGCCTAGCACCTGCGAACTCTGCAATTAGAAGGACTGGATGAAACGTGTTGAAAACGGTCTCCACTGATAAATATCACACTTGTTTACTTGGAAATGAGGTCTTATGTCCAAAATCCTGAACCACCCCTTTAAGTCCTTCTGCTCAATGAGCTTTCTATTTCCCTGTCGTCTAGCATCTCTTAGCAGTGCGATGTTGATTAGTTTAGAGTCACATGGATTGTTAAAGAAACTATCTAGGTGGTCAAGGTGGTACACATCACACACACACGTTATCAGTCCTCTTTTCCTTTACAAAGGCATAGCTATCTCCTACAAGGAAACACAAGTCTTTCTCTTTGGTGGACACACAAGTCTGGTGCTGGTATGATGCCAACTCAGGCACTGCCCATTTCAGCGATCCTCTTGCAGAGTTGTGAAATGGGGTTGTTGGCATTTCTGACACTTCTCTTCAGTTTGGCAAGATGGTTTTCGAAAGGAAATGCACTGATCTCATTTAAAGAAGTGCCAAAATTCTTAGCATCCTCTGCTAAGTGAGTGAGAGTGGACATTGTATGACACAAAGATAGGGGTGTAGAGCCGAGTAGACATCCTGTAAAAGTACATCAGCAGTTCTTCTGCGTAGGTGACATATTAATTTCTTGCATCATCATCAAAGTCCAAAAGAATGGTTATTGCGACTGTCAGTGTCAGGAAGTGGTTAAAGAAGCTGTCCGGTAGGACTCTGCGGAGAACAACAGGGCCGGTGTAAAGAAGGAACTCTCTAAATTCAGTTGCTTTCCATCTGTCCAGAAGAGACAGACTACGCGGTTGTCTGGCAAATTCCCTTGGTAATTTGCCATTCAGAGACTCAAGTTTGGACGAAATCTCTCCAATTTGTCTTTGTGACAATTAACACTCTCTTGGGCCCTGTCTGAGGAAGACCAGTATCCGTCTAACCACTCCTAAACAAACCAGGTGCATGTAGTCTAAGACAAATGATTTTATGCAGGGTAAGCCTGCATCGACCAGGGGTGAGTGTCCAGATTGGTGATTCTTGTAAGACTGCCTGCTGAATTCCTCTTCCGTTCTTGGACAAATATTGTCTTCTGAATCATAATTATACGTTACCCTGTGGCTCAAATACTTTCCTTTAATAGTGCATCTCTTGCAACTGTAGAATGCATTGTGTCCCTTAATGCATTTCAAAAAAGATCTGGCTGGTGCATCACTGTCTGTGCAAAACAGAGGAGCACAGCATAAGTCCTTGAGTCCACAATCGACGAAGCCAGACACAGACTGGAGAATGCGGGAAACCTTTTTAGGAGAGTTAATGATGTGGTGATTGCTTGCAGGTGAGTAGAGCTAATAGGCAGGTGAGTGTGAGAGATTCCATGTTACTGGGGAAAGCGGGGGTGTGGCAGTAGGAGAGTCAGGTGCTGGAGTGGCATGAGGGGGCGTGGCCGAGGGAGAGCCAGGTTCCGGTGTGACATTACCCCCCCCTCCAGGGGCCGCTCCCGATGGCCGAGGACCCCGACGCCGTGGACGACCCCGAGAACGAGGGGCAGGACAAGACGGATGTTCTCTGTGGAAGGTGGTGAGGAGGGCCGGGTCTAGGACGTCACCTCGGGGTACCCAGGATTGCTCCTCTGGACCGTAGCCCTCCCAGTCCACTAGGTACTCGAGGCGACCCCTTCGGCGTCGGGAGTCCAGGACATCCCGAACGGCGTACACAGGGCCATCCTCGAGCAGGAGCGGCGGGGGAGGTTCCGCAGTGGCACCGGGCTCTGAAGGAGAGGGAACAAAAGGTTTGAGCAAGGAGACATGGAAAGTGGAGTGGATTCTATAATGTTGGGGAAGTTGTAATTTAACAGTGACTGGGTTAATCAGTTCCGTGATGGTAAAAGGGCCAATGTAACGAGGATTTAACTTCTTGCTAGGGAGGCGCATCCGGATGTCTCTTGTAGACAGCCACACCTTCTGTCCGACGGCGTAAGATGGAGTAGACGCTCGTCTGGAGTCAGCGTAGTGTTTGTGGCGCCGGATGGCTCTCTGCAGCTGGTGATGTGCCTCATTCCAGACCCTCTCGCTCTGGTGGAACCAGTGGTTTACAGCTGGCACATTTGACGGTTCCCCTGTCCAAGGGAACAGGGGAGGCTGGTAGCCGAGTACGCACTGAAATGGAGTGAGGCCTGTTGTGGGCTGTCGGAGGGAGTTCTGTTCGTACTCTGCCCATGGAAGGAACTGGTGCCAACTGTGCTGACAGCCATGGCAGAAGGTCCGAAGGAACCGACTGATCTCCTGGATCTTCCTTTTTTGTTTGCCCATTTGTCTGTGGGTGGTAGCCAGTGGACAGACTCACGGTCACCCCTAGGAGAGAACAGAAGGCCCGCCAGAACCTGGAGATGAACTGGGGGCCACGATCAGAAACAATGTCCTCGGGGATGCCAAAGTTTCGAAAGACTGTGGAAGAGTGCTTGGGTGGTGTCATTGGCGGTGGGAATGCCTTTGAATGGGATGAGTTTACAGGATTTGGAAAATCTGTCCACAATGACTAGAATACATGTATGACCATCAGATGAGGGGAGATCTGTCATAAAGTCTATCCCTAGGTGTGACCATGGGTGGGCGTTTGGGAACAGGCAATGGTAGGAGCTTCCCTTCTGGTAGGTGACGTGGTGTCTTAGCCATGGCGCATTCAGCGCAGCCAGCAACGAAGCGGTGGACCTCCTTTGCCATCCCGGGCCACCAGTATCGGTTCCGAAGGAGGGAGAGTGTATGATTGGCTCCGGGATGGCCAGAGCCCAGTGAGGAATGTACGGCAGATGTTACCTGGAGTCGGAGAGTTTTTGGTATATAGGTGAGGTGTGCTGGGGTGTTCGCCGGAGCAGGATCAGTAACTGAGGCCTCCGCGACGTCCTCGTCCAGGGTCCTGATAAGATGAGGTGGTAAGATGGTCTCAGGGTGTTCAGGGCTTTCGTCAGGAGCGTAGAGCCGGGATAGGGCATCAGCCCTCACATTTTTGGGACCTGGACGGTAGGAGATGGAAAAATTAAAACGGGTAAAGAAGAGGGCCCACCTGGCTTGTCGTGGGTTCAAACGCTTTGCCTCTCAGAGGTACTCAAGGTTGCGGTGGTCAGTCAACACCAGGAATGGATGGTTAGCCCCCTCTAGCCAGTGGCGCCATTCTTCTAAGGCTAGCTTAATGGCTAGCAGCTCTCGGTTGCCGACGTCATAATTCTGCTCTGCCGGTGAGAGTTTTCTTGAGAAGAAAGCACAAGGATAAAGCCTCGAGGGCTTCCCCTGCTGCTGAGAGAGTACCGCTCCGACCCCAGTAGTTGATGCATCCACTTCAACGATGAAGGGTCTATCCTGATCAGGGTGTGTGAGGACTGGAGCAGTGGTGAAGGCTTCCTTCAATTTCTTGAATGCTTGGGTGGCAGTCTCGTTCCAGGAGAGAGTCTTGGGTTTACCTCTAAGGAGAGAGGAGAAGTGATGCTACTGTAATTTTCAATAAAACGACGGTAGAAGTTGGCAAAACCAAGGAAGCGCTGAAGATCCTTAATAGTTGATGGTATTGGCCAGGAGCGTAACACCTATACCTTCCCCCTCATCCATACTGATGTGGTTGTGGCTGATGTTATACCCTAGGAACTGAACCTGGGACTTATGGAAGGAGCATTTTTCAGCTTTTAGGTAGAGATTGTACTCACGGAGCTTCTGGAGGACCAATGAGATGTGGTGGTGATGTTCGGCCATATTGCTGGAGTAAATTAGAATGTCATCAATGTAAATCAGCACAAAGCGGTCTCGGAATATTTCATTCATAAATGCTTGGAATACAGAAGGCGCATTAGCAAGTCCATATGGCATCACCAGATACTCATAATGGCCTGTAGGGGTCACAAAGGCTGTCTTCCATTCATCCCCCTTCCGTATCCTAACGAGATTGAAGGCACTACGCAGGTCTAGTTTTGAGAAGACCTGTGCTCCTCGCAGAAGTTCGAGGGAGGATGGAACGAGGGTAAGAGGATACCTGTATTTGACTGTGATCTTGTTGAGGGGGCGGTAGTCGATACAGGGTCGGAGACCACCATCCTTTTTGGCCACGAAGAAGAAACTTGAAGCAGCAGGAGAGGTAGATGGTCTGATGTAGCCTTGGTTGAGGGCCTCCTTGATGTACTCCTCCATGGCGTTCTGTTCGGGCAGAGAAAGAGGGTAAATCTTGCCCTTGGGCACTGGCTCACCTGGTAGGAGGTCTATGGCACAGTCCCAAGGGCGGTGAGGAGGCAACCTAGCAGCTCGTTGTGGGCAGAATACATCACTGAATTGGAGGTACTCCTGGGGAATCTCTACTGTGCAGCTGCTGTTTGGGCTCTCCACTGAAGTGGTGCAGATTGCTACTGGGGTAGAGAGGAGCTGTGGATGAGTGAGAGGTAGGTTAGGGAAACATTGTGTAAAACAGTCTGTCCCCCATTTTAGGATGTTACCCGAACTCCAGTCAATGATGGGTGAATGACGCAACAGCCAGGGACGACCGAGGATGACATCAGTGGTGGAGTGTTCCAGAACCAGGAAAGTGATTTTTTCGACATGTAAACAACCAACATGCAGTTCGATAGGTCCAACGAGATGGTGGATCAATTGTCGGTTCAAGGGTTTACCCACTATGGAGTGGAGGGAGAACGAGGACTTGCAGCGGATCCTCCGGAGGTTGAGGCGACGACAGAGCGCCCCTGAGAGGAAGTTGCCGGCAGAACCTGAGTCGATGAGGGCGGTGGCTGCAAGAAAACCATTTGGAGCTGTGAGGGTCACGGAGGTACACAATGGAGAAAAGCACAACAAGGGATTTTGGACAGCACTCACCAAAGGCCGTGGTGGACGTATGGGACACGCTGCTATGGCATGTCCTCCAGCTCCACAGTACAGGCAAAGTCTCTGGGTTAAGCGCCTTTGACGTTCAGCTGGGGTCAGGCGTACGGAGTCGATCTGCATAGGTTCAATGCCAGGTTCAATGATGGGTTCAGCTGGTCGACGGCCTGGGTTGAAGCGGGAAACTGTGTTCAACTCACTCAAGCAGCTCTCTTGTCGGTGGGCCACCCGTATCGCCAACTGAATAAACCTCTCCAAACCTATGGTATCATCATAGGCTGAGAGGTGTAGGCGAAGTGATGGCTCCAATCCCTGGCGAAAAGCGGTGAGCAGTGCAGGTTCATTCCAACCACTTGCAGCAGCCAATGTGAGAAATTGAAGGGAGTATTCAGAAATGGAGCTCCGTCCCTGACGCAGATTGTGAAGTTTCTCCTGAACAGAAGAATCACCCGGAGGAAGGCCAAAAACTTCTGTGAAGTGCTCCAGGAAAGCATCCAGGGTGTTGGTAACTGGACCATTCTGCCTCCAAACATTTTCAGCCCACTGAAGGGCCCTACCTGAGAGTAGAGTGATGATGTAGGCAATCTTCGCTCGGTCCGTCGGGTAGCTGTGTGGTTGCATCTCTAATGCAAGGGTACACTGTAGCAAAAATCCATTGCAATTGTCAGGGGCACCATCGTAAGCAGCTGGGGTACCCATTGGGCCTGCATGAGGAATTTGCGGTGGTGGAGAACCCGGGTTACCTGGTTGCACCGGAATGGCTGCAGGAGCTGCAGCACCGGCCCCAGCTGCGGTTCTGATCATGTTGTTGGTCTGGCTTTCTGTCACGGACTCAGACTGGTAAAACAGATTCTTAGATAAACAGGTTCCTTTATTAGTTCAGAGGGTAATCCAGCCGATTGCAGAAGGATTAAACACTCAAAAGATACAGTCTTTCCAAAGCTCAGAGGATAGTCCAAAAAAAGGGAAAACAGAGGATCCAAGGAAATATGAACAAATTCTAACAAAAGAGCTTACGCAAACTGGGAGAGGCAGGAAACAGAGGAGCACAGCATAAGTCCTTGAGTCCACAATTGACGAAACCAGACACAGACTGGAGAATGCGGGAAACCTTTGTAGGAGAGTTAATGATTGCTTGCAGGTGAGTAGAGCTAATAGGCAGGTGAGTGTGAGAGATTCCATGTGACTGGGAAAAGCGGGGGTGTGGCAGTAGGAGAGTCAGGTGCTGGAGTGGCATGAGGGGGCGTGGCCGAGGGAGAGCCCGGTGCCGGTGTGACAATCACAAATAAAAGTGCCGACTTTAACTTTGAGGATTTCATCTTGGAATGCAATTCCATCTTTTTTGTAGCCTCTTAACATCTTCAAGAAAGTCTGACATGAAGTCACTGACAGAAGCGGGTTTTGCAGTGCCACAAAATAAGGCTACAACAAAGGGCTGAAACCTTTGCACACTGCAAAGAATTGGCCAAATTTGATGAACGGAACAGAGGCAAACCATCTACATTGATAGAGAGAAGGAGAGATGCCGGTGCAGCTCAGATGTCTTCTTAATTTTCAATTTATTTAGTAAAAGGTGCAGAACATACGACTAACGTTTCGATGTAGTCACATCTTCATCAGAGTCCTTGGAAGGAATGGGGGGTAAAGCCCTGATAAGGATTACCTACAGGTGTGACTGAGCATAAAAGGGGGCGTTGGCTACCTGAAGATACACCCACAGCTTCCAAGGAGCTACACTCACAACATTAAGTCATTAAAGGCAAATTGCCCACAAACCAGAGAAGTAATTAAAATGATCAAACAGGCATACGTATAAACAAGCATACATAGTTCACAATATAATAGGGAAAACATTTAACATTAACAGTTTAACATTTACAGAAAGCATGATAGATTTAATTCATCATTAAGGCCTAAAGGTTCTAAAGTGCCAAGTGCATGTATCCAATAAGCTTCCCTACACAGGAGCTTTTTAATAATATCACCACCTCTGGGTGGGGCTGTGATTTTCTCTATTCCCCAGAATCTCAAAGATGCCGGAGAACCATGATTGGCCTCCTTGTAATGTCGCGCCATGGCATATGTTAGGTTTTGGGTGCGAATGGCGGTCTTGTGTTCAGATACCCGTATTTTAAGTTGGCGTTTTGTTTGCCCTATATAAGCCAGTCCACAGGGACATTTTAGAAGATAGATTACGTGTGTGGTGTTGCAGTTTATAAATGAAGAGATAAGAAATTTCTTGCCAGTGCGAGGGTGAGAAAAGTACTTTGTGTTGGACGAATTTGAGCATTGTGCACAATTTCCACATTTATAGAAACCTTGTGGTGGGCAGGATAGCCAAGTGGTAGGAGGTGGGGTGGTCATGTCCGAGTGGACCAATCGATCGCGGAAGTTACGAGCGCGCCTAAATATAAATCTGGGTGGCTTAGCGCAAATATCCTTTAGTGTCGGGTCACTTTTTAGTACATGCCAGTGTTTGCGAATAATGTTTTTTATGTGTCCCGCTGCTGGGGTGTAGCAAGTGGAAAAAGATAGCCTAGATGTTGTTTGTGGCTTCGTTCTTTTCTTTAGCAGTAAGGCGTGATCTGTATTTAAAGCCCTGCCCCATGCTTTGTTAATATCAGTCTGGTCATAACCGCGTTGTGCAAAACGATGCGCTCGAGTCTGATAGACTCTTCATCTAGGACATTCTCGCCTGGTGGACTCCCTTCATCTAGGACATTCTCGCCTGGTGGACTCCCTTCATCAACCACATGTTCAGTCTGATCCATGTCTGAGTCACTGCTGGCATGTAACATGGCATTCAGTTCAGCCGTGTGACGTCTCCATTGTTTATAATAAGCCATCTATTAAAGCTACCTTGTGTAAGAACTTCTCCCATCTAGCGGTGAAATTCTATATGACAACCAACTGAATATGACTTTCTAGTCCCTCCCATTCCGAGCGCATTTTAACTCCTACGGTGGCCGTTTCATGCCAAGGTTAACATGGCTTGCAGTAGCCTACTACGACTTTGTCCAGTGTTCCTTCCAGCGATGAGGTTATTTTAGAAAACATTACACATTGCATTTAGTTATATAGCCAGTAAACATGTTGGTAATGACCTTTATGTAATAGAGTGAATAATAGTTTTACGTTTTCGTTATTTTGGTAGGCTACTATTTCATTGCCAGCATCAGCTATCAGGTTCCCAAACGAATGCATCCTAATGTTAGTACAGTATCAGTGCTATCGTTATTCTGTATGTGCGAGATTAATAGTGTAAAGGCAATGTTTACAGCGTAGCCAGAGTCAGAGATCAGTCGATGCAACGGAGGTGCGAGGGAAAGGAAGAGGGAAAGGTACAGAAAAGCCAAGAGCCAGTGGCAGAGGATCGGTGAGACCTCCTAGGCAAAGAGTAAGACTCTCCAAAGATGACGAGGAGAGAGTAAAAGAACTTCAAAGACAAGGAGAGAAGCAACGGAGGTTTGTGTTTTTAATATACTAGTGCAGTGCCCGTTCAAACATGCCATTCCTGAAGAAAACCCGTAGCCCAATTACATGCCCACAGGTATGCCTGCTTTAAAAATAGGATGATTTGGAAAACATCATTCCAGCTTTATAAGCATTCAATAATGAATACTGAATATTATAATATATTAGCCTATAATTAATGTGGCCTATAATACATGTGTAATACATTTAGGCATGGCTTCATGTGACATTTCGACAGATCAGAATGACATAAGCCTAACAACTGTTTTGAGTTAAGGCTAAATGTGTATTAAGCTTACTAAATAACTTCCTAATACTGAAGACAAACTCGTTTCAATTTGGGACCTTGCAGTCGGAATTGTCGTTTGTTTAGTCAAAGTCTCAAGTCCAAAGTAGCCTGGGCTATTCGAAGCGTCAGTTTATTGCACATACTTTTATTTTGAGTGGTTACTACTTACCCGTGTTTGTTGGCGTGTTGTTGCAAAATATCTTGCATCTTAACCCACAAGTGGTTCCCGAGTAATCCGTTTTTTAAATTGGGACTGACTATCATCAAAGTGAGACCTGTCAGTACACGATCCATGGGGTGGAGCTCCCCTGAAACTGGTCCCCTTGGAAACAGTGCAGTGCAGCGATAAACGTCCCACGTAAATAAGCATATTTTGAAATATGCATTCAAAAATCTTTGAATGAAGAGTGCACACCTTTATGCCACGCGCGAGCCACATACGAAATCTTAGGTCAGTCTGACAAACGGTCAGCAAGATATGCGTGCCACAAACATACAGACACACAGACGCTTCTTGCTTCATAGATAGATTTCTCTGAACAGTATCAATGTCAATGACACCGAAATTAGCTCGGAAGCTGCACCAGGCACGTTCGTTTGCGTTGCGTCTGCTGCAACTACACCAGAAAAAAAATAGACCATTCTTCTAAAATTGAGAACGGAACGGAACGCTTCAGTTACGCGCTTGGTGTAGCTTCCCTGCCTGTTTGTATCTCCATTGTTTATACGTAGCAATTTCTAGCTGTTGCCAGTCAACTGCATGATGCGAGTTGTCTGCCAGTGAAATCACGACACATATGATTACGTTATGGTCTATAGAAAATGTTACACAACAACATTTTCACCTTTTCATTGTCCATACACATAGTATTCATCATTTTGTGTGAACACTTGAAAAATGAGTACTATTACTACTACTCTGCTAACAATCTAACTTTGCTACCTAAACAAGCCTATTTGACTTATTTCTTGTGTCTTATTTCTTCAGAGACTTGTGGATGGAATGAGCCTGCAAGAGCACAGGAACCTCACCACACAGTTGCTAATGAGGCAGCCAGGTCTGGTGTTTGATGCATTGATGATGCATCAGTGCAGACATGTCGTCCCCCCACCTGTGCCAGGGATGCCTTGGTGTACTTGTACACACTGCAGAGACATGCCAACCGATCGGGAGAGAAAATGCTGTGGACAAAACCCAGTCACCTGTGTAAGCCTTCTGCCTCACTTCATACAGTACTGCCTAGATGAAGGTTTTCTCCAGATTCACAGGCAGTACAGGGAGGACATCGCAGCATTAGGCCATGTAAGAGAGCCAGGTGATGGCAATAGAGTTCAGATATGCTACCTACAGACATTTCATTTTCTGGCAGCATGGGTCTCTAGGACAGGGTAATAGAAGAGTGATCCCAAGCTGTGTGTGTAGGATAAGGGATAAATTCCCTGACCCTCAGGGACATCTCTGGAATTTATATCACCTTCCTATAATGTTGTGTTATTGTTAATAGTTTTGTATTAGTGTTGTACTGCCTGTTCCTTTTAAAACTGTATTTAATTTATTTTACACCGGTATATCGTTATATTTTGCTTTCATGAAAATAAAAACTTTTAGAATTGATAAGAGACTGTTTATGCTGTACCTTTTATACGTTACATCCACAAACTTATAATTAAAAAAGGAGCTGTGGTAATTTACCATTTTGAAACACCAAATGACAGTAACATGGTCAACAATGTTGTTTGCAATATATTTATTTACAGAAATTAACTAATTATGGTATTTACACATGAACCCTTCCTTTTTGTATGGTGCCTTTGAAGCAACATGGGCCATCATTCTAAATGTGCAGTCTCCTGGAAAGCTGATCCTGTGGAAGACATGCAGTGTCGTTAGACATACACACCATTTTATATAGTTCAACATATTGTTACTAATCTGTATAGTGCTATTTTGCCTAGACTGAGTTACAGGCAAGGTTACATAAGGAACAATGAAGGCATGCACGTGCATCACATAACAAGACCATTGAATTTCGTCCACATCCTCCTCCACGATGCTCATGTCATGTAGGGTTTGTAAAAAATATATATAAATGCTTATATCATGAAAATATACAATAGAGAATGTCATGTAGGGTTAGGGTATAGACATTATGAGCATTGATGGGTTACCTCTGTTCAAGGTTCTCAATTTCAGGGGCTTCTGCAATTGCGCCAAGATGCTCATCTGAAATGAATAAGCAAATCGTTTCACAAAATATGACAGTACATAAAATGGTAAACACCAAGTTATTAACACTTTCTTGAGAAAAGACAAGTTTTAAATGGGAATTTTTTTTTAAGCGTGATGCTAGCAGATCTGCTAGATGATCTTTGCTAGTGGTATCGCCAGACTCAAAGAACGGCTGGATGAACTGGAGAGAGGTAAAAATCAATTGTTTAACTCGTGGGGAGGTGGAAAATTAGTGTAATTCCCCAAATGGTGGAATATCCCTTTAAGGATAGTGTCCGACTACCCGTAACATTTACTAACTGTAATTCCAATATACATCATATATATTACTTACTGTAATTCCAATATACACCATTACTTACTGTAATTCTAACCCTGCTGAAAAAAACAGCCTGACCAGCTTAAGGTGGTTTGCTGGTTGACCAGCTTGTTAACCAGCTTGTTCGACCACCCTATGATGGTTGACCAGCTAGACCAGCAAAACTCTTGCGAAAACATACCTTCAGCTGGTTTTCCCAGCTTATTCAGCTGGTTTGGCTTGTCGTACCACCTCAAGCTGGTCATTTTATCTGGTGTTGCTGGTCTACATTGCTGGTTTAACTGGCCATGCCAGCTTATGTTGGTCATTCTAGCAAACCAGCATGACCATCTTGCACCAGCTGTATCCCACAAGACAGGCTGGTCAAACCAGCAAGACCAGCAAGAGCTGGAAGAAAACCAGCAAAGACCAGCTAAAACCAGCTACCAGCATAAGCTGGTTTCTAGCTGTTTTTTTTCCAGCAGGGTATACTTTCAGTTATTATCAAACAACAATCACACAGAATCAACAATTGTTTTCATGCAGTGACTGACCTGTCTGTCCCACTAGAAATGCTGGACACTTCTGGAGTAGTTAATACTAGAGGGCTTTCCCTTCATTGGTGTTGGTGTGACTGCTCTCAGTTCTCTCTCATGGCTGGACAAAAAAGAGCAGTACATGTTAGAATGTCTCACTTAAACCACAAACAAAGTACATTAATTTTATGACCATGAAGAAAGATGTATTTTGGTAGATGCATTGACTAAAGTTCAATCAAAGCAGTTCTGTCCGTATTTTATTGTTCTGCATGATAATGACTTTGACCCTCATTGATCAGTCTCAATGGGCTGGCTGGTCTACCTTCACAAGTGTAATGGACTAGTCTACCCTTTCTGAGGTGTAGGCTACACTCATATAGTGAAAAACTTAAAGACAATTTAGTAATTAGTAGGCTACGTCTACAATTAATAAGAGTACAGGACAGGCCAGGCCTCAGGATGTGAACGTCACCCTTGGAATTGGCTACCCATTATCAGATTAGGATACATTTAGGCTACAAACCAAAAGCAATGAAAAATAACTATAATTTACAGCCCTTTGCCGGTGATCCGTCATAGCAGATTTTTGTTACAACGTTGCCTAGACAATCATTTTTCATCGACGCGAGGAAAAGTATCCCAGACGTCGTTCTAGCGTTATGGACAAACATGCTATAGTTAGCTATAAAACTATAAAGCTTCGAATTTACACCATAGACTGTAAGCTATTAACCTGACTCCGGCAGATGGATTTGCTCCGCATATCCATCTGGGAACTTTTCATTGAAGAACTTTTGGGAAGGGGCGGACATACTGGTTAGCTGATTGGATAAACCATCTGTCTATCACCACCTTTGTTGGTTATCGACGGGCCAAATCAACCAATTAGATGAACAAAGTATTCTTCTAATGCCGTTTAACATACAATTAAGTTAGGTAACGTGACAAGCGTTAAGATGTTTTAACTTACCATTTATGAACCTAATCAACGACAATTCCCATCAAGTTTTCACGGTAGGCCCTACACTTCTGAAGATAGTATATTCCTCCATTATGAACTGGAATCAGCCGTGGAGGATGTCTGTGTCGTTCATTCCTCCCAGCTGCATGGCTGAGACTCATAGCTTCACAGTTTACCCAGGAATACTTTCTAATTTGAATAAAACTTGCGCGATAGCTATGCTCATCTCTGTGGATGCCGTCATGTTGTTCGTTGCGTCACACCTCAACCCGCCTCAAAGCCAACGCTGATTGGACGTTCGTTTGGTGAACTGCTCCAAATTTTCTTTAACGGAAAGTATCCAGACTGATCTGCGAGTGAAACCCTGAAGCTCGCGAGATCAGGATGGTCTCACGAGGCTAGTAAGCTATATCTTTACACGAATAGGCCGAATTACCTGTCGAGAAGAAAGCAGGCAACTTTGGCGTCCCTTTTAAAATCCTTGCTCCTCACAAGCTCTTTCCATCTTAGAAAAGCCACTCCAATATTGACTTTGGTCTGTTGTTTTTCCGGTCGCAATGTCGTTTTAATTCTCTTTTTCGCTTCCTTGGCGACTCCTTTTCATGTCCTTGAGAATAGGTGTGATCCTCCATCTTCAACAACCTTTCAAATCTGCCGGCTGTCGCTAGTAGACTAATCAGGCAATGAGTGTTGCCTACAAGCGCGAAAGGCGGAGCTGAATTTCCAGGAATGTCCCTCGTTGGCGAATGTATTTCAAAGATGGAGGGGCAACATGGATTCAGCCAGATTCTATACTTACGAGAATACTTTGATTAGTAGGTGGAAATAATTACACATGAATGAGCACATATTTTTGAAAGAACAAATGGGTTTTTGCTAAGAATTAACTCAAAAAAGTACACAATGTAGCTTTAAAGCAAGGAGAAATAAGTGCAAGCAGAAATGAGCGCATTAGAGACCACAGAGCTTTGGTGTGCTCTATAAGGCACTCACACAGCATGTGACGGGCGGGGCCCTTTTTTTTTTTTTTAAAGCTACAAGTTGGAGTATGGCGTATTTGTTTTTTCTTGTCATCCTCTTCTGGCTTCCGGACGCATAACTCCGCTTCATTATGACTGCCGAGGTTTTATATTTTCGCGGCAGCAGCAGAGACCACAAACCTGGCTGGCTGGCTGCTGTCAGCGACTACTGAGAGGGGCCCCCTTGAGGGGGATCCCGGTATTGCCGGTAACAGTGTCGTTGCACTTTACTGCATTGACTATCAAAGGGGCGCTCACAGTTTGTCGTTGCATTTTATTCTTAACCAGTCGTTGTCTTGGGGCCCCTGGCCAGCTTGGTTTGCTTGCCTTCTAGCGACGGGCCTGAGTAGTGGCATGTCGGAATAGCAGCATGTAACCCCAAGAATTCCCCCTCAGGCCATCCTGAAAAATATGTTCTGTCACGTGGAAGAGCCGACTAATGATGTATAAGAAATGACAAATATTGTAAGAATAACAAATAATTATAGGCTACAGCTGTCGCCTATACTTTGCCCCTTCCTGTTTGGTGTTAGAGAGAGGTCACTATTGGTTTTTATAGTTCACGTCACTATTTGCATGAGCCACGACTAGAAAGACTTGCGATAATATCAAACATGTTTGATATTGTCGTAACGGCAAAACTAGAAAAGGACTGACTCCGACTGACTTAAAACCGCTAAGATTGGCACCTTACACTTAACGATCTAGTTGACGGGAGCGCGCCGCGATTCCAGTACAACTCCCATGATTTCTGTCCGACTTTGGAAATGTAGTCGCCGACTGTGAAAACAGGCCAAAATCGTACAATGTAAGGCCGCCATTACCTTAAAATCTTCTGCCCTCTCCAGCTACTGCCCTCTCCAGCTACTAGGGTTGCCACCTGTCCAGGATTTTCCTGATTGTCCAGGATTTTCATGGTCTGTCCAGGAAAATAAAAATAAAAATCCTGGACACTGAATGTCCCGGATTTTTGTACATGATGCGCAAAATGTGTATTTCAGTTTAATTGAAGCAGAAGCAGATTATGTATTCCCCCTTTTTTCAATACTGCCCCCAGGTGTCCACAACTAAAAACTGTTGAAAATATAACAAAATAATAAAGGTCTGCTATTAAATAAAGCAATTAACTAAACAAATAACTAGAAATTGTCATTCTTACTAATTTTAGCTATACAGTTGTCGCTTAGAATGACGGTTTTTATCTTGGGTTAGATGTGCGAAAGGCACCGTTGCTTACAAACAAAAAGGTCGATTGGATGGTCAAAATGTCCAGAATTTTTGTCAGACACAGGTGGCAACCCTACCAGCTACTAATGTCACATATTACCAACCTATGTCCAACCTCTTACGTGGCCTATTGATGTGCTGTGAGAAGGTTGGGAGCACTAAACTCCGAGCGTGGTAACAAAATCGGATATTTCAGGCAGTAAAAGCCCCGGTAAGAACCAAACTAGATTTTGTTCAAATCTACACACCTATGGCTACTGAAAAATGTAAGGTTAATTTATCAAATGTTATTTTGAAGTATTAAAAAACATTGTTGTTTTAGAATTTCTGAACGAAATGGTTGGTAATTAGTACGTTTACGATAGTAAATTACTAGCCTTTATGTTAATACTTTTTGTATAAAAGAAAAGAAAATGAACTCAAAATCAAACCATTAATGAAATCACTTACTTTAGATGTTTGGCTAGCCTGGCCGTGCTGCATGCAGCGTGTTGAGGCTTTCAGTGTCCCTTGTTTTCCCGCTGCTGTGAGGCAATGTCACAGGTACGTTAGGCCTTTTACTGTCAATGGTTAGGCCGGACTCGACGCGCAACGCCAACATCCGCAGCTTCCAGCATCACGTGACGTGACCAATAGTGTCGGGTGTAATTGGTGCATACCAACAGCGTTGTCTGGCTACGCCAGACGTAGGCCTAAGTTAACTTTCAAATCTCAAAATAATTTAAAATCACGCGCATCTGTAGCACGGATAACGTTCGTCTGTAATGGTCAACATTTACTTAAATGGTAATACGAATAACGTTGCTAATCATTCAAATAATTATAATTACAATAGGAACAGGAAATACAAAACATGATTCACCATGCTGATCTTCAATCTTGATTTCTTATTTTACAACCATTTGTCAACATTTTACAACTATTTAGCATTAAACAGTGTTTCAACATTGTTTCAACATTGACACAACAACTGACATTATTTCACCTATAATTCAATATTGATTTTCTTGACCTTTTTACAACCATTTAACATTAAACGTTGTTTCAATGTTTGTCTACATACCCTTCTACAACCATTTAGCATTAAACATTGTTTCAACATTGACGCAACAACTGACGTTATTTCACCTATATTTCAACGTTGAAGGTCGGTCGTGTGCCGGCTGGGTTTGCTTTTGCGCGGTTTGCTGCAAGAAAATTGTTTATGGCTGCAATAGGAAAACGTTTTAGCACGCCAAAAATCAGAAGACCGCAATAAGGTTAACGTTCGTGCACTTCAGGACATCTTCCCTACCTGGTGCAACTAGCCACCACGACAGAGGTAGGCTACGTTTATCTATGGCTGACCGTTTTTGCGCTCAGAAAGTAGGCTACGCATGTTCTTTCATAGCGCAGCACGACCTGTCCCTCACCATATCGCAACCTCTTGTCAACCTTATACAATCTGTTGCTGAAGACAAAAGCGCCGTCTCCAGATTGTCGTTATCAAATGGGCAGACCTCCTGCATGAGCACACACAGTATTGCTGCTCATTGGAAAACTGAGTTGTCTGTAAAACTCAAAATTACCACATTTTCATTAAATGCGAATGAGGCAACAAATGGAAATATGAACAATATCTAGAATGTTCCGATTCGTTACTTTGATGAGGAAATTGGAAGTCTTGCAAACTTGATTTTATAGATTTTACTTGGTGTTGAATCGCATATTAACAAGAAAAAAATCTCCCCTTTAAACACTTTTGGCCTGAAGTAATTAAATAAGAGTGTAAGTCATGCGTGTGTGTGTATGAGTGTATGCATGTGTGTGTATGAGTGTATGCATGCGTGTGTGTATGAGTGTATGCATGTGTGTATGAGTGTGTGCATGCGTGTGTGTGTATGAGTGTGTGCATGCGTGTGTGTCTATGAGTGTATGCATGCGTGTGTGTATGAGTGTATGCATGCGTGTGTGTGTGTATGAGTGTGTATGAGTGTATGCATGCGTGTGTGTGTGTGTATGTTTCTGTAATGTGTGTGTGTGTATGAGAGAGATAGAATATGTGTGCATACATTACCTATACAATAAAGAGACCATTCTCACTCAGCTCCTAAATCCCTCGACCTCTCTCACATCCTCCTGGAGGAAATGTGTGTGTGTGTCTGTGTGTCTCTGTGTGTGTGTGTGTGTGTGTCTGTGTGTGCCATGCATGCAAACACTAGAGAGCTTTGCCCCCAGTGGACATCAGGTGTGGTGTGTCCTACCGCAGTGCCGATCCGCAGTGTGTGTGCGTGTGCATGTCTCTGTGTGAGTGTGTGTGTGTGTGTGTGTGTTTGCGTCTCTGTGTGTGTGTGTGAGTTAATGCACGTCAGCAGCCAGGAAATGCTGCTGCTGCTGCTATTCTTCAGTGAACAGTGTGCTAGAGAAGAGAGGAGGAGAGAGAGAGAGGGTAGGAGGAGGGAGGAAAGAGAGGAGAGAGAGATGCAAGATAGGGAGCGTGCACGTCTGTATTTATGTGAGTGTGTGTGAGACAGAAAGAGAGAGGGGGAACAATCGTATGTGTGTGTGTGTGTGTGTGAGAGAGAGAGGGACAGAACAGAAGAGTGTCGAGCGTCAGGGTGTGTGTGTGAGCAAGGGAGGGCGTGCAGGGACGAGAGAGAGGAGAGGACGACAGCCTGACCAAATAAAGCCATGGGGGAGTGTGTGTGTGTGGCCCCCCCGTCTCTATAAATACGTTTCGCGTCTGCAGGATCAGGTTTGGCGGCTGGGTCTTCTCGGCTGCGCACACACACACACACACACTCACTCGGCTCTCCACCGCTCTCCGCCGCCACACACTCTCACACACACACACCGACGCCCGCGCCATGCCTCGAGTGGACGCAGACCTCAAGCTGGACTTCAAGGATGTCCTGTTCAGACCAAAGAGGAGCAGCCTGAAGAGCCGCTCCGAGGTAAGTGGAACATGGGCCGGGAGAGGGCCGGATGAGGGCCACATGTGGCTCAGAGCTGGGCCGGATGAGGGCTGAGTGTTAACAGCCATCCTGGCTCGTTTGGTTATTTATTTGTGCTCATGCGTGTTAATGTGTGTGTGTGTGTGTGTGTGTGTGTATGTAGATAGATAGATACTTTATTGATCCCCAAGGGGAAATTTGTGTGTGTGTATGTGTGTGTGTGTGTGTGTGTGCTGGTTTAAGATAGGGGAGATCATGTGAGAGAACAGTTGCCCTGAAAGCACACGTGTGCTTATAAATAACCGGGTGGGGGTGGGGAGGGGGGATGTGTGGATGGTGTGTGTGTGTCTACAGTATGTGTGTGTGTGAGTGCGTGTGTGTTTGTGTGAGTGAGTGTGGAGGGGGGATGTGTGGATGGTGTGTGTGAGAGAGAGAGTGTGTGTGTGTTTGTGTGAGTGTGTAAGAGAGAGTGTGTGTGTATGTGAGAGTGTGTGTGCATGTGAGAGTGTGTATGTGAGAGTGTGTGTGTTGTGTGTGTGCATGTGAGAGTGTGTGTATGTGAGTGTGTGTGTGTGTGTGTTTCATTTGGGATAGCATCCTGTTAGAGAGGGGAGCCTAGACACAATCTCTGGTGAAGATGTTACCAGATCGTTAGACCTTTCCGCCCTTCAAGCATTTATTGACAACATTAGTTCTTCATCATGTGGCCCTGTAGTGTGTGTGTGAGTGTCTATGTGTGTGTGTGATTGCGTGTGTGAGTGTGAGTGCATGCGTGTTTGTCTATGTGTGTGTGTGAGTGTCTGTGTGTGTGTGTCTATGTGTGTGTGTGTGTATGTATCTCTTGACAACATTAGTTCTTCTGCGTCATCATGTGGCCCTGTAGTGTGTGTGTGAGTGCGTGTGTGAGTATGCGTATGTATGTGTGTGAGTGAGTGCGTGTGTAGGTGTGCGTGTGTGTGTGTGTGTGTAAGTGTAGGTGTGTGTGTGCTGCTCTCTCAGGCCAGATATGGCAGCTGTGTTTATGAGTAAACAACCCTTCGCTAGCATGGAGGAATGGGTTGTGAAAGGACACACACACACACGCACACACACAGAAGTAGAGAATGCAGAAGGCCCTCTGAGGTGTCATCAAGGTTCCAACAGGGTAACCCAAACCTGGCAGCTCAGCCAGCAATTGTAACCACATTCAGCTCTCATATGGCCCATAATTCGGCTCTGATGTGGCCCTGATGTATCCCTGATGTGGCCCTGATGTATCCCTGATGTAGCCCTGGTGTGGCCCTGATGTGGCTCTGTACAAGTCTCTCAACAAGTAATGTCAACGATTTAACTATTTTACACACAAGCTAATGAGGCTAGCATGGCGTGTTTTGGAGGAAGGGGTCAAATCACCATGTAGCATAGCAGATTTAGACAATAAAGCTAACGCAATAAAGCTAACGCATGCGGTCCAGTCAAATCACCCAGCCGAGCTATATTAACTGTGCATGTGAACATACTGACTGACAGCCAAACTCTTCTGTCTTCTAGTGTTGACTGTTTTCATTCATTCATATTTTCTTTACAACCATCTCTGTCTCTCTCTCTTTCCTGAATGGAGAAAACAGCTACACAAACAGCTAGTTTCCCTCAGTTCCTCTCAGAAATGAAAGGTATTTTAGGCGTTTTTAGTCCCTGAAACAAGAGCAGCATCAGACAAGACACAGACAGACACACACACAGAGAGAGAGAGAGAGAGAGAGGAGCTTTCCACAAGTGGGTTAGCAGGTCAGGTCTCAGGTGGGAGAGGGAGTGGTGAGGAAAAGTGAGGGACACACACACTGCTCTCTGCTGACACACACACACACACACACACACATTTAAATTAAATTTAGATCACTGTCATTTATGACACCAAGATTTCTAACATTACCCTTTGTTTTAAGCCCTTTAATATCAAGGAGTGACAACCTTAAGTCTTTCCTCTTTTTTACCAAAAATAATTACTTCAGTTTTTTCTTTGTTCAACTGAAGACATTTTTTTAAGATATCCAGTTGTTGATCTTGTCAATACACTGACAAAGAGATTCAAGGGGACCCTAGTCATTAGGCGAAAGAGCTAAGTAAGGTTGGGTGTCATCAGCACAGCTACGATAGGAAATCAAATTGTTTGTGATGGTTTGTCCAAGTGGGAGCATATAGAGGTTGAATGACCCCTGGGGAACACCACAGGTCAAGGACGTTGGCGTTGAGGTACAGCTGCCGATGGCAACAAAGAAGCTCCTTTCTTGTAGATATGATTTGACCCAGTGGATGACTATACCTGTAAATCCAACAGTGCTCTAATCTGTGTAGTAATATGTTGTGACCAACAGTGTCGAAGGCTGCACTAAGGTCCAGTAGTTTTGCCTGCATCTGTATTGAGGCGTATGAGCTCATTCAGTGCTGCACTAAGGTCCAATAGTTTTGCCTGCATCTGTATTGAGGCGTATGAGCTGTTTCAGTGCTGCACTAAGGTCCAATAGTTTTGCCTGCATCTGTATTGAGGTGTATGAGCTGTTTCAGTGCTGTAATTTGCCTGCATCTGTATTGAGGCGTATGAGCTGATTTGCCCGAAAACCTGACTGAAAGTAATAGGGGTGTCACGATTCTCCAAATCCTGGATTCGATTTTATTTTCTATTTTAAAGCCACGATTCGATTCGATTTTCGATCTTTTTTTTAATATTACTATTAATGCATTCCTTAAAGGAACACGCCACCCAAAATCAGTAGTAATATATGTTCTTACCTTAACTTTCACGAGTTGAGTCATACCTCTCCCGCGCCGGTAGGTGCACTCAAACGCTCTGTCGCGCGGCGCGAATGTGTTAGCATGTTGCTATGCTAGCGGGCTCTGCCGTAATTGTAAAGCAATTTACAAAAGATTCACTGAACAAAAATGCTGATGTGGTACATGAAAATGTAGCTAAAAATGTGGAGAATGCAATGCAATCAAGCATTTTGGACGATATATTGTCACAAGCTGGCAGAATAGGCAACAGGCCGATGTGCGTTTTATTTGGAGACTGTTTTGCGCGACAGAGACTGAGTTTGCTGCTGATATTCTGGGGATAGGCCTAGCCAATGTACGACTTTAGCCTTTTAATATATTTGCTTCATTAAATCAGTCTTTCTAGAACAGGCAAGGGCTTTCTAGCCTCACGTCAGCAGCGCTGCATCACCCATATAGCCTACATTAAAACAACCAACGGATGGTGGGCGGGTGCGGTTTTGAAAATTGGTCAACAAACTTTGGTGCTGATGGATGATAAGTTTTGCTATGCAGTTATGGTTGAAATAATAGCCCATCAGCGCATCTCTAGTGTGTGTGCCTCTCTCTAGCTCAGAGGGGAGGGAGAGGCTGAGGGTCGATCCAGCATGGATTCTAAACTCTGTGGTGGATAGGATCTACAATTAGGTGTTAATAATATTACCACGCTAGGTCGAAGTACTCCCAAGTGCTATTGCGCCACACATTGTAGTTCTCCTGTTTATTCGCTTGGAAAATCGCCACGTTTCATGTTGTGTGACGTACACATTTTTATCAACTACTCGTGCAACTGTATTTAAGTAGGGAAAATGTGGAGGTGTTTGATTACTGCTATGTTCCTCTCTCTACGACCACGGCAGAGCCCGCTAGCATAGCAACATGCTAACACATAACACGTTTCCCGTTTACCAACAAAACTAAATGCGCGCGCAGCCGTGGGGCAGAAGACGCTTGGTGGCCGTCCACAGCGTTATAAACTTAACCTAAATAGTCGGCTGCTGTAAGCTACAATCGGAATTTTTTGTATACCCCTGTTGTCTCAATGATAACATCTCATTTCAGAGTTTGCCGTTCATTTGCATTATTAATATAACATCGTATTTTGTCATTTTTGGCAAAGACATGCATTCAGTTAGGGATATTGAACATATTGAACATTCTAACCATCGTGATTTCGAATTGGTGCAGTTTTCAGCATAAAAACTCATTTTATTCTATTCAAGGGGAGCACTGCTCTATGCTGTTTTATGGTGCTTTCTGCCTCTTAGTTGCGCAAGCATGTTTTCGTGACGTTGCATAGAAATCCATGTATATGTCATTGACCTTTTTTTGGCCTTTTCCTTTTCTGTTTAGGGGGGCTTTTATTTTGAAACCGCTTTTGAAACTGTTCCAACCATGAGGTTGTAATGTAACAGATCAAACATTAGTGAAACATAGTGAAATAAAACAACAAGAGATAATTTCATTGTTTCAGCACACTCTGAAGAGACCCAAGGTTAGTGTTCATATAATATGTACTTTTCAATGTGCATTTTAAGCCTTAAAGTAATTTTGGACTGTAACTAGATCATCTTTTCACTTGCTAAGTTGAGTAGGCTAGGCTAAGTTAGTGTTAATTGACGTGAATGAGCGACAAAACACTTCCACACCTGTGATTTCTGAGTAGCAAGAGGGGCTTCGATTTCGGTAGGATGATGTGTATATTTTAACTGGCTGCAGCCTAAAATTAGAGGAGTGTTGACGCCGAAGTTCAGCATGTGCGTTTGTGCGTACATACATGTTAAGATGTGACATTGGGGGTGTGGCTGCATCGTCGATTCTACTTTTGAGTTTGAAGTTCGAGATTGAAATGTAATTTCGATCGATTTCGACATAAAATCGAAATCGTGACACCCTTAGAAATTAATCAAAATACCCATTTGATGTTAGGAAGGTGGCAGTAAGTAACTGAGATAAGTTCAGTGGCTAGGTAATAATGTAAACTCTATTTTTGATCCCAATCACCAAAAAGCATGCCCTTTATGTCTGTGTACGAAGGCTATACAGGATTTGTACGATAAACACAACCAAGAACAAAACCGCTTGAAACTAGCAGAAATTATAATCAGAAGTTCATTTTAACCAAAAACCGGGACAATTCTTGCCCCAGAAATTATTAATTATCCAGGACAGTCACTCAAAAAAGAGAACAATCCCGGGAAATCCAGTGCATGTGGCAACCCTACTCTTAGCTGCTCTATATAATGTACTGGACTCTCCATGTAGGTATCTGCTTTAACTGCTTATATAATGTACATCCTGGACTCTCCATGTATCGGCTTTAGCTGCTTATATAATGTACAGGGGCCAGTTCCCCAAAACGTTCTTATCAGTGTTGCCAATTTAGCGACTTTGTCGCTAGATTTAGCGACTTTTGGCCGTCTCTGGCGACTGAAAAGTATATCTAGCGACTGACAACAAATCTGGCGAATTTTTCGTGTGTCTGGCGACTTTTGTTTTCTCTATGCGTTATCCTTCGGTTTGCCCAGGCTGACTCGTTGTTTAAACGTCAGAAAATCTCCCCTCATGCCTGTTTCGTTAGTGAATTACATCGCAAATTTGCCCAAAGCGTTGCCCCATGATTATAAAAGGAATGACTGGCCTATATAGTATCAGCCCATTTTATTACAAGGAAGTAGATGTTCTATAGATCTAAGCTCAGACAACGCTCATTGGAAGGTGCAGCAACTTTGGCTGAAATTACAACGAGAGTCAACGAGACGAGAGCAATGACATGATGACAGGGAAACAGGGACACGCTTGCCAGCATCGTTCAACAATTGAACAAAGGAAGTAGGCTAGCCTACAACTTCATTCACAAGCAAAGCAGTGAATGTTTATAGCATTCGTTCAGGCTATGTAGGCCTAGCTTCAATGTTGTCAATGCAAGTTGATGCAGGACTGTCGGCTGAGTAAAAAAAAAAAAAAAAAAAAATTCTATCGCTCTGTCCGAGTGACTATATTATGTAGCCGAAATATATGCCTATGGTCACATTATAATCAGACTTCAAGCAGTGCAAAGCAGATGCAGCAGTGAATAGGTTGGAAATGACTGCTTTTCAGCCACCTGATGCTAGTGTAGTAGATGATAGGCTACAGAAAGTAAAGTGTAGCCTATCAATAAATATACAAATATTAAATCAAATATATTTAAACTAGGCTCTTAAAGCTGTCTATATGAGTAGGAGAAAAGCAAACAGGAGTAAAAGGGAATTGGGAAAAGGGAACGTTTTTTTTTTTGGGGGGGGGGGGTACGACGTGCTGACGTAATTCATATGCAAATTAGCGCATGACGTCATCTAGCGACATTTAGCGACTTTTGGAGCTGGCTTTAGCTACTTTTCATTCGAAATAGTTGCCAACACTGGTTCTTATCGCTAAGTAGTTCTTAACCTATTCCTTAACCTCTCTCTTAACGTTATGGCACGATTCCCAAAATGTTCGTATGCTAAGTATAACTTCTGTAAGTCACACGTTCGTAAGGTTGGTCTGGACCATTCGTAAGCTCCCTCTTAGCGTTGTTTGAGCTCTCAAGACGCTAGTCGCCGCCACTGTGCAGCAGTCTTTAGAAATCAGCGCAGCGCTGTACAAGTCAAACTATGGTAGGCCGACAGTATGTTGACAATGTTGTGGCTCAACGATGATTTTATGTTATGGACATTTTAAGACTAATAATAAAATATGTTCGCAATGGATGCAGGCCTATTTATGAAGTTTACTTTATTTGGTATCAGAACTAATATGGTGGTAATTAGCCTAGGCTATTTAGTAATGTCATTAAAGCGTTCAAATTGGCAATCACTTTTGATAATTAAAAGCTGGCAAAGAATTTGCCTCTAAATGGCTAAGATCTATAAATGGGTAAGCATGGTGGTGTCCAGTAAGCGACCAACTAGGCCTATGGCAGCGATCCAACGTGTCCTTGTATTGAATCAAAAACGCTGTGTAGCCTAGTCCATGTCGCTCCATGCCAATCAATTATAATTGTAAGGTACCTTATCATAGTAATATAAAAGTGTATTACATAATGTTTAGAAGTCGTTAAACCCATGTCAAGAAGCGGCACAAGTGGCACAATGGGATAAGGAGGGTGGATGATTTAGCGAGGGATAGGCCTACCCGGTTAGTCTACCCGTCACAACATATCGTGTGAACATATTACTGACAATTTTATAATTTAGTTAATAGTTTATATTTTACTGATAACTTAAACTATCTTAAAATAAATGTTACTGGAATAATTTGAGAAATGTTTAATTTGCATAGAACGTGTTTCTTAACGCCGTCATGCACCTTCACGTGAAGTAGAAAATCGATTCCTGAGCAATCAATGCCAACTAATTCAGCACCTTCACTTGGGACAGCGCCTTTGTAACGTCGAACGTAAGAGGCAGCGTGTTAAGAAGCTTCCTAAGGGACACTTCGGGGAACACACTTAGGAACATAAACAACTTTGGTAAGATATATCTTTTGAGTGTTCTTAGCGCGCTAAGAGTGAGCGTTATCGGGGAACCGGCCCCTGGACTCTCCATGTAGGTATCTGCTTTAGCTGCTTACCTACTTATATAACTTATGTTATATTCTGTAATACCTTTATAATATCCTAGAGTCACTATAGTATTTCTATAGTAATCTCATAGTACTTCTATAGTATGTCCCAAATTACTATAGTATTCCTATAAGATTACTATAATATTTTGTCCCAAAATACTATAAGATTCCTATAGTAGGCCTACTTTTTCCTAAGGGTAATTAGGCCATGCATAACCAACACATAGACATAAAATTTTCTGTCATTTAACATCGGTCATCCTAATTAATGTATTTTAAATTGTTTTCATATTTAAATATGACGGCCAGAAAAATGTAAGATTACTTTACATTTGTTATTTTATGTTGGTTCAGTGGCGTATTTTTCGACGTTTTCCTTTAGTTTTCAGTCCATAATGGCAGCCGTGCTGTCACGTCATGGGGGCAACTGTTGCTATGGAGCGTTCTATTGAGTTTCGCCTCTTGGGCTTCTATACTCTTTGCTCATGCTTATTTGTTAGCAAGCTAGCACTCGTTTTAGCTAAACACTTGACTATGCCAGCCCAGCAATCATTTAAAGGGGCTTTCGGTATCATTCACGGATAAAAACCTTTGTTAACAGCTTATTGTACATTCCTAATAGGATAGTCACACACTTGGAAACACTTCGAAGGTATCTAGCCCATCCTATAAGTTTGTGTGCATAAAAATAAACCGTAAGCTAATGTTGGGGTCAATGGGGTCTTACGTGTCACCAGGTGGGGGCGCCAGTGCGGCCGCCTCCTTCACAAACTACCCTGAGGAGCAACCATGGCAACCAAATATGTCACAACACTCGAATAATTTAAAAAGTTTTGTTTATTAGAAAAAAATATTTAAAAAGTGTCTTATGGTCACGAAAGTGACGTGGTCCTCAAGTGGAATCCCTCTGCATGGCCACTAGGGGTCGTTGGTCCAGTCCCAACTCGGTTCAGTCGCCGGCAGGTTTAAAAAGTACGAGTGGAACCGCCACTGCTGCTGTTGTGCCTCAGATTTTCTCTCCTGTCTGTCGCTGCTGTAACAGTGCAGAGAATTAGCTACTAGAGAATTAGCTGCTAGGTGGTGATTGAACTGCCAAGCCTACCAGTCCATATAGTAACAGATGTCATAGCACAGCACACAGTCACCACAGATAAAAAAACAGTTGCACACCCCACCATCCCTCTATATAATAATCACCGCACAATATACTGTATAGCACACAGTCACCAGCCGGATTCGAACCTGCGAACAGCTGTCCCTCGGAGCGGAAGTCGAGCGTGTTGACAATTGAGCTAAAATCCCCCGGGTTGCTCGCGAAAAAAAAAACCCACCAAGATGTGGCAGCTAACCATAGACGGCAGTTCAGGGTTTGTGCCCTTATATTTTGTGAAACGTAGCGAGATATAGGCACTATTAATCCAAAACTTTGGTTTGCTAACCAAAGAATACTGCTGAGCTTGTGTAAGCTACAATTTAGTTTGACCAGACCTAACTGTAGTAAACAACGTCTAAACGTCTCTCTTTAGCACCCCCGCTGGGTTGCTTGGCTAGTTTGCACCTCAGAAACGTGTCTGGTGGAACGTTTGGCTGGGTTTGCCAAAACGTTCCCAGGGGAACGTTTCCCTAATGAGACCAGGTTGGTTAATCACGAACATTTTAAAGTGACAGGCACTCAATTAGACCTAAGTTTATACACTACCAAGACGATCTACCCCCCCCCCCCCCCCACCCCCCGTTGTCCAAGTCAGCTACCGCCACAAATGTAATCCAATTCTGTGGGAAACACTGGCTTGCCTCCATAGAGCTTGATGTGCTCTTCTAATATGCCATTGAGAAGCATCACTTGGTGGTAGAGCCTCCGATCCTTGACATCTAGAAAACAGAGTGGCTCTGGCATATAGTGTTTAACCTGACAATAGCCAGATGAATTTCGCTCCGCCTAGCTCCACTCATCCATCTGGAACCGATCCATTGAAGTGTTGCTTCAGAAGGCTGGGCCTAATAAAAAAATGCTTACATATGATTGAATAAGCCACTTGTCCGTCATCTATTGACGTGCTACTTCAACCACTCACATCGAAGCCAACCCGTGACGCTGATAACAGTCTCACAGTCGCTTCTACGCTATGTCACATCTATGAAACTCCCGCCCTGCGTCCTGATTGGCTGAACCATAAAGTCGGTTGCATTAATCACTCTCAATGGAAGAGGTCCCAGATGGATGTGAGTGAAGCTAGCCTGGCTATTGTCAGGTTATATAGTGTTGTCACGATACCAAAATTATGACTTTGATACGATACCTGCCATAAATATCTTGATACTCGATACTGAAACGATATCCAAATCCTAAAATATCTGGAAAAGAAAGGACGCAGGTCTCCTCCAAGTGTACGGAGTCATTTGTGTTGAATTTGGTGCACTTTTGGTCAATTCTGGGTTTTAAACTTCTAAACTACATAATTATTATGACCGCCGCGCAGCGAAGCGGCGGTCATATAGGTTTAGTCAGATTTTTTTATTTTTTTCTTTTTCGCATGTCCAAATTTCCGTCAATGATTCCCGGGACACTGAAAGACCGGGGTAGACGAAACTTGGTGGGCATGTAACCCCATCGTTTTCTCGTTTTGATCTGTAGCCCCCCCGCTGGACTGCACCTCCCGAAAGGAGGGTAGGGAAGACACAGTTTTCTGTGAATATCTCGAGAACCGTAAGGTGTAGGAGGACCATTTTTTTTTGTATGTTGATCTCAAGGGGCCATGTCAACCCATTCCATAACCACTCATTTCATGTATAGCGCCACCTAGTTAAACACAAAAAAGTAAAAATGAGGTGTTGTAATCGCAGGTATCTGTGACCTAACATAGTCAAAACTGCACGAAATTGGAAGTGTAGGATCATTATGACACCCTCCGAATGCAATATCTTGAGAACTGTAGGGCCTAGGATGACCATTTTTTTCCGTATGTTTGCCTCCAGGGGTCATGTTAACCCATTTCATGTGCACACATGTGCACAAACAGATACACACACACACACACATACATTCACAGTAATCATACATATGACACATACTCACACAGTAGACATATGTACGCTTGCATGCACAGGCACAAACGCAGGCACACACACAAGCACGCACACACACACACACACCCACACACATAACATAAACATAACACAAACAATCAAGAATTTCTCAGAATTATGAACAGGCAAGAAGATGGAGGTGGGGTTGTATAAAATGAATTTTACATGTGAAATCTATGAACTAATCATGTTTTGGTACTTGTTGTCTAGCAGATACCAGTGAGAATTGAGTGTGGATAATGCAATTTAGTGAGACAGTTAGGATCATATAGGCCTTTCAGCGTGATTTCTTTTTTGTGGAAAAAATGTGCTGGACTGGGCGGCGGTCATATTTTGTACCGCTCTGCGGTACATCTAGTTATTTTTGTAGTCAGTAAAATAGTAGTTTGTGTGTGATTAAGTCCTTTATTGTTTGTTATAGCTCATTTATATTGTGTGGTGTTTTGGCAATAAATTACCTTTAAATAGCAAAAATAGGCTAGATCAAGGTCAGTGTTGAAATTACTGCATGCAAATCACTTAATGCTATTCAGAAGAGCCTAATCTTTAGGCCATCTGATGTAGGCTAGCCTAGGCCTTCCTGTGTTTATGGGATTTCTTTGACAGTTGCAAAGGGAAAAAAAGTGAAGAAAGTCTTCTTAGCTCCCAGACAGTGTAATTTAATAAGTATGTTTCAACCACTCAGGTCTTAATCAGAGGCCTAAACCATTATCTGTTGCAACATCTGTGTGCATTCCTACATTAGGTCTATTACTTTGATAGTTAACATAATTTGCTACCACATAACAAATACCAATACTAAAGTTTCTCACAAACTTTCCTGCATACTTCTTAAATGTGCTGCAGTCAGATGGGTGTCCTAGACATAACTAGATCTTGAGCATCTACAGTGTTGAATGAGCAGTTTTTGCAGTGATCACTACTGGACATTCCACATTGCTAGACAGCACCTGAGTGAGGATAGACTTATTTCCACTTCACAAATAACCATCGCTAACTGCAAAAGCTACAGGGACATTAATCAGTTCATAGCTGAGGATTTGTCCTAGGTCCACTTTCCTTTCAGCATCATATGTAGTAATGATGCACTGGATAATGTTTCTTTTTGTTGCACTATAAAGGATATCTTGTCTAAATTCTTTGCAAATAATGCAATCTCCATAGCACTCCTCAAACATGCACACTCTTCCATTTTTCTGCATGGCTGGAATTTGAATGATAGGAAAGAGCACCAGTGAGATGTTTTAATCGCCTTTAATTTACTCGCCTTTACAGTAAAAAAAAAAATACAGTGTAAATCCTCTGTAAAGACAACTGTTCATAATAGTTAATGACAAAGGACTTTCTACAGAAAAATGAGCAGTCACCTACTATTCTATCAATTTATTATCAAGGAATCTATTTTGTTTCTAAACGTCATACTGAATCTTTATATTTTAATTTTAGCTTATTTTCATTTGCTACTTGAGGGTAATTTCTGTCCTGTCCTGTCCTGTCCTACAACATATCTGATACATGCCTTATTTGCCTTATATTACAATGCCTTATTTTTTGCAATTACTATGATATCTGATGGCAAAACCAAAAAGTATGTGAATTATGCTAATTAGCAAGCTTAAAACTCAAAATTGAGCTTAGTAAACAAAATATTTGAATTCAGCACCCTCAAATTGTGTGAAATAGCCCCTTTACCGACTTTTCCTCAAATTTGCCAACAGGACTTTTTCTGAACTTTTGTTAGCTATCTGCTCTCCCTCTATTATGGATGTTCTCTGAATAATCAAAAGCACACACATGCAAAAAGTTATGGATGTCCTCTGAATAATCTTCATTAGTGAAAGCAGATGCTAACAGTGATGCTGTTGTTGCTACGGTACTGATGCTGTTGTTGCTACGGTACTGATGCTGTTGTTGCTACGGTACTGATGCTGTTGTTGCTACGGTGCTGGTGCTGATGTTTTAGCCACGGGCCTGCAGCATCCTAAACTCTCACCTTCCTTCTCCTCCTTCTCTCTCTTCCTCCTCAATCCCATGGTCCTCCTCTTCTGCCCAATATTCCTCCACCTTCTCTTCCTCCTCCTCTTCTGCCCAATATTCCTCCTCCTCCTCCTCCTCTTCTGCCCAATATTCCTCCTCTTCCCCCTCCTCCAACTCTTCCTTTTCTGCCCAATTGTCCTCCTCCTCTTCCTCCTCCTTCCCATCTTCCTCCTCTTCCTCCGCCTCTTCTGCCCAATATTTCTCCTCCAACTCTTCCTTTTCCTCCTTCTCATCTTCCTCCTCCTCCACTTACTTTCACCTCCTCCTCCCCTCTTCCCCCTCTCTCCTCCTCCTTCCCTTCCTCCTCTCTCCTCCTTCATCTCCTTCTCCTCTTCCCAGGTGGACTTGCAGAGGACCTTTACATTCCGTAACTCCAAGCAGACGTATAATGGCATCCCCATCATCGCCGCCAACATGGACACCACGGGTACCTTCGAGATGGCCCAGGTTCTGAGCAAAGTGAGTGTACAACCCAGTAACCATAGCAACAGGCAGGGGTTGGTGGAGCGCCACCTGCAGGCCAACCAGTAAAAAGCAGAAGACAAAACACTGCTGTACACAAAGAGCAGTTTGCCTGTTAGTTTGATAGTGATGAGACTAGTCTACCTACACCCATGGCTAGTCCCCATCTAAACCTACTAGTCCCCATCTCCCCATCTAAACCTACACTCACGTCTCGTCCCCATCTAAACCTACTAGTCTACACTCACGACTAGTCCCCATCTAAACCTACTAGTCCCCATCTAAACCTACTAGTCCCCATCTAAACCTACACTCACGACTAGTCCCCATCTAAACCCCATCTAGTCCCTATGGCCCACATCTTACCCTGCACCCATGAGTTTGCCTGTTAATTAATCAATGATTTGAAATGTCCTCATCTCCCCCGCATGCACACACACCCTTCCTCCCTCTCTCCCTTTGTCACTTCATACCCCTCTCTCTCCCTCTCTCTCTCTCCCTCTCTCTCCCTCTCTCTCTCTCCCTCTCTCTCTCTCCCTCTCTCTCTCTCTCCCTCTTTCTCCCTCTCTCTCTCTCTCCCTCTCTTTCTCTCCCTCTCTCTCTCTCTCTCCCTCTCTCTCTCTCTCCCCAGCACACTCTCTTCACCGCTATGCAGAAGCACTATTCCCTGGAGGAGTGGAAGAAGTTTGCTGCTGATCACCCAGAATGCTTAGAGGTAAACACACACACACAGATACATTTCTCAAAAACCATTACAAAACACTCACTGGACCCCATTGGTCCCCAAACACACATTTCCTAAAACACACACTCTAAATACTAACTGCTACAAACACCCGTATCCTCAAATGAGAACCGTGTTAATCCCCACGCCCTCATCCTCATGCTTGGAGAAGCGGTAATCTATCTCAGTTTAATGGGTTCAGTTACTGAGGGCTTATGGCACTGTGTGTGTTTGTAGAGCCCTAATGACCTCTTAATGGACCCTCCCTCTCCTCAGCATGTCTGCAGGCACAGTGTGTGTGTGTGTAGAGCCCTAATGACCTGTTAAAGGACAATTCGAATTTGCAAAATGAACCTAGGGGTTAATAACACATGTGTACCGAGTTCGACCGTTCGCTGGGATTTGTTTTGATGCTAATCGAATGTGACCAGTTTTATTGCAAACCGCTAATTAGCATTTAACGCGAGCCTTCGGGGCACACATACAGTAGAAAGAAATCGCTATTTCTATTCACTAAAAAGGCACTAAGTAGCATAATGAGGGTCTCTACATGTAAACCGAAGCATTGAGAACTTTGTAAGTGTACAGGCAGTTTATTAAAAAGAAACATATTACCGTTCACGTGTGGTTCACATACAGGCAGGCGCCTTGGGAAAACGAAACTCTGGGATGTGAAGTGAATCTCGTGTGAAACGTTGTTGCTGAAAGAAAGGACTGTGCAAAAGAGAAGCACTGAACGCAACAGGAGACGTAAGAGATGGCAGGTTATTTGAACGAATTTGAAGACATCAAGGATGAACCCTTATTGGACGTCGGAATATAGCCTACCAACGAAGAGCTGCGGAGCTCCATGAAAGGGCTACGAGAGAGAGAGCTACCTGTAGTCAATGCCGCACACAGCCTCGCACTTCTGGAAACTGTAGGCTACCTGCGGACATTGTGAAGCTATGGCCACCAAAGAGGAGTGCCTGTGTTGCATGGAGTGGGACCTGTTGCGTCGCGACCCCCAAGAGACGCAGGGTTTTGTAGAGTCTGAAGATTTCCCCTCATTGAAACTTTTTTCCATGTCCCGAAAAGAAATTGGAGGCGGCGATCCATACCAGAGGGACCAGATGGACATCCACTAAGTAAGTACACTATACACAAGTTATGTTACATCGGAGCTATTATTTCTGATAGGCCTATATTGAGCAAATTACGTTTGATTTTAGTTCACATCTCCTGCCTGTATATGTGAACCAGACGTGAACAGTAATGTGTTTCTTTTTAATAAACTGCCTGTACACTTACAAAGTTCTCAATGCTTCGGTTTACATGAAGAGACCCTCAAAATAGCACCACACTATTGTGTAAGTGTGGTGCTATTTTGAGCCTTGTTATTGGTATAGAGATTTCTTTTTACTGTACGTGTGCCCCGAAGGCTAGCATTAAACGCTAATTAGCGGTTTGCAATAAAACTGGTCACATTCGACTAGCATGAAAACAAATCCCAGCGAACGGTCGAACTCGGTACACATGTGTTATTAACCCCTAGGTTCATTTAGTGCCGGAATTGTCCTTTAATGGACCCTCCCTCTCCTCAGTTATAGACTCAGCATGTCTGCAGGCACAGTGTGTGTGTGTGTGTTCTAGTGTGTATAAGTGTGTGTATTTCTCGTCTGCGTATTTCTGTGTGGGTGCAGCATGTAGCAGCTAGCTCGGGCAGTGGTAAAGTAAAGCGGATCTGTGTTTGTGTGTGTGTGTGTGAGTGTTAGCATGTAGCGGCTAGCTCGGGCAGTGGTAAAGTGAATCTGTGTGTGTGTGTGTGTGTTAGCATGTAACAGCTAGCTCGAGCAGTGGTAAAGCGATCTGTGTGTGTGTGTGTGTGTGTGTGTTAGCATGTAACAGCTAGCTCGAGCAGTGGTAAAGTGAATCTGTGTGTGTGTTAGCATGTAACAGCTAGCTCGAGCAGTGGTAAAGTGGATCTGTGTGTGTGTGTGTGTGTGTGTGTGTGTTAGCATGTAGCGGCTAGCTCGGGCAGTGGGAAAGCGGATCTGTGTGTGTGTGTGTGTGTGTGTGTTAGCATTTAACGGCTAGCTCGAGCAGTGGTAAAGCGGATCTGTGTGTGTGTGTGTGTTTGTGTGTTAGCATGTAACGGCTAGCTCAGGCAGTGGTAAAGCGGATCTGTGTGTGTGTGTGTAAGCATGTAGCGGCTAGCTCGAGCAGTGGTAAAGCGGATCTGTGTGTGTGTGTTAGCATGTAGCGGCTAGCTCGGGCAGTGGGAAAGCGGATCTGGAGCGTCTGAGTGCCATCCTGGAGGCCGTTCCTCAGGTGCGCTACATCTGCCTGGACGTGGCTAACGGCTACTCCGAGCACTTCGTGGAGTTCGTCAAGACGGTCCGAGAGAAGTTCCCCACACACACCATCATGGTGAGTGGCCCCGCATGCCCTGTGAACACCCACGTACAGTAGAAATGTGCTGTTTCAGAAAGAATCCTCTGCTTAATCATTTAAAATAAACATATATATAGAATCCTCTGTATACTCATTTAAAATAAACGTAGATATATAGAATGCAAATTGTGGAACAGTGTGTAATTGATGTATAAAATAATTTGATTGTTTTGACATTTTCATAAACTTAAAGTACAAATGTAAAAGATGCCTACAACCCCCATAATCCCCTTGACTTGTGTTGGGTGGAACAGGCTTAAATGTACTGTAAAAGATGCCTACAACCCCCATAATCCCCTTGGCTTGTGTTGGGTGGAATAGGCTAAATGTACTGTAAAAGATGCCTACAACCCCCATAATCCCCTTGGCTTGTGTTGGGTGGAACAGGCTAAATGTACTGTAAAAGATGCCTACAACCCCCATAATCCCCTTGGCTTGTGTTGGGTGGAACAGGCTAAATGTACTGTAAAGGATGCCTACAACCCCCATAATCCCCTTGTTTTATGTTGGGTGGAACAGGCTGGTAACGTGGTGACAGGAGAGATGGTGGAGGAACTTATTCTGACCGGTGCTGACATCATCAAAGTGGGAATCGGACCAGGTGAATGTGTGTGTGTGTGTGTGTGAGTGTGTGTGTGAATGTGTGTGTGTGTGTGAATGTGTGTGCACTGTTAAAATCCCTCCACGTGTGGCTCTGACCCTGCGTTTGACCTTTGACCTCCAGGGTCAGTGTGCACGACACGAATCAAGACTGGCGTGGGCTACCCACAGCTGAGCGCCGTCATAGAGTGTGCCGACTCCGCCCATGGGCTCAAGGGACACATCATCTCAGTGAGTCCACGTTGTGATGCTCTGATTTGACCACAAGGGGGACATCATCTCAGTGAGTCCACGTTGTGAATGGATGTATGAATGACCTGAACTGCTCTGATTTGACCACAAGGGGGACATCATCTCAGTGAGTCCACGATGTGAATGGATGTATGAATGACCTGAACTGCTCTGATTTGACCACAAGGGGGACATCATCTCAGTGAGTCCACGTTGTGAATGGATGTATGAATGACCTGAACTGCTCTGATTTGACCACAAGGGGGCATCATCTTCATGAACTCTAGGATTGGACAGAATGGCAGGCGCTGTGAGCTCCAGCCCTGACCAGTGATCAGATGTTTGTTATCGGGCTCATGTCTGACTTGAGTGTTCGTGCTCCTGGACTTTTATTCTTTTGTAAATAAAACTATTGTGTCTGTGTATGTCTGTGTGTGTGTGTGTGTGTGTGTGTGTGTGTGTGTGTATGTGTGTGTGTGTGTGTGTGTGTGTGTGTGTGTGCCTCTGTGTGTGTGTATGTATGTGTGTGTGTGTGTGCCTCTGTGTGTGTGTGTGTGTGTGTGCCTCTGTGTGTGTGTGTGTGCCTCTGTGTGTGTGTCCACTGTAGGATGGTGGCTGCAGCTGTCCTGGTGATGTGGCCAAGGCTTTTGGTATGTTTGGTTTTGAAGGACTTCTGTGTATGGACATTTATTCAGGATTTATTTTGTCATGTGAAATAAATAATTTCAATGAGCTCTAATGTATTGTGTGTGTGTGTGTTCATATTGGTGTGTGTGTGTGTTCATATTGGTGTGTGTGTGTGTGTGCATGTGTGTGCGTGCGTGTGTGTGTATGAGTGTGTGTGTGTACATGTATGAGTGTGTGCGTGTGCACGTGTGTGTGTGTATGAATGTGTGTGCGTGTGTGTATGTGTGTGTGTGTGTGTGTATGAGTGTGTGTGTGTATGAATGTGTGTGTGTGTGTGCAGGAGCCGGAGCTGATTTTGTCATGCTGGGTGGCATGTTGGCGGGTCACGACCAGTGTGCCGGTGACATCATCGAGAAGGACGGGAAGAAGTTCAAAATGTTCTATGGCATGAGCTCGGACACGGCCATGAAGAAATACGTCGGGGGAGTGGCCGAGTACAGGTGACCGACACCAGCCATTGGCCAGTCAGAGCAAAGAATTGGCTTCTCTGAAGTGAAGTGGTACCCAGGCCTTACATGTCCTTTTTCCATCAGGGTGGCTAAAACGTAACCTTGAAATGAGTCTGTTGAGTTTTAGGTGATAGCTTGTGGCTAAGGCGTAAGCTTAAGATAAGTTTTACTCGTTGATTAAAATAAGTCTTACTTGTTGATTAAGATAAGTTTTACTCGTTGATTAAAATAAGTCTTACTTGTTGATTAAGATAAGTTTTACTCGTTGATTAAAATAAGTCTTACTTGTTGATGTTTAGGTGATAGCTTATGGCTAAGACTTTAGCTTGAAATACGTCTTACTCGTTGATTTTTAGGTAATAACCTATAGTGTTCAATATCTCTAAAGTTACCTGAAACTTCCTTGGTTGCTTTATGAAGTTTTTGGTTTGTTTTACCTAAAGCTTCCAAGTTTTGTTTGCTTAAATAAAAACTTCTTTGGTTGCTTTACAAAATCATTTTATTTCACATGCAATTGGCAAACGTTTTCCTATATAAATGTAACGTGTTGTCGTTTTCCTTCACATCTCTATATACTGTAAGCGCTAAATAAATGTAACATTTAGCTGTTTGTCGTTTTCCTTCACATGTCTACATAAGCGCTATATAAATGTCATGTTTAGTTGTTTGTCGTTTTCCTTCACATGTCTACATAAGCGCTAAATAAATGTAACATTTAGCTGTTTGTCGTTTTCCTTCACATGTCTACATAAGCGCTAAATAAATGTAACATTTAGCTGTTTGTCGTTTTCCTTCACATGTCTACATAAGCGCTATATAAATGTAACGTGTTGTCGTTTTCCTTCACATGTCTACATAAGCGCTATATAAATGTTATGTTTAGTTGTTTGTCGTTTTCCTTCACATGTCTACATAAGCGCTATATAAATGTAACGTTTTGCTGTTTGTTGTCGTCTGTGTTGCGTCCCTCAGGGCATCGGAGGGTCGGACGGTGCAGGTGGCATATAAGGGCGACGTGGAGAACACAATCCGCGATGTCCTGGGCGGCTTGCGGTCCACCTGCACGTATGTGGGGGCCGCCAAACTCAAGGAGCTGAGCCGGAGGACCACCTTCATCAGAGTCACACAGCAGTCTAGTCACATGTTCACCTAGTCACACACACACACACATACACGCACTTCCATTACACACACACACTTCCATTACACACACACACACATACACACACACACACACACTCACACACACACACTCACACACACACACACATACATACACACACACTTCCATTACACACACACACACACACACACACATACTGTACACACACACTTCCATTACACACACACACACACATAGTCTTGCCTTCTCTTTGCCTGTGTTACTTTAAAATTCAACATGTTTACTTGAACATTCTTTCTAAATCTCACAAACACACTATTTCCCTCATGGGATCAAAAGAGTATATATACTATACTACACAAACACACACACGCACACACTACACAAACACTACACAAGTACACACACACTACACAAACACACACACTACACACACACGCACTACACAAACACACACACTACACCAGTGTTTCTCAAACTTTTTTTCTGGGGACCCACTTTTTAAAAATGACAGACTATCGCGACCCAACTCGTGACTGTGGTAGTTAACAAACTAGATCAGTGGTTCTCAAACTTTTTCTTTCATTCCCCACTTTGAGGGGGCATTCTCGAGCCCCACCTGTCCCTCATCGCTCTAAGAAAGTGGTAGGTCAAGCTTAAAATTGTCAAATTTATTGAAATAATGACAAGTTCTAAATATATCCTCTTCAACAGAGTTAAAATCAGCTGGTGCTGCAGATATAATAATAAATAAATACATAACACACATATTTCTGTTTTCCAGCAACATATTAGGAAGCATAGGCTATTTTACAGCATTGTACAATATATTCAATGAAATACCAACATGCCTCAGTAAATGGATCCATAATCCAGTCATACTGAACACTGCTGGTTGGGAAATATTTTTGAAATAAACTTTGCAGGGATGTGATGTAGGCCTACTGTTTAATACATGGGATCACAAGAGTGGCTCCCAATCAGACGTTTCAGCGATTTCGCCCAGAAATCTCAAAGGCATAATACTGTCGCGATCGAGGCGCCTGTCCCATACTCAAGTGTTTTTGGTGAATGCAGTAATCTTATTTGCTATGTGATGTAGGTGCTTGTCTTTGCCTTGTAACTGGACATTTAACTCATGTATCGCTAAGATATATCAAATATATCGCTAAGATAGGCCAGCTTCGTCAAGAAATGTTCATTAGTGAACGTGCTTGCAGATTCAAACATGCGCTCTTCCTCCAAGAAGAGGCGACTCGGAGCTCAAACACGCGCGACAGCACTTTACCTCGGGAAAGCCACCTTGCCTCGCTGTGAAACAGTACAGCCTTTTGGTCAGCTACCATCTCTTCGCAAAGTGCGGAGAATAGACGGGATTTTAAGGGCCGGGTTTGGATGAAATTCACCACTCTCACAACAACGTTCAAAATCTCATGTAGGTCGGGACTAACTAAGCTGCCTTGATACGAGCGCTTCCCTATGAATAACACAGTGCGTCCATTGCGCATCGGGTGCTACCTGGGCCCAGGCTACAGATAAAAAAAAAAATAAAAAAACTCCTGTTTTTCACGTCAGTTCGCGCCCCACCTGGCATGTCTCCGCGACCCAGTAGTGGGTCGCGACCCACAGTTTGAGAAACGCTGCACTACACAAACAGACACACTACACACACACTACACAAACACACACACTACACACACACTACACAAACACACACACTACACACACACACTCACTACACAAACACACACACACACACACACACACAAACACACACACTACACACACACACACACAACATATGTGCAATAAGTTCTTGTTCACTGACACTGATTGTTTTATGTGTGTGTGTGTGTGTGTTATAAAATATAAAAGCCATAACTAATGTTCCAACCCCTCAGGACTGATATATTTCTTGCTGCTGCAATGGTTTCACAGATGCTGGTCATTGCTGTAGGTATTCTGCGCTGGTCATTGCTGCGCTGGTCATTGCTGTAGGTATACTGTGACTCCGGGTCCTAGCATGGCTAAATCCATTGAGTTGCTGTAAACATTGCACCTTCACTCTCTTAGCATACTAGACACCAGAGTTAGGGAACCCCAAAGTTAGGGAACCCCGGTTCCAGAAAGTAAAAGCTCTACTATGTATTGGTTCTACCTGTGCACATAACACAGGTGATTGCACTAATTAGCTCATCTACCTGGGTGATATAGTAGTATATAAATGCTAATATAAATCTAAATTGCTGTTTAGTGAATGGTTGGAATAAACGTTACCCACCACAGGCCATGGATGCAATACTATGGTCTCTTTTGGGGAAGCTTTGGGAGGCAGACAGACATCCCTCCAATCAGCTGGTGTCTAGCTATAACAGTGATATAGCTAGCTATGGTCAGCTGGTGTCTAGCTATAACAGCTCTATAGCTAGCTATGGTAAGCTGGTGTCTAGCTATAACAGAAATGGCTTCAAGTGTCATTAGGTCCTATGCATATCGTGCCTCCATTGACAGAATGCGCTGGGGAAACCAAGAGAAAGAGTTTGAGCTCTGGGACAAATCCACCCGGTGCATTCTGGGTAAACAGGAAATAAGACAAGGGGTCATGGAGAAAGTCAACTCAATATAGCCACACACCAACCCATCTCCAGCTCCAGTGAGCTGCTCTGTGCATGGCTGGGATCTGACCCACTGGATCCAGTGATTCTATTCTAGATCTATCTGACCCACTGAATCATTCTATTCTAGATCTATCTGACCCACTGGATCCAGTAATTCTATCCGATCTGCTGGACTGGAACAGAGTTCATTCTCAGTCTGAGTTGAATACTGTACTGCACATTATTACTGTATGGCCAGTGTCTGTTAGGGTTGCAGTATTGTTGTGCTCAGCTGGCCGTGGTCCTGTCCTCCTGCATAATCAGTTCACTCAGGAGAAGAAAATCCCTGGCGATTACAAATGGATAATGTGAAATGAATAAATACAAGGTGTCAGAAAGAACATTTGAGTGTGTTTGTTTGTTTGTTTATGTGAGTTATTTGTTTGTTTGGTCATCCCAAGTGGACAATAATGTTACACTAGGTTTGTATAGTGAGCAGTGGTGGAATGTAACGAAGTACAAATACTTAGTTACTGTACTTAAGTAAATTTTCCACGTATTTGTACTTTACTTAAGTAGAATTTATAGTGCATACTTTTGACCTTTTACTTTGTTACATTTTGCAGCTATTATCTGTACTTTTACTCCGCTACATTTGTACAACACCATCGTTCCTTTTTACATTACATTTTATGATCAGTTTTTTTCTCTCTTTAACAAACACATTTGTTTCACCAGGGGGCGGGGTTGCTACCAAAGATACGTGCCCCATTTCTAAATCTTTGAAACTAGTCTAGACCAGGCAAAGCGTGAGCTTGTAGTCATCTGCATTCGGTAGGCTATATTCACCAGACATGCAACTGTGTTCTGTGCCCTGATCTTATGCTTGCCTTTCTCTGTCTATTAACTGCAGCGTTAGGGCCTCCTCTCCGATGAGATTGCGAGTCCGCGGAGCAGCGAAGTTACAGGCTATGCCCATGCGTCTGTCACACGTCTGATCATTTGCAGCATAAATTAATGGTAGACTATAGAACCACTGTCCGGAAAAAACTAAACATGTTCCAGATTAAAATATTTCTTAATTGTGTGATCAAATAAAGAGGCATAGCCTACATTTGGCGGGTAGTAGGCCTAAAGTGAGCGCTTATTCAATGTTTATGCGCGTCTGCACAAGTGAAACTGAACCTTATCATAAAGACACCTTTCTCAACAACTTTTCTGTTCAATCTGGTTGGCATTATGATCCACCGGACGTTTCCCTGGTCTACCCTGATAAACTTCAGGCTCTCGTGTTTTGCTGAATGATACTTAACTCAGCAGATCACACTAGATAACCAGAATTAGTCTCCAGAATTGTAAGTCAGAATGTAAACTGGGCCACGGATGGTAACCACAATTACATCAGCTTAAAACTATCTAGCCTAGTATAACCTAAAACTAGCTTTTTTAAAATGCCACAGCTCATAGGCCAGTGTTTTTCAACCTGTTTTGTGCCACGGCACACTTTTGACACTTAAAATGTCCCACGGCACACTAACATCCTGTGTGAAGACAAAAAAAATAAACATACCATAGCCTAAAATTTAAAATAATACACAGATATGGCCTTATTATGGTTTCTATGCAAGACCTGCTCAATAAAACAAGCGCCCTCTGTTTCATTTGTAGGTGACTATATCTAATTTAATTGTTATGAACTAGATATGTGATGATTCTGTGAATACTGGATATGGGGCCCCCGTTGTACAATGCCTGCATACCACAAAAAGTGCAATCATACACTCAATGAGAGCATGTGGTTATAAATTCTTTGATGCAACAGTTGCTTTTCTGGACCAGTGAGTGACATTTGGGTAATTTTCTGCGGCACACCTGATGATCTCTCACGGCACACTAGCGGTTGAAAAACACGGTCATAGGCTACTGATTTTTTTTTATTATTAGAATGGGCCTATAGATATTAAGATATTAAATCATTATGCAAGTACTTTTACTTTTAATACTTAAAGTACATTTAAAATCAGGTACTTTTTACTTTTACTTAAGTAGGGTTGGCATTGTGGTACTTTTACTTTTACTAAAGTAAATATTTCTCTGCTTATTTGTACTTTTACTTAAGTACTGAGTTTCAGTACTTCCTCCACCACTGCTAGTGAGTGTGTGTGTGTGTAAGAAATTGTGTATCTCTGTGTGATTATAGGGATTATAAGAATGTACTGTACCCTCTGGAATAATTTATTTCTTTGGTAAAGTTGACTAAAAACAGGTATAATTTTTTCATCTTTTGGTGGTTTATTGTAATCTCACAATGACAACGATGACGCAAAATCCAACCTTGAAGGCAAGCAAATATTCTGAGTAAAAGGAAAATCTCATAAAGAAAGTACACTTTCTATGAAGGTTGTATTTATAACACCCTATGAATGCATTCATGTTTTATAAGGTGTCTATAAAGCATTGTAATGCTCATTATTACCATCTATATGTATTCACAAGTTGTCATAACCAACTTCATGATGCATTATGACAGATAATTTTGAATGATTATAATTTTAATCTAAGTAATGCATTATAAATATGTCAAGATCTGCCTACTCACTTGTCAGTTTTATGATGCATCATAACTACTTTGCTTTGCTAAATGCATATAGTGATGCATAAAGAGTTTTGACTTCTACTGTAGTCCTATATATATCTATAGCTATAAGTATATGTAATAATAATAGTAATCTCCGTACAGCACACAATTATAAACAGCTATGCAATATCATAAGTGTTATTTGTCAGCTCTAAGTAAAGTGACAAGAATATGACCCTATTATTAACAGATATAAGTTCACTGAGTAATTAAAGGGTGCAATGAACTAAGTACCGAGTCTAGCATCTTTACCCCATATGCACAATATTATAAATTACTATGTTAATGTCATAGGTGTTATTTGTCAGCTTTAGGTAAAGTAGAACAAATGAGGTGTTGTTATAAATAGATATAAAGTTATTATAAACAAATATGAGACACAATGAAATGAGAGCCTGGACAGGAATGCATTTAGTTCACTTTATTTAAACCAACACACATAATCAGACTGATTATCAATGCTCTGAGCACATTACACAAACACAATGAGACAGGCCAAAAAAGTGGCACGGCATGGTCCTATATTTTGTGGTGGTGGTTATTATTGGAATAAAACTCACAATGCTACTGAAATCTATCTTGGGTCATTATGAAAGATCGTTATGAATGCATTCATAGGGCGTTATAAATACAACCTTCATAGAAAGTGTTACATTTTTTTCACAAAAACAATTATTGGCAACCCTACTTGTAATACCTTATTAAGCCTCCATTTGCCATTACAATAGCTCATAATTCTCCTGTGACTCCCCATAAAGTTGGAGAATACAAAGCAAGGGATTTAAGACCATTCCTCTTTACAAAATCTCCCCAGATAGTCCGGATTCCAGGTACACACTTGTGCATTCTCCTCTTTGACTCACCCAACGTTTTTTTCCTGAGACTGAGATGGCAATGGCCGAAGCTTTATTTTGTGTTCAGTAAACCATTTTTGTTTTGATCTGGACGTTCATTTGGTTCATTGACCTGATGAATGATCCAATCATGACCCACTCTCAGCGTCTTGGCAGAGATTGACATTGTTCATTGCAAATGTTGAGCTTGTTCGTGGTGCTCATGATACCATGCAAGCTTCCCAAGGCCTTTGGGAGTAAAAACAGCCCCTCCACCATAAAACAGCCCCACAATAGCACAGCCCCTCCACCATAATTCTCATTAGGTATGGGGTTCTTTTCATTATAGTGGATGGAATCCACTATCTTGAAATCTCCTGGCTTCTTCTTATTATTATAGTGGATGGAATCCACTATCTTGAAATCTCCTGGCTTCTTCTTCTTCTTATTATTATTATAACCTTTTCTTTTTACCTTTTCAAGAATTAATGCGACTCTAACCGCTTAACGTACAGACATGTTGAAATAACCGTTGTGAAGGTCTGGAGTGGTAACCTGACTCCGCCAGATGGATTTGCTCCGCATATCCATCTGGGAACTTTTCATTAAAGAACTTGGGAAGGGGCGGAAATACTGGTTAGCTGATTGGATAAACCATCTGTCTATCACCACCTTTGGTGGTTATCGACGGGCCAAATCAACCAATTAGATGAACAAAGTGTTCTTCTAATGCCTTCGTTTAACACAATTAAGTTAGGTTACGTAACTAACGTTAAGTAAGGGATAATGTATAGAACGCCGGTCATTACTGGGAAAATAAGTCCCGACAGGGCGAACCGGACCCGACGCGCAGCGGAGGGGTCTTGTTCCGCCCTGAAGGGACTTATTTTCACAGTAATGACCGGCGTTCTATACATTATCCCGCTTATTATACGGCTACTTGCCAAAACGAAATAATAAACTCCCCACATCACTTTAGCCTACATAACCTAGCCTATTTGTTACCATGGCATTTGCTGAGAAACAAATAGTTCGCAACAACACACGCTGCTGAACTTGAATCAAACATTCTTTAGAACACAGCTGATAAACCGTCTGCTTTCACGTTTGAATGAAGTTCCAGTCCTTCCGTAGTGATATGAAAGACGTATCAGAAGCACAAAACCCGTTGCCATTGACAGCTGTAATTATATGTTTGCAGCGGTAATTACATGAATATATCTTACCGCTAGAACTTTGGGAAATCCCATTCAAGTCAATGGAGCGTTCTACTAGCATTGTGAAGAGCCGTATAATAAGATGTTTTAACTTACCATTTGTATGTGACATGAACCTAATCAATGACAATTACCATCAAGTTTTCAAGGTAGGCCCTACACTTCTGAAGAAAGTATATTCCTCCATTATGAACTGGAATCGGCCGTGGAGGATGTCTGTGTCGTTCATTCCTCCCAGCTGCATGGCTGAGACTCATAGCTTAAGCTTACCCAGGAATACTTTCTAATTTGAATAAAACTTGCGCGATATAATAGCTATGCTCATCTCATCTGTGGATGCCGTCATGTTGTTCGTTGCGTCACACCTCAACCCGCCTCAAAGCCAACGCTGATTGGACATTCGTTTGGTGAACTGCTCCAAATTCTCTTTAACGAAAAGTTGCCAGACTGATCTGCGAGTGAAACCTTGAAAGCTCGCGAGATCAGGATGGTCTTACGAGGCTACTGGAGTGGGGCAAGAGAGTTATTTTTCCAGATTTTTTAAAAAGTTTATACTTTTTGAGAAATAGGGGATTAAAAATGTTAAAAAGCTAATTTTTTCCCCTTAGGTATGAGCTACACCAGGCGCGTAACTTAAGCGTTCCATTCGTGACGCGTAAAATCCATTTTAGATGAATGGTCTATGTTTTTCGAACGTACGCCCCACTGTCACGTCTGGTGTAGCTACTTCCATTGATTATAATGGAAGCTACAGCAGTTGCAGCAGACGCAACGTGAACGGAACGCTTCAGTTACGCGCCTGGTGTAGCTCAGCCCTTAGACTTCAAAGGCTGTGATGTCATAATGGCCTAAAGGCAGCTGCGCTTGTTAAGCTCCTAGAGTAGTTCCCGGGCTAATTAGAACACTGGCACAGGTGTCATCTGTGAATTCAACCCTCTCAGCTTCTAATGCATACAATCTGGTGCTCCTTAAAACTACACATCCTGTTTAAGTGTTTCCCATGTGTCAAAATAAGTCACAGCCATATCTCATGCTTTGAGCATTATATCTCCAGAACGGTTTGACACATATGCTTCAAATTTGTTACAAGTGTTTGTATAGACTCAAAGATGAAGTGAGTTGATGTTGGAGGTCAAAGGTCAAGTCAACGAACACTCTGAGTGCGATATCTCAAGAATGCCTTGACATACATGCCTGAAATTTGGTATGAGTGTTTGTATGGACTCAAAGATGAAGTGAATTGATGTTGAAGGTCAAGGATCAAATGTCAAGGTCAAAAACACCTTGAGTGTTATATCTCAAGAACGCCTTGACACACAAGGTCTTTTGGTATGAGGGTTTGTATGAACTCAAAGATTAAGGCGAGACACGGCAGGTGAAAACATCGTTTTTTCATGCACTGGTCAATTTCAAGATTTTTAGCTAGTATGTTACCTTAGCATGTATTCTTTCACACTACTACAACAAAAAAGTCCGATTTACACATTTAGGTGTTTATTTCATTATATTGTGTCTACTCGCGCCTGTATATTTCTCCTAAATTCAGCAAAAGTTAGCATTCTAATCTTGCATGCACTCCCGCGACCGTGGTCCAAAACATAACATGTGTACTACCGTTGGAAAGCTCTGTTTTTCCTGTATCACGCTATGTGATCCATATATGGACATTTCCTTTGTATCAGCAACCAATCGCGAAAGTGCTGGTGAGTCCAGTGTCTTCACAGAACTTTTACCTGACGATTGCTCCTATTTTAATTCTCCCCGGACATCTGGCCGAGGTGGAGGAATTGCGACTGTTTTTAAGAGTGACTTTAAATGCAAACAGTTATCGCTAACGTTACCATCGACCACTAGCTTTGAACTAAGTCTGTTTGAGCTGGGTCTTTCTCACACGGTGTTGTGTGCGGTGGTTTATCGGCCTCCCAAATATAACAGAGACTTTATATCTGAGTTTTCCATGTTCTTAGCGGATATTATGCCTAAATATGACCGAGTCCTTATTGTGGGAGATTGTAATATTCATGTGTGTTGCCCTGAGAACCCATTGGCACGAGAATTTTTAAACATTATCGACTCGTTTAATCTTGTACAGTGTGTAAGTGGGCCTACACATGAACGTGGTCACACACTTGATCTTGTGTTATCTTACGGTCTGCCTGTTGACAATCTGGTGATCTGTGATGCATTTTTCTCTGACCATATGCCTGTACTGTTTGAAGCTACTGTTCGCTATCAAGCAGCCAAACCTCGCGCTGCTGCTGCTCGTAGATGTCGGGTTATTAACCCTTCCACTGCTGCTCGCTTCACCACTGCCTTCAGTCAAAACTGTGTATTGCCTGCATCTGGGTATGATACTGAGGCTTTCTCGACACCTGTCAAACTGCCATAGACATTGCGGCTCCATTAAAGACTAGACGGCATAAAACTAAGTCGGAGGCGAAGCCCTGGCTGAATGAAACAACCCGTGCTGCCAGACAGAATTGCCGAAGAGTTGAGAGAAAATGGAAAAAGGACAAATTACAAGTGTCATTTCAAATGCTGAGGGATTGCTGGCGTCATTACCAATCCGTTGTGAAAGAGGCTAAAAGAAAATATTTCGCTGATATTATCCTGTCAAACTCTCACAAACCTCGTGTTTTGTTTAAAGTTATTAACTCTGTTTTAAATGCACCACAGACTGTTGGAATTGAGGCCACCCCGGCTGTGTGTGAAAACTTTCTTCACTTTTTTATTGATAAAGTCACATCTGCCAGAGCACTTTCACCACCTGCTATTGACCCTTCAGTGTCTGTCCCCTTCTCTGCTGTTTTTGACTCATTTCAGCCTGTGACCCTGCCCTTTGTGCTGGATATTGTTGGTCATTTGAAGCCCTCAGGCTCACCAGTTGATAATGTCCCTCCCCGACTTCTTAAGGAGGTTTTTCAGACTGCTGGAGCATCATTTACTGCAGTTATTAATAGCAGTCTGACCTCTGGAGTGGTTCCAGGTAATTTTAAACATGCCGTTGTGCAACCGTTGTTAAAAAAACCTGGGCTGGATTCTACTGTTTTGGCAAACTTCAGGCCGATATCCAAATTGCCATTTCTGTCTAAAATCTTAGAAAAGATTGTGTATTCCCAGCTCATGGACTTTTTAAATGAGCAAAATATTATTGAGATCTTCCAATCTGGCTTTAAAACATTGCACAGCACAGAATCAGCGCTTTTAAGAGTTTTTAATGACATCTTTTTAGCTACTGACTCTGGTCACTGCGTTGTCCTTGTACTGCTTGATCTGACTGCTGCTTTTGATACAGTGGACCATGAAATTCTGATTGCCCGTTTGGAGCAGTGGGTGGGCATCAGAGGCACAGCTCTGGAATGGTTCAGGTCCTACCTGTCACATCGAACCTTCTGTGTTAGTGTTGGTGACTCTGTGTCCTCCACTGTCCCCCTCTCATATGGGGTACCACAAGGCTCTGTGCTTGGCCCTCTTTTATTTTCTCTCTATCTTCTCCCCCTTGGTTCAATTCTCAGAAAACACGGCATTTCTTTTCATTGCTATGCGGATGACACACAGATTTATGTCCCTCTTAAAAAGTCAGATGCTTACAGTATTAAGCCATTGCTAGAGTGCCTACATGACATTAAAGCCTGGATGTCTCTTAACTTTTTAAATTTTAATGAAAAAAAGACTGAAGTCATGGTCTTTGGTGGCACTTCTGTGACCCCCCTGGTTGATCTGGGTTTGTTAGCACAGTACCACAAGCCAATCATGACAAATTTGGGGGTAAAAGTGGACTCTGACCTTAAATTTAACAGCCAGATTAAATCTGTGGTAAAATCAAGCTTTTTCCAGTTGAGGCAGCTGGCAAAAATTAAACCAGTCCTTCAAAAACAGCACTTTGAAACAGCAATCCACGCCTTTGTGACCACCCGGCTGGATTACTGCAATGCACTTTATATGGGGGTTAGCGGGTCCTCCGTTGCTCGTCTGCAACTGGTACAAAATGCTGCTGCTCGTCTTTTAACTAGTACACGAAAGTATGAGCACATTTCACCTATTTTAGCCTCACTCCACTGGTTGCCTGTCCATTTTAGAATTCATTTTAAAACTCTTTTATTTGCTTTTAAAGCCGTGCATGGGCTTGCCCCACCTTACCTTTCTGAGCTGCTCCACCCATACACTCCCAGCCGCTGTCTCAGGTCAGCTGACCAGCTGCTCCTGACAGAGCCCAGAGCCAGGCTAAAATGTAGAGGGGAACGAGCTTTTGCCGTTGCAGCTCCAAAACTATGGAACAATCTACCCCTTCACATCAGACAGGCCCCCTCACTGTCTCTTTTTAAGTCCCATCTAAAAACTCACCTCTTTTCTCTGGCTTTTAACCCCAGGTAGTGTGTTGATGGTATGTAGATGTGTTATGTGGGCAGTATACTTTATTTATTCTATTTTATTTTATTTATTGGATTTGAGTTGGTTTTTAATCTCTTTTTACTTTTATTTTAGTTTTTATGTCTTCTTACTTGTATTTATTTTTACATTTATTTTTAGTTAGTTTTTTTTTTTTTTATCTTTTAAATTGTAATACTTTATCCTATTATTGTGCTTCTGTGGTGTCTTGTGTGTTTCTTATCTTGCTGTACAGCACTTTGGGAACCTTGTGTTTGTTTAAACTGTGCTATATAAATAAAGTGGATTGGATTGGATTGGAAAGTTCAAAGGCGAGTCTAGGCTGAGAACGGAATCTCATTGTCTTTCAAGGCTGTTTTCTCAAAATGAGTTTCCGCTCACACTCTGAGCTCAAAAACTCCACTTCAGAAGCACGTACATACACCAACCTTTCTAGACTTATGCCTAACTATATGTCGAAGATTTCTACAGAGGGGTTTGCTGATATATTATTCCTAGCCTGACTTACATGACATTTTATGCCTAAAAACATGGAAAAAAGCGATTTTTTAGGGCTAGTGACATAATTTTCTGAATTACAGGATAACAAAAGTAGATATTCATAAATCCCTCTGTAAATGTTTTCCCATCTAATATCTGAACACTATGAAAACATAATTTTGAACCTGGCTGTATCCAATGCTCAGGTTTCGTGCCTTAAAATGTATGCAAATTAGCGCATATTTAATTAGATAATGCCTAATTTGGATATGTAAACATTAAATTACAGCAAACTTGTAATAATTTTTCTCATATTAATGTAAGTAATCAACTGGGGAAGTTTCATAGTGATATCTGCTTGTTAAAAATGTTACCCTATTCACCTGTAGTGTCTCGCCTTAAGTGATTTAATGTTTTTTTTTTCCAGGAATTTCCCCACCAACATTAAGCCAGCAGATTTCCATCCACTATTGTAATTCCTCTGGCATTACATTCTAGTTATTATTATTATAACCTTTTCAAAAACGAATGCAGCTCTAACCGCTTAACGTACAGACATGTTGAAATAACCGTTGTGTAGGTCTGGAGTTGGACAAGAGAGTTATTATTTCAGATTTTTTTAAACGTTTATACTTTTTGAGAAATAGGGGGTTAAAAAGTTAAAAAACGTATTTTTCTCTCCACAAAGGGGGCTCATTGAGAAGGGTCTTAAAGTAATCAGGTGCGGGTCCACCTGCATACAATCAGGTGCTCCCTAAACTAGCCTACACATCCTGTAATTAATCGCTTTTGAACCACACTGCTCAATTCTCTTCAAGACAGTTTACGTTCTTGGTGTCTGCTTCGTCCAACAAACTACGACGACATTTTCCTACCACACCCAATGTAAGTTACAATTAATTTGTATTTTCTATTTGAATGTTTTTAACGACTCGGCTAGACAAGTAAGCAAGCAAGCTGGCGTTAGCTGCCATCAATTAGCAACACACTCGTAGCTGCTACGTCTAGAGAGGACGTTACGTATAACTCTAGTTAGTTTGATAATATTGGTATTACGTTGAGTAAATTCATAACTTGATTCAGCGATAACCGAGGATTCAGTAGGTAAGTTATGTTAGATAGACCTCGGGAATGTTTCTAGGTTCGCGGTTGTGTGCAGTGGCGGTGCTAAGCCTTCACACTCAAATTGTCAGCCGCCTTTCCTGACGAGGGAAATGGAAGCGTTAGCGTTAAATTCTGTCAGGTAGACTCAATGCATGCGTCACTCATTCATTCATTACTTCCGACCAATCACCAGTCTGCATCAGCCTTTATAATCACTTTACTTTGCACCTGCCTGTTGCTTTCAGGTGCCGATTTTCGATGTTCCGTATCATGCATGGGTAGCTAGTCATTTACTTCGCCACAACTTTTAATATGTGATACAGTCACAGACCAGTAGCTTACCTTACGTCCGCTTCAACTGAGTTGAACCAGAGAATGATCACCAAAGTCTCGGGGGTTCCACTAATGTAGCTTAGTAGCTCGTAAACGTCGGAGAGTAGGCTAAGGTAGGCCAAATTGTTGCCACTGTTCAGGTTGTCCGCCCGGTCTTATCAACGGAAGACGGAAGTTCCACGGCTTTTAAGGGTTTTCTCTTTCACCTAGTCTCGTGTTAGATCCTAGTTGCTTAATGATGTTAACGTGTATCGCTGACAACGCAAATATGGTTGCTAAACTTTCTGACGAAAATCGTCAGACTTATCAGGCTACGCTGTTACCATTAACATACGGAACCTTCTTAAACCTCAGTTATTCCAGTTATCGGCATTCGCGATGGTTTCCTTGCCATGATACAGCTTTGCTAGGTCCACATCCTCAGCAAATTGTCTCGCTGGTCAGGCTACTGTTGTGTATGGAAGGCCAACAGGGACAAAAGTAGGCTACTCTGCTGCAGAGCACTGGTCTGTTTAGTGACTGCAGTTCAGGAGACGGGATGTTAGTTGCTATGCTGTTGGTTTGTCTGCAGGGCTGTAGCCTACTAATGTCATTAACCCATAATATTTCCGATGCACCTGAAGGACATAGATTAATCTTATTTTTATTATCTCATGTATGGCTGATCATTATTGTCTGTTACTATCATTGGTTAAATGTGTCTACATAATATGTAGGCCCATACATTGTTTGTTGATTTAACTAATGGCAACGTAAATGTATCATGGCTGTTTATTTGCCTGCGTGCTATGGTCCTTTTGAAAATGCTATATGTCTCCTCTCTAACCACTTCATTCCTCCTTGCAGGTCTTCAGGCTGTAGGGACTAGAACAAGAGCTTTCCTCAAACTCCTCTCTGCCAAAAGAGCAACACCTCTAGCAGGCACGAAGTCTCCTTCAGGCCAATACCGCACTCACTCATATACTTTTTCATTCGTCATGTCAATGTCATCATTCGTAATCCCCCATTAGGCCTACGTCATGGCAGCCGCAAGCACAGTGATGGCATTCCTTCCCAGTTCTTCATTACTTAACATCTTAATCTTTCAATTTCAGGAGCAGCTCATCTTCATTTAATGTAAATGGTTCTCTCTCTAATTTAAGGGTATGCATCTGTCGGCAGTGGAGTAGGCTAGTCCCCTAACTCACTGTAATTATCTACTTCATGTATGGATGCGGGGCTGGTTCACGTTGGCCTATAGCCAAAACGTCCATCGAGGGACATTGCTTTGGTTCATATTTAATCTTACTTCATCCAGGTCATGTGGTGTCAACTTACTTACCTCCTTATCTAAGCTATACGCTAACCCTGTACTCTCCATGTCTTTACCCCACCACAGCAGGAGCAGCAGAATAGTGAACTTGCCTTGTTAAATCATTAGATTTTGCAATTCACTCTCGAATATCCATATTTCCCCGAATCTCAATCACATAATTCTCAATTGTCATATAATCAAATCAATCAGTCAATCAATTCTCAATCAGCAATTATTAGGCTACATCACCAATTCACTCTAACTATTTACTTCTTTACAGGGACTGTGGTGCTGGTTCACATATTCTAAACACCCATTTACTTTCGGCTCTGGAGCAGTGCTTTGTTTCACTTTAATCTTATTTCACTCAGTCAGCACGAGAATTACTCTTTTATCTCTTGTGTTTAAGTTATATGCTAAACCATCCTCAGCGACCATCCATAAGTGCCAGTGTACTCCAGCTATGTATCTGTTGATTGTATTTTGTCTTGTTTAAGTTATGTTGTGTCCTTAGGTCTGCTGCTGGTTAGTATACCCTGGCTTCTCAAAGATCTCGCTAAATCCACTCTTTCAGTCCCCGATAAACGCCTGCCTTTAACCCCTTACTTATTACGTGTGTTATAACACACACACACACACACACCAATAAACTAGCAGTCATGCTGCCCTATAAATCAATAGTATTAACTCACACACACACACACACTAACAAATTAGCTGACATACTGTCCTATAAATCAATAATACATAACTAACACACACCAACAAACTAGCAGTCATGCTGTCCTATAAATCACTAATATTTGAAACTGTATACCGGTACTACTGTACTGCAAAATACACATACACACGCACACACACACACACACACCTTTCTAACCCCAACCCTGACAAAATCATCCTTATTCACACCATGAATATCCATACCTGACCAAACACACACAAACACACACACCTTACTAACCATAACCCTTACAAAACCAGAGTATCACACACACACACACCAACAAACTAGCAGTCATGGACCCATACAAAACCAGAGAGCGTGCGGAGCCTTGCAGTTGGCACTGGAGTTGTTTATTAGTACATGTCATGTATACTGAAACAATAAACTTGTACTGGTACAAGGTCAGCTTCTTTTGTTTACGTGTTTAACAAATGTGTTCACAACCTGAATCAATATTGTTTTGTTATCCATAATAATGAAATAAGTTCTACCTAGAAAAACAGGCCGAGGACGCAAAAGGGACCTTAAAATCCTAAAAGAAAACCATGTGAGTGTGTCCTACAAACAGACACACCACAGTTAGAAAATAGAATTTCATTTAATTTCCTCCATTTTGTTATATTAGTTTGCTTTCTTTATTTCTTTTTTTTCTTTCATATTTATTTACTGTTTTTTTTTTTACAAAAAGCTAGTGCAAGTATAATATTTTACACAGACCACAGAGGATGCACGCATCGCATATGGAAAGAAAACTAAATAAGAAAACTAAAAGAAAAACAGGGAAACAAAAACTTTTCAGAACAAAACCTTGAACACCCTAAAGAGCACTATCCTCCAAAACCTTGAACACCCTCCTCTCCTTCAGTAAGTAAGGTGTGTTATCCTCCAAAACAGCCTCCTCTCCTTCAGGAAGTACAGTAAGGTGCGTTATCCTCCAAAACAGCCTGAACACCCCCCACACACCACCAATGCTACTGGCCCAAATGCTCTCTAGTTGCCATGGCTGTAGACTACCCCACCAATCCACACATACACACACACACAGGGCTTACACATTCACCTAAAGAACTGTCTTAACAGTCGTGTCTTACGTTAAGCTCCTGCTTGGGCTTGTACAGGAACCCGAGCATCATCCATTTCCTTGGGCATATATCGTACTAGTTAGCAAAACCAGTGATTCAGCACCCAGAGTCCTCTAATGCAACACAGTGATTCAGCACCCAGAGTCCTCTAATGCAAACCAGTGATTCAGCACCCAGATTCCTCTAATGCAAACCAGTGATTCAGCACCCAGAGTCCTCTAATGCAACACAGTGATTCAGCACCCAGAGTCCTCTAATGCAACACAAACTCAGCACCCAGAGTCCTCTAATGCAACACAAACGCACAAAACACTCTTCTTCTCCCCACAGTGGAAGACCTTAATCACCAACGCCCCAACGTCACCCTACACACATCCCAGAAGCTTCTAGAAATGTCTCCTACTTCCTGTGGAATGACCGTGGCTTCCTGTCTAACAGAAATACTCATACAATCTCGTCATCATCTACCTGCCCCTTTATAAATACTCATACAATCTCGTCATCATCTACCTGCCCCTTTATAAAGGCTGAAAAACACATTTCTTTAACAAAATAAAATAAGAAAGTAGAAGAACAGCAGAATCAGAAGTCCTTGGTCGTGCGTGCAGAACCGACCATAATCAACCCTCTTCTCTTCTTCCATTAACACACACACACACACACACCATAACACTCCTCTTTGCTGTGACCGCTGATTGTAAAAATACACATTTGAACATTTTTGCTGGACAGTCACTAGGTGACGCTGCTGGGCAAATGTCCGGTCACTAGGTGGCGCTGCTAAACTGCTGGCCTGGGCAAATGTCCAGTCACTAGGTGGTGCTGCTGGGCAAATGTCCAGTCACTAGGTGGCACTGCTAAACTGCTGGCCTGGGCAAATGTCCAGTCTCTAGGCTGTGTGAGCATTCTCCATTCAAACAGTGTCATCTCCCTCTGCCTGTCCCTGATTGGTCAATTCAAACAGTGTCATCTCCCTCTGCCTGTCCCTGATTGGTCAATTCAAACAGTGTCATCTCCCTGTGCCTGTCCCTGATTGGTCAATTCAAACAGTGTCATCTCCGTGCTGGACACTGATTGGTTCATTCACTGGATGGCCGATGTGTTTCCATGACACCTCACGTGGTGTTGGACGCTCAGTCTCAACATCCTTCATGACCATTTCAACATGTGATCTCCCGTGTTTTACAGACCTCCCTCACACACTCACACACACACACACACACACAGACTAGTGCAGGGGTTGTTGTCTGATTGACGTGCTGGGGAATGACGTCCTTGCAGGTCCTGTAGTGTCCAGTGTGTTCTCTTCTCTGTGTCCAGTTTGTTCTCTTCTCTGTGTCCTGTGGTCCAGAGGGAACGATGGCGTGTCCTGCGTCCTGGACCTCATTTGAATGACACACCAGAGTCAGTGTGTGTGTGTGTGTGTGTGTGTGTGTGTGTGTGGGAAGTCGGTTTTGGGCCATGACATGTGCCACCTTCTTCCCCTCCTCAGTTTCACTGCTGGTTTTCCTTTCGCCATCACACACACAATGTGTTACAGAGGTGTTACATTAACGTTAGTCTCTAAACATTCTCTCTAACATTCTCTAAACATTCACATTTCACAGCCTTTACCTCTCATCCACCGCCACTGGCTGCCACACACCTCAAGAAAGGTTGTAGACATGCTTAAACTGTACACACACACACACACGCACGCACTTACACACACACACTCATAGGGAGACAGGGAAGGGGTACCTGATTTGTACATGTGGACCAGACCTTCTCCCAAGGACATACCGGGCAGAGACACACACACACACAGACGCACACACACACAGACGCAGACGCACACACACACAGACGCAGACGCACACACACACACACACACAGACGCACACACACAGACGCACACACACACAGACGCAGACGCACACACACACAGACGCACACACACAGACGCACACACACACACAGACGCAGACGCACACACACACAGACGCACACACACACACACACAGACGCACACACACACACAGACGCACTCACACACACACACAGATGCGCACACACACACACACACTCCAGCCCTCTCTATCTGCTGGACCCAAGAGCAGGTGGAGGGCTGATGAATTTAAACTCCAGAGGAGAGAGAACTCTGAAATCTTTTATCTCTTTTTCTGTCCTTCTCTCTTTTAACCGCTGTATGAGGACACTGGGATGTGAGGTGGGAACCATACACACACACACACACACACACGCACGCACACACACACACACACCTCTCACATACCGGGGGTCCAGGAACAGAGCAAAATGCTGAAACAGTATGATCAAGTCTACTCCTGAAACTCAAATGTGCCCTGGGCTGTTCATCTGCTCACTGGGCTTCACTAGAAACGTGGTCAAGTTGCTTTCCTTTTCACCTGAAGTGTGCGAGGATCCGCTTAGTTACGTCAGAGGTGCCGGAGGACAGGATCACACACACACACACACACACACACACAGGCAGAGATACATTCAGGATACAGATGCTTCAAGAAGCTTCAAAAACACAAACCTATACACACTGTCACAGGCGAAACAGCCAAAGACATTATGAAGGCCACATGTGGCAGGTTGGGCAGGTGTAGAGAAGGGGTAACAGACAAACAGTAAAAACACAGAGACCACACACACACACACACACACACACACACACACACACACACACACACAGACCATCTTCTACTCCCTCCCTGAGTAAAACAATTGTCTAAACTCCTGTCTTTCCTTCCTGACCTTAAGTAGTCCAAAACACACACACACACGCACTCACACTCACATACACACACACACACACAATCACACACACTTTTCAAATTGGAACACGGTGTAATAGGGGTCAGATGATCAAGGTGTGAGAGCTGGACAAAGAGTTGAAGCAGAGATGAGATGAGGAGACAGGAGTGTGTGTGTGTGTGCCTGTGAGTGAAATCAACTGCCTGCACACGGTAGCAGAGCTCTACCATTAGCTAGCAGTTGTAAACAAGTAAACAAATAGGTGGTGTGTGGCACACACACACACACACACACACACACACACACCCAAACCTGCATCTTAACTGCATATATTAACATATCCCTGAAGCATTTTCAACTGCATGTGACAGGTTCTAAAATGTGCCTATATCCCAGTGAGTGTGTGTGTGTGTGTGTGTGTGAGGTTCTGACATTATTGCTGAAAGGAGTCCGATGAGGTTCTGAGGTCTTTGATAACTGTGTGTGTGTGTGTGTGTGTGTGTGTGTATACTGGAGTTTATCTTGAGGGAGTGACATGATTAATGATCAGGCTGGGACAACAAAATGATGAAGTGACACACTCTCACATACAGGGTAATCCTTCACAGAGAGGCACACACATACACACACACACACACACAAGGTAATTCACAGAGAGAAGCTCACACACACTGACAGCGATAGATGAACACACACTTGTACACACACTCTTTCACACACACACACACAAACACACAACACAGTACTGATCTATGAGTATTTAAAACTTTAACCAATTTTAACCAAGAGTTGATTAAATAAATTTGTTGACTAAATATATATCACCGGTTTTGGACAAAAGTTGACATTTTAACAAATATTTTAACATATAACCAATTACCTTCACCACAACACATGCAATGTTGAAAATATATGTGTAAATACAATCTCTCACAAGGGAATCATTCTCTCTCTCTCACACACACACACACACACAGAGACAGACAGACAGAGTGATGTGATGTGATGTCCAACAGAAAATAAAGACAGAGTGGTAGCATGCGATTGATCTGAGAAACCCTGTTTTATTATCAAAAATAAAGCATTTTCAAATCGCATTCATGGCGCTCTCTCCTCCTCCTCCTCCCTCCACCTGTCTCGTCTTAGCATCACCATGGCGACCGGCGATGCCAGCCTGCCTGTCACCCGTCACCTGTCCCGCCCATCTTATCAATGAGGCCAATCGGAGAGCTTGACAAGTATGCAGGCCATGGGCCCAAGATCTAGCCCCGCCCCCTACTCTCTGAACACACACTCTCCTCTGCAGCACAACCGTGTTTGTGTGTGTGTGTGTGTAATGTGTGTGTGTGTGTGTGTGTAATGTAATGTGTGTGTGTGTGTGTGTGAGAGAGAGAGCTACAGGTCACGTGTGTTTGTCCACAGAGAGTGTGTGTGTGAGAGTGTGCTTTAGGGGTCAGTTGCTGGACAGGTCACTGCTACATCTCAGCAAAACGGGTTTCCAGCATTTGGGCTGAAAACCGAAAACAAAAGAGAAAAACAAAACAAAAAGAAAACAAACAAACAGAAAAAGAAAACAAAAGAGAGGAGAACAATAAAAAAAAAAAGTTATGTTACTACGGTAACTCTCCAGATGTGCAAATTGCAAGATTCTCTTAAGTAGATTTTTTAACAGAAACACTGGACATATACCTATATAATAAAAATTATATAATACAGACGCTAACCACACACACACACACACACACATAATCAAAGGCGTACACACTCGCACACAACAGACCACTAACATCACTACACATCTACGGTTTAAAGTCTGGTGTAAAAACATGGTGTGTGTCTGTGTGTCCTACCCTGCACACCAGTTAAGGTGTCGCATGACGTGTGTATGTGTGTGTGTGTCTGTGTGTCCTAACCTGCTCACCAGTTAAGCTGTCGCATGACGTGTGTGTGTGTGTGTGTGTGTGTGTGTGTGTGTGTGTGTGTGTGTGTCCTAACCTGCTCACCAGTTAAGGTGTCATATGATACGGCATGTTAATGTACTGTATACAAACTTATAAAATACATCAACTTTAAAGCACATCTTTAGTGCGTGTGTGTGTGTGTGTGTGTATGCGTGTGTGTGTGTATGTATTTGTTTGCCTGCACACGTTCATGCATGTACAGTACACACTCATGATCACATGACACCATCCAAAGAGACTTCACCATTCTGTGGCTGAACCTTCTCCTACTCATCTCTCTCTCTTTCACTCTCTCTCTCTCTCTTTCTCTCTCACACTCTCTTTCTCTCTCTCTCTTTCTCTCTCTCTCTCACTCTCTCTTTCTCTCTTTCTCTCTCACTCTCTCTTTCACTCTCTCTCTCTCTCTTTCTCTCTCACACTCTCTTTCTCTTTCTCTCTCTCTCTTTCTCTCTCTCTCTCACTCTCTCTTTCTCTCTTTCTCTCTCACTCTCTCTCTCACTCTCTCTTTCTCTCTCTCTCTCTCTCTCTCTCTCTCTCTCGCTCACTCTTTCTCTCTCTCTCTCTCTCTCTCGCTCACTCTTTCTCTCTCTCTCTCTCTCTCTCTCTCGCTCACTCTTTCTCTCACGTTGCCTCTCCCTCTCTCTCTAGAATATAATGGCTTTATTACTTTAGATTCTCTGATTCTTTCTCCATGTGCTTGAGCTGCTTTGCAGCGCCCTCGTCTGGTAGACCCTGGTAGTGCTCTCCATGGGCACGTCTGGTTCTTCTCCTTTTTCCCGCCTCCTGGTCACCAGGTCACCTGTCACGTTACCTGTGCCTGTCGTAGGTCACCTGACCTTTGACCCCTGAGCTCTCGTCATAGCCACAGAGCATTCAGACTTACACACACAACATACAGTACTGAGTTCAATAATAATAATAATAATAATGGGTGAGATCATTATTGTCATAATCTGTCGATTGCTGCCTCTCTGCTCATAATTGGCTGGTTTGTGAGAGGAACAGGTGTGTTAAGTGCTTCAAGACGATCACCTGTGCTTCCCCACTCCACTTCACTCCACACGACATACACTGTCCTCACGACACACACACACGCACACACACATCACTTATTAAAAAGACTAAACACAGGAAAAAACAAATACACAACATTGCACCAAAAGAATGATGAGTCACATGTAGTCATCTCTTCTAGTATTACCCAAACTCACTACACACACACACACACACACACACACACACACACACACACACAAATGACCCATCTTCCAGGTTGTATGTGACTGGAGGGGAGCCCTGACCTGAAGGTTTAGATTACACATTCATCACAGATAGAAAACTATCCATCGTTACAAAGAAGGAAAAACAAAACAAACTAGTAGAAATGGGGGAAACATTCCAAAAGGGGGATTACATGAAGCCGACTCCATTAATAGTTTAGTTTCCCTCTTTCTCTAGGAGCGACTGGCACTGCTTGATGACATCATCAGCCAGTCTGTCACTGTTTGATGACTTCACAGAGACTCAGCATAACAGCATGGAGCTCTCAGCTTAAAAACAAAAGCAAAAACTAGGGAATCGATAAGAAATGAAGTGTTTTAAACTAAAACGACGCTAAAGGTGTGATAACTAGCTCAGGATAACAGGCATCATGTCGACCTCTTCACCAGTGAAGAAGCGTTTCCGCCATGGTACCCTGAGAGGAGATGCCAACCGCAGCCTGGCGTGCCAGTC